>NC_092140.1:86558867-86861897 GCF_043159975.1 Macaca nemestrina
ACATAGAACCATTAAGACTTAAGAGTAATGATAACAATGAAAACGTCAACTACTCTTTCAAGATGTCTGATGGTTGAAAACATAAGATTTTGATACCTGGAAATATATTAACAGGAAAACCTTTGGAGTCATTTTCTTTGGAGTGGGAGTTGGGATGGTTTGCTGCAGACACCCAGATGTTTGATGCTATGTCCTTTTATCTTCACCTGCATGAGGCTGCTTGAGATGTAAGTACTGGTATTTACTGCAGGGAATATCGTACACCTCCCCAGACCCCACATTTGCAATTTATTTATTTATATATTGACTTTATGTCCTAGAGCAATTTTAGATTTGTAGTCACACTGAGCAGACGGTACAAGGATATCCCACACATCCCATTCCCCTCCACACCACCTCCCCTACTGTCAATATCCTGAACCAGAAGGGTACGTTTGCTACAGCGGAACCTATACTGACACATCATTATCATCCAAAGTCCAAAGTTTACATTAGGGTTCACTTTCGGTGTAATACATTTTTAAACCTAAAAATAGAGAGGTCCCATCAGCAACCTTTCGATGCTCGATTTCCTTCTTCACTGATTTCATGGCAGTCGTCACTACATAGCCCATTGGAGCCCACACCATGGCTTGATATGGGTGTGCACACGCAGTCAAAGGCACCCTTAATGCTTGCTGCTCTGCGTCCTTCGACGTCTCTTGCTCAGCAGTCCAGCTATTACAGTAAGTGCTTAATGTGTGCTCCAGCATTATTGTGGTATCATTTGGATGATTGCATGCTGGGCCGCACAAGTCAGAGGCAGCAAATGCATTAAAGGCTCATCGTTATCGGCTTGCTGGGGATGCAGTTGATGGAATGGTGGTAAACCTCAGATGTTCCGCTGAGACACAATCCTGTTTGTGCTCTTTCCTCACCCTGTCCCTTCTCCTTATTTTCTGTCCCTCATAGAGGCTGTTTCTCTATTGTTTGATGCAAATGTGTAGCCTGGCTGCTTTTCTCATCTTGCCCACCCGCTGGGATCGTAGGAATATGAATTGGTGAAGACATTGTTATTGGCTTTCAAATGAGAAAGGGTTTGGGGGCACTGTAGTAATGGGTCAAGGGTGTTTTTAAACATCTTCAGAAATAGGTATGTACATTTCAATGTACTTTGAATGTATGTACATTTCAACGTACTTCAGAAATAGGTATGTACATTTCAACGTACTTTGAACGTATGTACATTTCAACGTACTTCAGAAATAGGTATGTACATTTCAACGTACTTTGAACGTATGTACATTTCAACGTACTTCAGAAATAGGTATGTACATTTCAACGTACTTCAGAAATAGGTATGTACATTTCAACGTACTTTGAACGTATGTACATTTCAACGTACTTCAGAAATAGGTATGTACATTTCAACTCCTGTGAGTATTGCAGTTGTTCCAGCTGTACTCATTTGGTGCAAGAAGCAAGACCTACATGTATTTAATATATACTAAATATGCCCTAGGTATAGATTCCAATGCCACACCACTGATTTCTTAACACTGGTGAAGGTCTATAAATCAAAGCAAGTGCTTCCTTTACTTTTTCTGCATCCATCTATATTTTTCTTTTTCATCTGTCATATGAAACTATTATTATTTCGCATTTCTTTATGCTCAACCTTCCATCCAATTATTGGACACATTACAGGATGCTGGGCACTGGACTCATACAACTACTAACAGTAACAATTCTAATTATGATGATAAGGATCATTGGTCCTCTTCTGTCTCTCAGGTGCTCTGTGGGACCGAGCAGGTGTCCATGGACACATGCATGCTTTTAGGGGCACACCCATGCTCTTCTTTCCCACAGAGAGGCACAGAGCTGAGCATATTGCTTCAGACCCAGAAGAATCTCCTCCATCCCAATTGGGTACAGTTGTGAAGGAAATGTGTTGGAGGAAGTCACCTTCTGTGAGCTGCTTATCCATCAGGTTGCACTCTGTGTGGGTGTGTATCCTTCCTATCTTGGCTGTTGTAGGTCTCCATATCCTAGGCAGTGGCCAGGTCAGTCTTTCTTACTATGGACATTTGGGCAATACAGGTACTTGACAATATAGGTAAGTTCACAACTAATTCTCTCCCTGCATTTGCTTCAGATCTGTGGACCAAATCCTACTTACCTATGGCATTACAAACTTGTCTTTTTCCTATCAACACTAACACACCACACCTTTTTTCTCCTCACCTTCTTGGAATTCCTTGATGGCTTTCTGATATTTGAGGCTTGACAAAATTTATTCAGGCACTGATTTAGCAGCTAGGATTTATTGACTACTATGAAACAGAAATTTTGCCAGGCAATGAAGATACTTAATTGAGTAAGACAATGCTTCTGTGTTCGAGAAGCATTGTCTACCTGTGACCTATTTTTAATGTATGTTTCCCTGAGTTCGGGGCATTCGACTGGTATGTACTAAGTGTCTTATTGGATGGTTCATCCTGGAGGAGTGGCTGATGGAGGCTGGAGTCAAACTAGGTGTCTGGGCTCATGTCTACTTTCTTCTGAGTATCAGAGGGCAGACTCTGATGTTCTCAGAGATATATGTTCTCAGAGTCTTTGGCTGGAGGAAATGCCCTTGTTCACGCCATCTGTTGACCTGTAGGTACCATGTAGACTTCTCTAAGGGCCTATGGCTCATCAGGAGATCCGATGGACACTTGAATCTCACAAAGACTGACCTATGGCATGGTTGTGATGGGCAGGTATAGGCACATCTTGAAACATACCCGTAAATATCAAGTTTGAATATTTTCAAAATTATAAGCTTGTATATAGCTTGTATATTTGCATTGTAATCCATTTGTACAGTACCTAATTCAATGCTAGCAATTACTAATTTGGATAATTCAACTGATATAAATAATTCCTCTATTGTATGTAACACTGTGTCAGTGATATAAAAGCTATGTGTGTATATATATATATATATAATATACAGATGTATTGAAATAACTTTTCTATTTGTAAACATAATGGAATCATTATAGAATGTCACCCCCAAGGGAAGGAAGAAATATGTGTGAGCACTTTCAGGGTAGTTTGCCTACATCTGAGCAGTTGTAGATACTTTGGTGGTGTAACTGGTGATGAAGAAGGAGGGAAGTTGCAGAGGAAAGAAGCCTGGAGATGTTCGGGATGGCTTTTTGAGTTTTCATTGGAGTCAATTGTGGTATGGCTTGGTTTTGGGGATCTGTGGGTGAATGCTGATTGGAGTCGACTGTGCTAGGGCTTGGTTTTGGGGATCTGTGGGTGAATGCTGATTGGAGTCGACTGTGCTAGGGCTTGGTTTCAGGGATCTGTGGGTGAATGCTGAGAGGGGTGTGTGCTATTGCTTAGGCACAAATACCTGAACAGAACAGATATGGATGAGTGGTTCAGCGGAGGAAATATTATCTGCCTTCTTTTCATTCTGCTTCACGCTAGGCAGGGCAATGATGATTGGTTTTCATTCAACTTGTGCTCCAAGAGTACCCAGAAAATGGGGAGCCATTTTTCCCCAGTTTTGGTTTTTAGAGGTTGATATCCCCAACTGGCTATGGTTGGCTGTCAGCCTTTAGCCTCAGCGCAGCCACACATGATTTCACATCCTCTGTACATTCTTGGGCGGGAACCTTCCCCTTTTACTTCCAGTGGACACAGAACACTTCAGCCGTGGGTATCCATAACTACTTCCTCCCAGATCTGAGGCTTTCTTGGCTCTGAAACCTTCCTGGGTTTTCTGACCTCACCCCTGTGAGGAGGAAGACTGGCCTGGCTGCTGAAAACATACATGTAATTGAAGGAATTCTATTAAGAAAAAGGAAAAGAGAAAAAAAACACACACACACACAAACAACAAACTCAACCAGATACATCTTTTGTGGCCATTGTTCAATGCTGGGAATCTGTGGTTTGCTGCCATGGCAGGGAAGGAAGAGTGACTGTGAGAGGCATTTCCTCACTGAAGATTATAGAGTGGGTGAGGCTGGAAGTGGCTGAGCAGAAATGGAGAACAGTGTCTCCCTCCAAATAGGGTGATTCAGAGGGAGTTGATTTGAGGGAAATATGTGATAATGGGAGCCCAACAACTAGAAATCTCAAAACAAATTGAAATGAAACACCATTATCAGCACCTAACCAGCCAGGAGCTTCGGTAGAATCCGAGGGTTCCACCCCTTACTACGCATTAATTAGCTGGACCTATCCATCTTCCGCAGCGTTTCAGCATCCTCACTCAGTGATACATTCTAGTCAACCTTCCTCAGGCTGGAAAACTTTGCTCATGTCTCACTTGAATCTCACCTGCTGCAGCTGAAGTCCATTTCTCCTTGCTCTGTTCCGGTGGACATGGAAAAGAAACGGTCACTGTTTTCTCCTTAAGAATCCTGTGGACATGTGATGAGTTAAAAATACATTTTCCCCCCGCCCACCCCTACTTAGTTGTTCAGAACTCTCTGAATTGGTAAATTCTGGAGAAACTCTGTTAAATCTTTATGCTCAGGGGAACAAGATCTAGTTACCAAGCAAAATTAAAGTGCAGCAACAACACCCCTGTTCTGGTTTGTCAAGGAAAACCCTCCGCCTGGACTTTGAATTTCCAAACAGAATGCAGCACAGTTTAAAGAGTATTTTGTTTTCCTTTTCTGGAACCCATTGTGTGTCGCATCAGAGACAATGAGCTGCTCATACAGCTGCATTTGTCCAAGTATTAAACTTCCCATGCAGGTCTGTGTTAGCTTGGAAGACAGTAAAACCGCTGGGTGAAGTGTGTGTGTCCCCATGTGTGTGTCTGAGTGTGCGTAGACAGGGGTGCCCGGGGCGGAGGGCTGACTATGCCATTTTCTAGCTTGAAGCATCCACGGCCTCTTTCTTTCAGGCTCAGGAGGCTATCCCCACAGCAACACTCACACACTGGAACTGAATAATCGTTGGCAAGATCTAGGGGGCAGTAAGCCAGATTGGGCGGGGAGAGCATTCCATTATTATAACACAATGCCATAATAGGATACAAAATTCTTTTCATATTAATTCTTATACAACAGGAATCTTAAATCTCGACTTTTACAGTGAAAGGGGAGGTAAAATGCAACCAGCTCTTTGTTGTATTTTTGTAACTAAAGTAATCTTATTCACCTTGGGGGGCCGTGTGGGCCTTAGCTGCCTGCACTCTGCTCCCTCTGCGTCTAGAAAGGCTTGCGTTTCTCCCAAGGAGAAGCATGGAGCTCATTCACACCGCCAGGCTCAGCACCTTCTCTCAGAGTCCTTCCCTGCGTGCGGGTGCTGCTCTTGGGAAACCGCCCCTCCCAGAAGGCTGTGCTCGTTCTTCTTGCCCCATGACCAGAGTGCCTTTGGGTGTGGATTCAGAGTGTAACCAAGCCTCCTCCAAGGACTTGGGCTGGCAGTGCCTGCAAAGCTGATGGGGACCACATTGGTCTCTGAGTGACTTCAAGCCCCCACCCACCCGCCCCTGAGGTGATGGCGAGATGCTCACTGCTAGGGCTGTGGAGGGCAGGAAGCCCTCCTTCCTGGGCCACTCTTCCTGAGCCTAGCAGAGCCCGACGTGTACCTTGTCCATGTTGTTAACAGGCCAACTCACAGACCAGGCATGGACACTGGGACCCAAAAGCCTGAATGCTATTTCTGACTTGGCTGTGTCCCTGGGCTTTGGTTTCCTACCACAGAGCCTGGGTGGAGAAGTCGCTGGGCAGGGGCTCAGTTAGGCGGCCGACTTGGGGTGGATACCGGGAGACGTGGGGATTTCGCTTCATAAAAGTGTAGAAAATGAGTTTAGCAGTCTCTGTGACCTCGTCCATCTAACTCCAATCTCTGACTCTGGCCATGGTAGGGATTAAAACATATTCAAATAAAGCCCTACAAACTCTGTAGCGTTTCAATATGGCTTTGATAGGAATTTAAACTCTTCTCCTGAATTCATTCTTGTACTTATTCTTGGAGCATACATTTATTTAGAATATTTAAAGAGAGCCCTTCCTAAAAATCTCCATAAACTTTAAGTGCAAATCAACAGCCTTCTCCAAGCCTCCAGCTCCCCATGAGATCAATTCCTTCTCAAGTACCCTACAAGTTAGGGGCTGCCCAGGCAATATTTCAAACCCGTTTAATAACACCTTGCGGGGAAATGATGACACATTTTCTTATTTTCCATTAGTTTTCTATTTGTTCTTTGAATGAAAGAGACTCCACATGTAAGTGTGATTATTATTCTCTGAATTTCCTCTATGCAAGTTGGGTACCAGAATCTCCTGGGTTGTTTGAACAGGATTCAGGCTTGAATTTCAAGGCCAATATCAACGAAGGAAAGCAATAAAATCCATGAAAAATTAACATTGCTAAAGAGTACCACAGGCCCCCCAGAGCTACAACTCTGAGGGTCACCAGTAAGTGACCATGATTTAATGAAGTGGTGCTCCCTCTGATTAGGAAGAAGTGGGCCTGGCATCTTCTACAGCATAAATACCGTGTTTCTGAGCATGCCAAGCCAATGCTTTCAGCGTCTGAATTTTCTCCCAGCCTGAGTGAGCTGGCAGTGGACAGCAGAGGACATTCCACTGAAATCGGGCCATCGGGAGCTGAAGACAAAGGCAGCTGATTCAAGTGCACCAAATTGGAGTTTCTCTAATCAAATATATTAAACCCACCATCATTCTTGATTGTTTTAATGGGAAGAAAGGGCAGCTGTGGCCTTCATTTTCTAAGCATTTTATTTAGTGCCGTGGGGGTTGGAGGAAGGGGAGGGGAGGGAAAAGTGGGTAGGAAGGGAAGAGAGGTAGAGATGGCTAAGAAAGCTACAGGAAGCTAATGTCTTTTGTCTTAAAAGTAAAATGATTTTGCATGCTGTTCAGATCCACACGGAGAGTTCCCAGAGCTGTTACTCACTACGAAAAACTTAAGCAGTTGATAAAGCACTTTTTCGTAGGAGTAGAAAAGCAGCCCCAGACAGACCAGGGCTTGGAATACTCGGGCAAAGAAACCCTGGTGACTAGCATTAAATGGATCTGCTTCACTGGTTACATGGGAGCCTGCTCAGTGGAGCATTCCCCCCACCTAGCCCCACATATATTTATGCTTTGTATAAAAGGATTTAATCTTCAAATTTCACTTGCAGGAACTCATCTCCACTCCTTTTATAATCTTCCAGGCTAAGAGCAGAATTCACAAAAAGCTTTTCTCACCATTTGAACAATAGGACTTGAAATTCTAGTTAAGAAACTGATGTCCCAATCTTTTCTTTTCTTTTCTTTTTTTTTAAATAGTTTAACAGATGGTCCAAGGGTGATATTTCCTGGCCAGAGTGCAGTACCACATACAGTGTCTTGGTATGCACCTCCAGCTTCAAAGCAGAGCTTGGGGGCGTGATGTCACTTCCTCCAGCTGCTGAGTTGATAACAGGATGAACCTGAACAAGATAGGAACCAGACACTCCACTGTGTAATTAATTATTTCACTCCACTGTAAGGCAGGAGACTTAGGTAGACACTGTTTTAGTACTTGGAGCTTGAATGCACTTTGCAAAGGAACAAAGGTCTGGGAGCTGTGGTGTGGGGCTCGCAGGCTCACAGGCTCACACAAGCTAACGTGAGTCATCTGGAGAAAGGGCTTTGGAAGCTGGTGCCTGTTACAGCCTGAAGCCAGCCTGTTTCTGAGCTGGAACGTGAAAGGCAGCTGGCTGTGTCAAAGGGGCAGAGAATAAAGCCGCAGTGTAAAATGAAGACACAATTCAGCAAAGAGAAGATGCTATTAAAATGGTTTCTGCTCCTCCAGCTTCTTTTGGAGGGCCCCCTTTTGGAAACAAATGATTCTGTTCTTTAAAAAAAGGAGGTGGAGGTTCCTTTCAGAAAAATGTTATTGGACTCTTTTTAAATGTCCCTATTTGAAGGGAATTAAAGGGAACGGCATAAGGCAGCGTCTATATACTCAGGGGCCATTGTAGCAAGTGACACAATGCCGGCTAAATGAAGCCCTCTATCCTTTGGAGGAAATCTAATAACTCAATCAATCAGCTCCAGTCTCCAGGCATCCACGGTGGGCCTCCAGCCCCTCCAGGGAGGGTCCTTCCTTTGCCATGAGACAGCTGGGCGAGGCAGGCTTTGGGAGAGGAAGAAATTGCCAGTGCATTCCTCCCCACACTCCCTCCCCACTCCCTCTCTCACACACAATGCCCTTTTGTCCCTATGACCCCCATCCCTTAGCATGGCTTGAGCTGGCCTGGAGGCGATTGCCAGGGAGCAGCTCAGCTCCCAGCATCTTCTTCTTGCAGCGGCTGTGTGGGACAGGCCTCCTCCACAGCCCTGGAGTTGTATCAGGAACTCTGGGGAGGTATCAACTGTTCTCAGCTTGCTCTGGTCTGGAGGGTGCTGAGGATGGCTGTCTCTTTTCATCTATGGATAGTACCTGGGGCACAGCTGGGGTAGGGGTGTGGGTGAGGGTGGAGAGGACACCAGGCAAGCGATTTAGAGACTGAGTGGCAGCCAAATTTGGTGATGAATTTAGCTCCATCACCAAATTTACTGAGTAAGCCTTAGGCAAGTAATCTAACCTCTGCTGTAGCGCATTCTTCTCTGCAAAATTAGAGGCTGGTGGAGTCAACATCCAAGGTCTGTTTCTGGTCCAGTGCTGTGAACCTCTCGTTGGTAACTGAGGAGATAGGATAGGAAACATCATGGGCTTCTGAGTCAGATGGGCCCTCAGTCTGTATTCTGCCTTCACCACCATGTGGTTTTGTGCAAGGTATAAAGCTTCTGTTTCTTTTTTGAGAAAATATTGGGTTAAGTCGTATCTACCACACAAAGATGCATAAGTTTTATGATCCGAATTAAAAGACAGAGTCTGGGATGATGCGCAACACATAATACATCCTTCTAAACATCAGCTTTCCTTGTAACCCATCTGACATTGAATGTCAAACAACTACTTAATAAAAATCCACATTAAAGAGACTTGAAATTTGAAAACCAATTATATAGCACTTCCATGTCATAGGTTACATTTCCTAGACATTTCAATATCAGAGACAAGTAAAGTTGGAAAACAAACAAACAAACAAACAAAAAATTAATCAGGATTGGTAGCAAGGTAGAACTACCAGCTTTTAAAATTTTGGCCAAGTAAGTTTGTTAAAGCAAAAGTCTCATCTGCCCTTTCAAAAACAAGGTCACAATGACTAATCAATCTTCACTAGGGATGGACACTTGTCCTAATTAAACAGACATATGTAGGTCACACATGTATTCTTCTTATACATCCAATGCATATGGACGTTGTCTTTCCATTCCCTTCTATTTGCAATTCACTGTGGGTGTGTGACAATTTGTCCCATTCTGCTACCAGGATGGGGCTGTTTGTGGGAAACCACGGTCTTCATAAGTAAATTTATTTATGTACTTTTTGGTGTCAACTAGTCTCTGCTACTTTCCTTCTTTTCTCTTTTTACTTTTCTCTCTAAGCCCCCTACCCCTGTGTACACCCCCGTGTGCGTTTACACACATAACGCTTACACCCCCGTGTGCGTTTACACACATAACGCTTACACCCCCGTGTGCGTTTACACACATAACGCTTACACCCCCGTGTGCGTTTACAAACACACGTAACGCTTACAGCCCCGTGTGCGTTTACAAACACACGTAACGCTTACAGCCCCGTGTGCGTTTACAAACACACGTAACGCTTACAGCCCCGTGTGCGTTTACACACATAACGCTTACACCCCCGTGTGCGTTTACAAACACACGTAACGCTTACAGCCCCGTGTGCGTTTACAAACACACATAACGCTTACAGCCCCGTGTGCGTTTACAAACACACGTAACGCTTACAGCCCCGTGTGCGTTTACAAACACACGTAACGCTTACACCCCCGTGTGCGTTTACAAACACACGTAACGCTTACAGCCCCGTGTGCGTTTACAAACACACATAACGCTTACACCCCCGTGTGCGTTTACAAACACACCTAATGCTTACAGCCCCGTGTGCGTTTACAAACACACGTAACGCTTATGGTGCACTGGGCGCCCAATCTACCCCGATTTTTTCAGAAATGAGCAAACGGAATAGCAAGTGCCATCCATTTTGATTCTGTGCCCTTTCTGCCTCCCACCTGAAGTGAAATGGAAAGGGTTGCTCCCTCCCTTTCCTCGGGAGCCTCCTGAGCCTTCTCTAGGAGAGAGGACCCTCCTTTCTGTAGCCTCCACTGCATTTCGGGGCTGCCTGGCTGTGCTGACCCTTCTGGACAGAGAACAAGGTACACAGAAAGCGACAGCAGCCTCCTCCCTTCCCCTCCTGTGGCCTCAGTGGGCTTGGGGCATCTGGAGGGCTTCCCGCCCTCCCTTCTCGTCTCAGCCGCAACTTCTCCTCCTGTCGTGGCAGGAGTCCTAGGAAAGAAGGGCTTTTGAGTCCGTCGGTTTGTCTCCGTGCTCCTTTCCTTCTTGGCAGGAGAAGGCAGGAGACCCCGGGCTCTTTCAGGAGCTGGGAATCTGGATCGTCGCCCCCAGCTCGGAGTCGGGGCCGAGGGCTAAGCGTGCGGGAGTGGGATGGGAAACTGGACTGCTCTCCACCTCCTACTGATTTCAGTTCTCACACTGCGGCCTCATGTGTTGTGAATTATAGAAATGCCAGACACACCCACAATTAAATAAAAGCACCCAAAGGCTCTTGAACGCCAGTGTTAAGGGACTTTGAATGCTCCCTTGTTCGCGCCGCCTCCACACGGCTCACTTCCCTTACACCCAGTGGAGTGGAGCTTCTACCAGCTTGCACCCCACTGGGCTGGCCTGTTTCTGCTGCTTTCCTTTACCTTTCTGCCGCCAGGAACTACGGCGGTGCTGGGATCACATTTTCCTTGCAAGGGCAGTGACCCTTCTTGTAGACATATTTCGTCTCTATGGGAGGTCTCTCTATGGTCAGAAAGGAACACACAGAAAATTCATTAAGCCCAATATCCAATCTCTTTCTGGGGTAATAGATGTCAGCGCTGCTCGCTGAGATCTGAGTCAGAAATCTGCAGCCTCCTGGAGCTGAGTGCGGCTGAACTCAGTGATCCAGCTGGCCGGCCACACGGACATGCAGCGCGGTGCCACCTCTCTCCTCAAGGGGCCCCCTGCAATAGGCAGATGGCAGACACGCACAGAGGGTGGCCGGGGCCTTCGTCTCTTCTGTCTGTTCTCTCCCCCACCCCACGCTGTTTGGTGGAGCAGGTTCTGGCAATGCATGGGGGAAGGAGCCAGCGAGGAAGTGGGGTGGGGTGCACGTTTAAGCTGGGCTTTATCTTTTTGGGGCTTGTGAGTCTCTTTTGAAGTGATTTGGACCATAAAGAACAACGGTGCTTGTTTTTCATTTGGGAGGCTTCACAAGAAGCGTCTTAAGTGTTAAGAGACTCACTGAGGTTGGCGCGCTCTCTCTTCATGTGGTTCACAGTTCTCATGTTTTACTTATTTTTGATGTGGTAGCTGTAGCCAATGAAAGCTATTCCCCAACCCCCCTCCCCGGCCCCAGTTCAAAGTTATAAACTGAGAGTTTTGGGTTTCTGTCTTCAACGTTTCCTCTCTTTGAGGTCTCTGTAGGACTAAAAATGCCAGTTTTTCAGTCACTCCCAGAGCCTTCACAGGGGCCAGCGGATGGAAGGAACATGGGGGGACATTTGGCCTCCTGCCTTGGCAGGTATCCCTGAGTGCAGACCAGGTTCCAGGAACTATGCTAGGAGCTGAGGATGCTTTGGGCACTCCCAGCTTACCTGGGGACGGAGAGAGGACTCCACCATGGTCTCTTGAACGCCATCAACATCCTCTTAAATTGGCAAATCCAAAGATTCTTTTCAATTTTCATAATCCTTGACCTCCTTCCAGTTCTAGGTCCTGGTGACCCTCCCATGTTTATTGATTGTTTTATTCAGTATATACCTAATAAGTGGCTAGTTCATGTGCCATGGGGAGTGGCACAGCATCACGGTTAAAGGCAGGCTCTGGTGTCAGAGCGTCTGTCTGCACAGCCAGCCCTGACTTGCCTTAGATGTGTGACACAGGTAAGTTATGTAGGGGGCTCAGTTTCCTCACCTATTAAATGGAGTTAACAATATTACCTATCTCATAAGGTTTTGTGAAGATTAGATAATACAAGAGACATGTTTAGAACAGTGCCCTGGCACATCCTAGGTGCTCAATAAATAATGGTGACTGTTACTATGATTATTATTATCACTGTGTTAAGCACTAGGGATATAGCTAATAGTCACGGTCTCTTCTCTCCCAGAGCTTACAGGCCAGTGATGCAGGACAGTCATCCAACAGGTGAAAGTGAGTTGCTCCAGTGAAAACAGCCGGGACAGAGCTATGCTCTGATGAGCTGTGCTGCTCACTGTTCCGCATTCCCTGGTCTCTAACCCTTCTTTCTCTTTCTCCACCCCTGACTTGTCTTTCTCTTTTCTTCTACAATGTAACAACTCCACAGGATTCTGTTTTTATTTCTTCCTCATGCCCCCTATACCTACTTGCAGACTTTCCAATAGGGCTAGCAGAGAAGCCTCAGGATGCATCCAAATATTTCACAGCTGTCACCCAGGAGTCATCTGGGGCAGGGGTGGAGCAACTTACATGTGCAGGCTTCCTTGTGACAGGGAGGTGGCTACAGATGGCCTCCCTGCTCAGCAGTCAAGTCTCTTGCAAGTCACCTAAGCTCTCTACGATTCCGTTTACTCATCTCTAAAAAAGGAGAGAATCCCTTATGTGAGATTAGTTGAATACACACATACATACACACATACCCAATGTACATATATATACATATATACACATATATGTTCTCAATTAAATATACAGTGTATATGTACATATAAACCTATATACGTAAATATGTCTATGTGTATATATGCATATATTTATACATATATACAGATACATACACACATACATATAAATTTTAGTATACATACATGTGAAAAAAATCTCAGTTCCATGCCTGACCAAAAATAAGCACTCAGTCATTGGTAGCTGTAGCTGTTATTACGAGCTGGAGCTTTCGTGTGGATTGTGGTTATTAAAGCAGTTTCTGAAGTATGGAAAAGTAGCCCTGTACAGTGTAACTCAGCCTTGTGTAGTCACTAAGCAAGGAATATGGAGACAAAGTTGACCATGACAGGGTCATGTCCTTAATTGGATTCACAGGGCAGATTTGTGCACAGGTAACTATAACGCAAGCCAAACTCTAGAAGACAATCAAATTGAGGAAGTCCAGAGGGGAAACAATTCTTCTCAGGCTGTCAGAGAAGGTATCTTGAAGCTCAGGCATTTGAACTTACAGAATCAGAAAAATAATCATGGGTGGATAGGGTTGGAGGGAGGGCATTCTTAGTGGAAGGCAGAAGAAAGTGTTTGAGCCAAGGCACAGGTTCAGGCAATCTTGTGGCTGGTTTGGACTCTAACCATCTGCTTGGAGTGCAGCAGACGTTGAGGGGCTATTTCTGGAAAGGCAGACTGGAGTCTGCGGTAGAGGGTTTGAAGGCTGTTAAAGAGTTTGCAGCCAACCACACTTTTGAGCTACAAATGCATTGTCCTAGAATAACTCAAAGGATCCATCAGGAAGATCCTAGCTTTCAAGGAGAAGACAGATTTAACAAAAGGAAGAGAATTTATAAAATAAGGAAATAAAACTGAGTTGAAGCAAGCCAGCAACAGCATCTTCTTTGTTTCTACTGGCAAAGGACTCTGACATTAATAGTCACAGTGCCATGGCTGCCATCAGATTAAAATTGTCAACAGACTTCTATGTGTAATAGAAACTTTAAACTTTTTTTATTACTTAGAAGAAAAACATGGAGCCAAAGCCACAGACATTTTGGTGTTATTAAGCTTTGGTATTTGAGCCTGGTTATGTTGAGGTAATAATCTCAACACCAATCTTTCCCCATCTGATCCATCTTCTGTACACAACAGACCCTTCCAACAGCTCCTTACTGCTGAATAAATAATTTTCAAACTCCTAAGTTTGATTTACATCCGCTTTACTCCTTCAGCCACGTCTCCTTGTGTTCCCCCTACCCCTGAAGATTTGTATGTTGAAATCCTAATCCCCAGGATGGTATTGGGAGGTGGGCCTTTGGGAGGTGATTAGGTCCTAAGGGTGGAGCCCTCATGGATGAGATGACTGTCCTTATAAAAGAGGCCCCAGGAAACTCTCTCGTCCCTTCTGCCATGTGAGGACACAGTGAGAAGACAGCCATCTGTGAACCAGGAGGAAGAGGGCCCTCACCAGACACAGCATGGGCTGGTGCTTTTATGTTGGACTTTACAACCTTTAGAACTGTAAGACATACATTTCTGTTGCTTTTAAGCCACCTGGTCCATGGTAACTTGTTACAGCAGCCTGAACAGGCTAATACCTTGTTGTTCTTATGAGTCCTTACCCCGAATGTATTTAACTCCTCATAGTTGCTTGAGCACGCTCTGCTCCTGTCTGCTCCATGCTTTTGCAAATATGACTCCCTCTTTATCTTCTTGGCCTGGTTAATCTCTTCTCCTTACCCAAAGCCCTTTTCTGAGGCCACCTCCTCTGAGCAGCTTTCCTAAACTCCTGTCTCAGGTGATGCTCCTCTTTGGCTCTCACATAGCAACCTGTGCCTGTGCTTGCAATTGCAACTCTTCCACCTCATTGCAATTGCCAGTTTAACTTAACATCTTCCCCATGTGCTCGCGAGCTCCTGAGGGCAAGAGCTGCTTTTCTCACCCTTATATCCTCAGTGCCTGGCACACAATATGGATTAGAAAAAATTGTTACCTAATTGATGAAGAGCAATTTGATAAGCCCAAAACATATTGTTCATCTCAATAAGGCATTAAGATATTTTCAAGGCCTGGAGACAGCACCTAATCTTGAGAACTTAGTATGAAAGAAATAAAATAATCCATCCTTCAGGAAAAGGCAGGGCCCTCTTGAGGATTTAAAAAATGTTAACTTTGACTGAGGTCAGTGTATAAATGCGGTCTTAGACTTTCTTGCTTCAAAATCAACAAATCTGCAGCTAAAAATTCAGATTTCTGTGCCCCTACTTTACATCTCCTAAATCAAATCCCTGGAGGATGGAACCTGGAAATAGGCATTTTTAACATGTTCCCTTAGTGATTCTGATCTACTCTCAAGCCTTGGAACCCCTAATGCAGGCAAAGTCTCAAGTCAATGCAATTGTAATATCAGTTTGGGAGCTTGAGAAGGGACAATGCACATCGATACAGTTTTTGTGGTTCAAGAATTCTCAGTGACACTCAGACCACTGGAGTAAACTGTATCCCATGCAGGCCATAATAGGAGAGCAACTAGACTTCAGCCTGAAATCTCTCTTCTGCTTCCTTAGTTCTGTGATTTTTGACACATTTAAAGAACAAGGAACGGGACCAAGATTTTCTGAATGTTACATTATCTGACTTGGATATTGGAACAAGGGCCATAGACATGAGCAGTCAGAACAACCTGACAGGCAAGTGAAGGTCATTAGAAATGGCCCCACCGTGGAGGGAGTGGGGAAGACCCGCATCCCTCGATTTGCAAACAGAAATAAATAGACCACTCTGTAGCGCCCCAAGTAAGAGTTTTCCGGTGTTTTGCCACTTTCTGGTTCCAAAGAGCAAACGATAAATCAACAGACAGGGGTTCTCAGCCTCCTAATCAGAGGGCCTCCATCAGGCTGTGGCCTTCCCTCAGGTTAGAGAAGACAGAGAAATTTGAGGTTGTTACTCTGGTGTTACTCAGGTGTAGTTTCCATTGAAAACAGGAGACAGAGGGGGCTAGGGACATCTGGCATTGAAAACAGGAGACAGAGGCTGGCTAGGGGCTACTGTTTCCTCCCTGAGATAAACTGGTTCGGTTAGTGTAGAGAGGAAAGGCTGTGAGCCACATAGTAACTGAGATGAAAGGGAGCTAAGTGATTGTGCCCCATCAGGGTGCTTTGCTAACAGGTGATTCTGGTAGCATGACATCACCATCTGGGGATAACACAGATGTGGAGGTAAAACTGTATTCAAGATAATGCTGTAACTGCAAGGAGACAAGAAACATCAACAAATAATAGAAGCAAGAGGTTGGAAATGTCCCTTATCTGTGAAACTAAACGCAGAAAGAAAAACTGAATATATGCTGCCAGATGGCTAAAGAGAAGATTAAGGGATGTGTCTCTGATGAATAAGGAGCTGTGATCTATTTCTTCATTTTATATATTTTTATTTTTTGAAATTGATAATGAGTTAGAAAAACCTTGGAAATTAAGTTGACCTAGAAGCAAAGGAGAACATTATTGTTTTTTTCTAGTCATTTCCCCCAATACTGAAGGTCAAAGAGACAAATTCTTTTTCTTTTCTTCTTTTCATTCATATACTTTCCCCTTTTGGCTTTAAATTTTGTCCTTGAAAATAAAATGGCTTTAGCTAATACAGGATTCTAATCACATTGTAGGACTATCATGATACAACTGTAACCTTTGACAATGCAAATCTGCAAGAAGTGGCAAGATGCAGTGATTAATATTTACTGTGCAGGTACTTTAAAACTCATTTGCCCTGAAATAACCAAGAGAAAGTTCTGTATGATAGAACTTTATCTAAACTCTCACTTACCTTGTAACATTTTTAAATTCTTGCTAGTACAATCTAGAATAAAGGAAGTAAAGTCTAGAATTTAAAAAGTCAAGTAAAGACTCTCATAAAAAATATAAATCCTGGCTTATGTAAACTCAATGTATCTATCCAATTATAATAACAACAGAAAAAAACCCAAAAGCTAAAATAAGGGGTGATTGTTTGTATTTCCATTGATTTTTCAGATTTGCTGCAGGATTGTTTTAATCGAATATTCATCATAATTTACTTCTCCATTTTTTTTCTGCACACAAAGTTTAGGGATAGACTTAGCAAACAAAACAAGTATATATAATTACCCATTTGTTGAATCAGCATGTCTCTTATAACACTGTTCTTTGACTAGTTAGGTGTCACTTTTTCAGCTGTTGCTTTAAAAAACACTGATACCAGGCAGGTCTTCGTGACCCTACCAGATTGACAACCAAGGACTGTTGTGGTGTTTACATTTCTTGGGTAAGTACAGCTTATCTGCCTCACATGCTGTGGGTGTAAGATTCTGGAACATAATCTATTATATGACTCAGTATTGTTAAGCACTGAAGGACTTCATGTGTCCATAGCTAGTTAGATGCATGTTTGCCACACATGGCCTCGCCACATGTGGTAGCTTCCCACCTTGGCTAAACTCTCTCTCTTTTGCTTATCTCAGAAATGTGTTTCCAGACTTCTCAGTGAGAATGGCATTTGGGTACCTGTTATATTTCTAGTTGGCTATCCCTGAGTCACCAGGGTATGCCAAAGCATCACATGGCCTTTTATTGTGATGTTAGACTGAATGCGATAGATGTGATAGACTGAATCATATCCCCCAAAATTTGTATGTTGAAGTCTTAAGCCCCAATGTGACCATATCTGGAGATGGGGCCTTTAGGATGTAATAAAGCTTAAATGAGGTCATAAGAATGGGCCTCTAATCCAATAAGTCTATGGTCTTACAGGAAGAGGCAGAGCTCTCTCTTTCTCTCTTTCTGCCATGTGAAGGCACAATGAGAAGGCATAGTCTTCAAGTCAGGAGAGAGTCCGCACCAGAATCCAACCATGCTGGCACCCTGATCTTGGACTGCCAGTCTCCAGACCTGTGAACCAGTGAATTTCTGTTGTTTAAGCCAGCCAGTCTATAGTATTTTGTTATAGAATCCTGAAAAGACTATTACACATATAAAACCTGGTAAAAAGAAACTGCTGAGAGGGAAATTTCTTCTAACTGAAAATACCTTGCCTCTTTCTATTCTATCTTGGAAATATTATTCCCTGTTTCTTCTACGGTGTTACGACTACTCGTGGAAACACTAACAATTCTTATACTAATATACAACATATACTAAGCTCTCACTATAGCCCAAGCACTGCTTGTGCCGTAAGTGATTACACAGTGTTTGGTATGTAAGCCAGACACTGGTCTAAATTATATTAAAATGTTAATTTTTATAACAACTCAGGTTGTTAATATTATCACCCCCACTTTACACGGGGGTAACTGATGTTTAAAAAAAGGTTGTTTTGCCAAGGTTATCAATAAGCAAGCTGCAGAGCTTAGATTCAAACCAGGAAAGTCTGGTTTCAGAGTCCATACTGTTAACCCTTCTGTTATCTTGCCTATGAAAAGTTTGTTATAGCTCTTAAACCACACCACAGTCCTACAAAGCAGCTGTTATTAGTTTCCTTATTTTGCTGATGGAGAAACTGAGGCACAGAATGGTCATGTAATTTTCCCAGTATCAGACAGTCCAACCTGAGCCAGATAATTCTAGAAGCATCAGCCTTTTCTCCTCTGTGGGTCACCTCAAGATGACAAGGCTGGAGGCTGACTGTCTTCTGCAGGTGGTATTTAAGAAGAACTTCCATGCAAACGGTCGAGGTGGTTAACAGCTACTGAAGAAGAGGGTGTGTGTTTCAGAGAAGCAGACAGAGGTTTGTAATATTCTCCAGGCTGTGGGTGCCAGATCTATGCCCTACTGAGTTCCATATGCTTTACCCAGGGACTACTGTCTCAGAGGCAGTGAGAGAATTCAAATCTCTGGGCTCTGACTGTCAGATTCCATGTGTTCAGGAGTCAAAGCTTCATCTGGAGCTGGAACAACTTCTCTGGTTCAAAGTCTGCAGTGCACCTGCAGATTTCCCATTAAACTGCCTGCTGAATCAGGAATAATGATTCTCAGGGGGAAGAGATATTATTTGCATTTGAATTAATGTTGAGTTCGGAGTCACAGATTCCTCATCAAGAAGGATTTAGAGCAATTGCTGATATCCTGGGGATCTGTGACCAGCTCATTATTTTCATCTCACAGGGTAGTACTAGCATTTTTAATTTTTTTCAAGTCTTCTTTCGAAAGTTTGGCTCTCTTTATCCCCATGATCATAATTATAATAATTTTGAAACATCAGTCTGCTCAGATATCAAGGTGTTGAACGGATAATTTCACTTTAATGAATTTGTCTCATATGGGCTTATTTTCCACATCTGTCCTAAGCTGAATAGCTAACTGGTTAATATGAGAACTGTTCCGTTTCATTAGCTTCTCCCTGTTGATTTCCTTGAGGTGGAACTGATGCATTGCCAGTTGCAAGCTCTGTCAGCTCTTTCCTTTTAGGCAAAGCACGCATCCAAATTCTATTCTAAGGCACTGATGCCAACTAAGAAGAATAAAAAATGAAATAGTTTGATCATCCAGATAAACTGCAGGATTCCATATACCCAGTGGCTTCTGAGAGATTAGCAAGTACTTGTTACAAACGTCATAAACCCTTGTACCTGAGGTTGTGGTGGGTAAATCGTACAAGTAAGGCCACAGAGCCCTGGCAGGGATGGGTGTGGGCTGAGGAGTAGAGAGTGAGAAAGAGGTTTGGCTGGTGAACTCGGGAAGGGAGAGGACAGGGAAAAAGAAGGAAATGGAGTGGCAGTGGACCCAGGAGGCCTTGGTGAAGGTCTTGAGTTGGAGTATAACATTTCCAACCTTTCAGCACTTTGGGAGGCCAAGGCAGGTGGATCACCTGAGGTCAGGAGTTCAAGACCAGCCTGACCAACATGGTGAAACCCCATCTCTACTAAAAATACAAAAAATTAGCCAGGCGTGGTGGCGGGCACCTGTAATCCCAGCTATTCAGGAGGCTGAGGCAGGAGAATCGCTTGAATGTGGGAGGTGGAGGTTTAGGTGAGCCGAGATTGTGCCATTGCACCCCAGCCTGGGCAACAAAAGCAAAACTCCATCTCGGGAAAACAAAAACAAAAACAAAAACAACAACAAAAAAAATTCTAACCTTTTAGGAAGGATTGTGGCAGTGGCTAGGAGGGTATTTTGGGAAGGAGTTTAAGGTGAATGAAACTGTTAGTGGATTACTTAACCTCCTGGAGAGAGAAGGGTGGTGCCTCCTTCATGGGGCACTAAGTTCAGCTAAGATGGATAAATGATCAGTTAGGATGCTCTGTCTAAATGAGAAGATGACAAACAAGAAACAGGCAGATCACCTCTCACAGCAAGAACCAGAGTGCACTTAAGGCCTAGATGATTCCAGACTCTGTTCACAAGGACCCAGGTTCTTTCTGTCGTTCTGCTCTGATGTCCTTGGCAGTGGTTTCATTCTCAAGCTTGTTCTCCTCTAGGCCATATGATGACTCCCAGAAAAGATCGGGGCTGCATGCTTCCTTGCTCACTTTCCTAGGGCAGGAGAAGGGGAGACTCTATCTTCATTCATGGGAGAAAAATTCTTCATTTAGAGTCTGATTGGGCCAATTTGGCCAAGAGACAGAGAAAGAATCAAGCACATATGAGGCCTTGTGCCAGAATCCTTGTGCATCTTCCTTCCTGTCAAGTGGCAGCATGGATGACAAGCTGTAGGATGTGCCTGTGTGGCTCTCCCTGCACCCACCAAGTTGTTCCAGCTATGAAGTAAATAAAGGTGACGCCACGGCCAGCAGGAAACGAGCTGCCAGGCCATTCCAGAGAGACTTGAAACTCCTGATGGGGCATAAAGGGTTAAGCAAGTTTGACAGCCTCCTTGTCAGGGGAAATGGAAGACAGCGAAAAGGATGGAAGATACTAGTTTAGTGGTAAGGAGGCCACTTAATGAGTTTAATGCCAGTCCAACTTTAAACTAGAGCAGCTTCTCAACCTCAGTACTGTGCTACTCACAGCTCGGAGTCGGACATTTCTCCATCGTGGAGGGCTGTCCATGATGGAGAAACACATAAAGGATGTGTAGCAGCATCCTTGGTCTCTACCCACTAGGTGCCAGTAGCATCCCTCCTCCCCCAGTGTACAACCAAAAACATCTCCAGAACATTGCCAATGTGCCCCGTTGAGATTTTTGTGCCCTCATTGAGAACCACTGCTTTAGAGTGAGGCAGGAACTCAAGTGGCCAGGAATTATGGGGTTGGTTAGATGCTTCTCTCTAAAATGTTGAGGGACTGACAAAGATGGCCAACAACGTACAGTTTGCCTTATAGCTGCAGAACTAACTTTGTGCCCATGTGTGAGGAAACTTCCAAAGGAGGTTTTAGGATCAAGAAGCCATCTGATTAAAGCACTGACCAGGGCCAGGTTATGCAAAAAGGAGTATAGGGATTGATTGAGAACTGCATGGAATATAACTAAATATCTAAGCATGAACAGAAACCTGTATTGCATGTGTATAAAGATAATAACGCTGATGACAGGACTACAAGTTGCTATGTACCTGGTAAGTGACAGGAACTGTGGCAAACACAGATTATACCCAATTTAGAATCCCACAACTACCCTGCAAGGTGACAGTTGCCCTCATTTTATAGATGAGGAATCTGAGGGTTAGACAGGCCCTGTGACCTACTCAAGCTTCCGCCACCAGTTGTGGTGGAGACAGGCTAAACCCCAGTTCTGTCTAATTCCAAAGGCTGTGCTGTTTTCTCTACAACGTATTATATATGATCAGAATGTGGAGTGTGCGTTCCACATAAACCACTGTGAGAACTCAATTACCATGTATGACACAGTGTGTATTATATACACACATATCAAATATGTATATAGGTAGAGATGCTCCTAATGTATAAGATCACGTGGTAGCTCACAAAACTTTATTAAATTCATAAAGCAGCTGATATTTACTATTAGAACCCCAAAACCCTCATTTGCTGGGAGTTCAGAGTCCTGAGACCCCTTGAGCTCTTTTGAATCTAAGATAGGAGGAGACTGGGTCATAGCAGCCGGCCAGCAGCTGTGTGTGGAAAGGGTTTGCTGCAGGGGCCGGGACTGGGAAGGAGCCCCCGAGGCAAAGTCTCCTTCTCCTTCTTCTCCTTCTCCTTCTCCTTCTCCTCCTCCTTTTTTTTTTTTTTTTTTTTTTATCATGGAGTCTTGCTCTGTCACCCAGGCTGGAGTGCCATGGCATGATCTTGGCTCACTGCAACCTCTGCCTCCTGGGTTCAAGTGATTCTCCTGCCTCAGCCTCCTGAGTAGCTGGGATTATAGACATGTACCACCACACCTAGCTAATTTTTGTATTTTTAGTAGAGACAGGGTTTCACCATGCTGGTCAGATTGGTCTCCAGTTCCTGACCTCGTGACCCACCTGCCTCAGCCTCCCAAAGTGCTGGGATTACAGGTGTGAGCCACCACACCCGACCTGGCAAAGACTCTTGAGAACCGAGACGAAGATTCTCTAGAGCAGCTCCTTAAACTTTCATGGGCAAAGAAGTCATCTACTATTTAGTTAAGCAGATTCTTATTCAGAACCTAGAGTGGGGACTGGAATTCTGCATTCCTAATGAGCCCAGAGTGCTGCTGCTGGTGCGGGTCACCCTTTGAGCAGCAGCAGCAGCAGAGAAGGAAACCTTACTCTTCTGAATGGTTCTCTATAAAGCAAGTCCATTGAGAAAGGAACTGGCCATAAAGAAGCTACCAGACACAAGTGGGCCAAAGTACTAAGATGACCAGGCAGGGAGCAAGGACAAATAGGACCTTCCCCATCTGATAAACTATCAGATGGAGGGAGAGAGAGAGAGAGAGAGAGAGAGAGAGAGATTCAAGGGGCACAGTGTGACTTGAAACATTAGAGAACAAGGGTTTTGGAGGAGTTTGTAAAATTACAACTTCATACAGCAGGTAGTAACTTATGAAACTCTTCATCTCTAAGTAGAGATTAAAAATATAGTTACAAAAATGCTATAAATAAAATAGAAAATGACATCCTTGCAGTAGGTTACTGAGGGAAGGGAGGCTATGTTGGAACGTCTCCCTAACTTTTGAGGTTGACACACATGTAAGCTCTGTGCTCATAGATTCTAAACCAAAAATGGGGATTTATGATTCAGCAAAGGATTCTGTTTTTTTTGTTTTTGTTTTTGTTTTTTTTTTCTCCCTGTCTGACTCTGGGTGTGAGAGATACTGGAGAATGCGGTATGGATGCTAGGATATTAGCATTTCTAAGAACTTTGGATGGTTTCTGAGAACAAAATGTTAAACATTTGCAGCCAGTGTTGTACTGGGAGTATTGTACTGTTTGTGGACAGTTCTTCAGATGTTACCTTGGGCCAAATTCCCAGGTTATTCTAGTAGTACGGGGTGTGTGGAATGAAGACTGGACATGTTGTTCTGTGCTTTGGAACTAGGTGGTCTGGACCTCAATCCCTCTATGCCAACTTTCTATTCCACTACATCAGTTCCTCTTCCCTTACTTCCTAAGGTGGCTTTAGGATGTGTCTTTAAATATTCCTTTCATTGCATTTCCTAAACTCACTTGTTTATTTCACAAATATTTGTAAATTACTATGTACCCAATGCTGGGCAAATAAAAGTGAACAAAGCACTCTCTCTCCTCTCATGAAGCTTACAATTGAGTGGAAAAAAGATGGGCAGCAAAGTTTGTACTTACTTCTCTTACTGATAACTTATGTAAAAAGTGCTAGGAAGCAGGTGCACAATTACACACACCTGGGGACAGCCTCAGTTTGACGGGTCCCAGCAGGCCTCTAAGGAAATGCCTTTCCAGTTGGAACCCTGAGGATGAGTGGGAGCTAGCTTGACCAAGAGTAAGGAGACAAGAACGCTCTAGGGGTATGGCAAGATGCAAGAGCAGAGAAGAGCTTGGAAGCTGGTGTTGGTGGATATCATGATTGGAGCTAGGATTGCTCTATTTGCTGAAACTGGAGAGACTGTTCTTAGGGGGCCTTCTACACTGAGGTCCGTTCTGGTTCCCTCCTGCATGGACTGGAAATCCATCAAAAGCTTTTGAGCAGGAGTCTGCCTTCATTTGCTGTGGGGCTTGGAATATTCTAATACAAAACCCAAAACGGAGACTTGCTACTGAGGCTTGGGTTTGGACCCGGCAAGCTCAGCTGCCCAGTGGGCACCCAGATGGGCAGAAAGAACTTCCTCAGTCACCCACTGGGATAAACCGAATGGGTTCTGTGTCATGTCCAACCTGTCAGGCACAGGCTGACTTTGTGACAGAGAAGAGGGGTGGCACGAACACGGAACACAAGAAAGGAAAGAGCTATGCATCTCCATCATTTATCCTTTGGCATAAAGTAGGCGTAGTGAGTCCCACACAGAACCCTCAGGCAATTGCCATTAATTATGTTTTGTACTAACAGAGTCTTCTTCCAGGAGTAACTAACAGAGTGCTGTGAAGACCTCAAAAACTATTTTATATTCTGCATTCTCTCACCTGCATACAGTATTCCCTCAGGTTTGGGCGATAATTTATATTATTATCTAAAATGATTAACCACTTAATGGTAGCTGGTAGATTAAGCTGGAAAAACATTTGTTTTTACTGTCTTACCATGATGAATTAGGAAAATAATTTGCTTTCTCTGTCTCCTTTTTAAAAAATCATCTTATGATGAATGTAATTGTTTAATCTGAAGGAAGTACATTCATATTATTCTCATATACCTTTGTCCTCAAGCTAGAAATCTCTTAACCCATAAACAGGGAGCTGATTTTTAGCCATACTACTGCTTATGCATCAGATATTCCTTAGGAATAAAAGGGTATGAGTTTTAAACTAGAAAAGGCAAATCTTTCCTTAGCTTATAGACCCATAGTTAAATTTTTCTGGAGATCCACTTGCAGTCTGGGAAAAAGGGGGAAGATGGAGCTTGGAATTCTGTATAGTTTTTAACCAAAGAATTCACTTTTCTTATATCTGTTTACCATAAAAAGTTTTCAGAAAGAAATTCTTATACTGTTGTACTTCCCTCTTCACCTATATGCCCCCCAAAAATATATCTCAAAGATGGGATCCTGAAAAAAAAAAAAAAAAGATGAAATTCAGTGTTTGCCTCCATGGGAGGGTGAGTATTGAATTAGAAACCCAACTGTCAAAGACTCTAAAGTCAGTATAACTGAGAACTTTGGTTAATTCTACCCAAGAGTTATCGCCATTTGTTTGTTTTCTGAGTGTCTTAAAGCAGTTTGGGAAGAAGTTGGAGCCATCATTTCATTCTAGCTATTTTGAGGTGAGATTTTCCCCATCAATCGCCACAGAGGAAGAGCTTCTCCAGATATCGTGTGGACTTGGAGATGAGGGAGAAAGTAAATCCTTAGATTTGCATGTCACATGCTTAAGGCACTGGGAAATGGCCTAAGTTTAAGGTTTCTGTCTCCCTGTGAGACCAGCTCAAGAGTGAAAACATAAATAGCAGCTCTAGAAGTTCCAAAGAGAAGTGCCTGTGATACACAGAAACAATGTTAGAGAATGATCCTCTGCTTCATGATCAGCGATAACAATAATTAAAGGGTTTTGGGACCTTGGTGGTCACCACTGCACTGTTTAATAGTAATTATTGGGTAATTACATATTATTATAGCAGAGATATATAATCATATAATTGTTATTATTAAGCATGATGTTGACCATTGCGGTTCCAAACCCATCTTCATTTGCGGGGCCTCTTTTGGGATGGTAATTGAGATAATAAGGGATAAGGTAGAGAAGAGGGAAAGTGACTGGGTGGGGGCGTGTTTGCTTGGCTCAGCTAGAACAAAGGGCTGGGAGACAGATCCTGAGGAATCAGTGACATCTGTGCTGGAGCGGCTGGCTGGCTGGCATCTCTGACTGACCCGTGTGATAATTATGCTCAAAGAATTCCTGGCACAGAGTTTTCTGGCTTCATTTCCCTTCACTGACTTTGCAGAGTGTCTGACGGTGGCATTGCACGAGGGCACAGAACAAGTGTCCCCGCCTTGGTCTCTACTCTGTGAGGTGCCTGCGAACCCAGGGGATATGGGGGACAGAGAGATGGGTTACCAAAGACAGCTCAGACCAGGAGGACAATTTCCGAAGCCTGTCACCCTGTCTTATTTTATTGTTCCTCCGGCAGCCCTCAGAGGGGAGGCAATGCGTTCTAACTTACAGAGCCCGAGAGACTTAGAGTCCAACCCAAGTGCCAGCTCTCCCCGTGCTGTGTGGCCTTGGGAGTGGGTTGACTTAATGTCACCTGGTGTGTTAAGTGGGGAGAATAATGTCCTCTGTGCGAGGTGGCCGCAGGGATGGAGGCCAGGTGTGCACAGCACCTGCAGTGGCCTGGGCTGGGATGAGTGTGAGTGACAACTGTGGGCAAAGGTGATCCTGGACTGTCTCTGCCGTTTCCTCAGGAGAGAACCGAGCCCCAGGGAGAATGGGAAGTTAGCTCTGGGTCGCCAGGGTTTCCAAGTGGCAGCCCTGAGATCAAACTCCTGCTCTTGTCATCGGGGGCTGGGCTCCTTACACGGACGGACTATGACCTCCCTCCATCCAGGCTGCCCCCGTGGCAGTGGCCCTCGGGCGGCTCTGAGGTGCAGGGTTGAGCTTTCGGGGGCATCCTCCGTTTTTCGGAGTAGAGGGCACGCCAAGGCTTGTTTGCCTCTATCTTGAGTGTCGCCCTACAGGGAGGAGTTGCTAAGCAGTGAGGGAGCCTCCCCAGGAAGAGCCGTGGAGGCAAAGGAGGTATAGCGCGGGTGTGGCCGAGCCCCTCACCCTGTGCAGCTCCCCCTCTGGAGGGATGACCAAGTTACAGGAGTCTTCAAAATGGAGGTGACAGTGGGAGCTAAGCGATGAGAACGCATCTCACAAAGAAGTGAGTAACACACACCGGGGCCTACTAGGGGGTGGAGGGTGGGAGGAGGGACAGGATCAGGAAAAATAACTATCGGGTGCTGGGGTTAGTACCCTGCGCTTAGTACCCCAGTGATGAACTAGTCTGTACAACAAACCCCCGTGACATGAGCTTGCCTGTATAACAAACCTGCACACATACCCTGGACCCAAAATAAAAGTTAAAACCACCACCACAACAAAACAAAATGGAGATAATGCCCCAAATCATTCCATAAATAAATCCATCACTTACTCACAAGCACATTTTCAAATCCTCAGTAGGAAAATGGCCCTCAAATACACACATTTAGAGTAAGAGACACCATTGGGAGCAGAAGAGGATTCGCCTCTGTGGTTTCTTCCAAGAACATTCCTCCTGGAGAGAAAACCAGTTAAAATTAGATGGAGGAATGCAGGAGAAAAAAAAAAAAAAAAAAAAAAAGGATAAGCCAGCCCATGAAATTAAGTCTTTAAAACTAAGCGTTGAGTTTCTCTGGTTCCTTCCATCCTGAGAACTCACATTATTTATATCTTCCTTTAATAGGAAAGAAAAGTAAAAGGTATAGCTAGTCTCTCTCAGTGTGGGCAAAGTCACATCTTAAAATAAGGATCTTAACGACTTTCATTTACTCAAACTAGTGCTTCTACCTCTAGACTCTATGATTAACAAGAGTTTTTTTCTTTTTTTGTCTAATATGTATATGAATTTTTCAGTCTCCTCAGAATCAGAACATCAATTTCTGATTTTCTTATTTTACTGTAAGAGAATATAAGGTTGGTGTGAACAGGAGGTAAATTTAGCACTGAAATGAATAACTGGCCTGGGATCTGAGAAGTTGAAGGGTAGAGTGGTCATTTTGGGTAGATCAGTGCAGCCAGAAGTGATGCGTGCTGGGTATTTTTAAGTAGTACTTGACATTTGGAACCCTGGGCAAGTCTGGTTGCTGTGGCAGTATTGAGTCAGCCACAGTGAGTCAAGAGAAAGTCACCCTTGGTGCTACCACCATTGCCAGCAAGAGGTTCTTCTTTCTCAGGTGAGTTTCACTTGATTTGTCACTGGCTATAATTCATGGGAGAGCCAGAGGAGGAGGCTCATTTCGTTGGCTGACTGGTGTTTCAGTGACCGTGTTGGAGATGTGGCCATAACAAACTTGGACCAAGAGTTATAAGACTAGGTTCTGATTTTGACCTATGGTTAGGGAGACAATATACTTTATCTTTTAAAGGCACTCTTGAGAGTCAAAGGAAGCCCTTTAGTAGTTATTATAGAAGAACCTATGGAAACAGGGATTGCTAAGGGCAAAGTGATGCATACAGTTAACCCCACATTGGTCTTGGGTGAGTCACTTAACCTCTTTGACTCAGTTTCATTAATTTTGAAAAAAAAAAATTCTGTCCTGTCTATCTCAAAGGCTTTGTGGCTCAAATGAAATAAATGTAGAAGATGTTTTGAAAACACCTTCAACTTTACACGTTTACAGGTAATTTCCAGATGTCCAGAACGGAACTTGGTGGCTTAGCACTCCTTTACAGTGCTGAACCTGCTGATAAGCTCTAAGAGTTCCCATTTTTGATGACAGAGAAACTGCTTCATTGTCATTTTCATAATCTTTGTACCCCTGTGGAGCCAATATCATTAGTGGATTTATCTTTTCGTGTAAGGAAGAGGTAGAACGTTCACCACCCAGTGGTGGAGGTTATACGATATCCTCATTTTCCTCTCCTGGTCAGAGAATGAGGAAGAGAAGTTTTCTTACTAGTGTTTTGAGACTCCTAATCATGGTCACAAGAATTAGCATCAGAAAGCCAAGGAATGGCATCAAGTTTGAGGTTTTTGTGTGGTTTTTAAAACGTTTACAGAATGACTGGCTATCCAAGCTCATCTGTCTCTGCTTATAACTATTTTGGTGGTCTCTAAGTGGCAATAATCAAAATATCACTGGTTTTGTGCCATATAATTTCTTCATAACACAAAGTCTAAATATATTCCTCTTGGCTTCCTTGGAAGACTGTTGCTGCAAGTGTGGGCTATGGTGATCTCCCCCACATAGTATTGGGGGGCCCTCTTGGAGTATCCATGGCCCCCCAGAGCCTAATTCACTGCTGCAAATGCTGACTTCGACTCAGAGATAGAAGCTGAAGATTTAAGGTCAAACAACAAAAAATATTAGGAAACTTGTTATAATTACATGGTGGGAGCATAGTATGCTGGGAGCCAAATGTTGATTAATGTTAATTTTAGGGCAAACAGAGGGAGAGAAAGACAGGAAAAGCAAGTGGACTCCAAAGCTAAAAATATTCTTGAGTTGAGACTCAGCATCGATGGGTGTACAATCTAATAATTACTCCTGAATGGTGATTACCTGTTCTTACACAATTAACCTTGAGGCTCATCTGGACTGCTGGATCTTCTTTCCTGGAACGTCCCAGTCACTGTGATTCACAGACCACTGAACTAAATCCAGAAATGCCTGCACACTTGGTGACTCCACACTGTCCATTCAGAACAAGTATCTTCTCTTTCTGGAATATCGGAGAGATATTGTTCACTAGAGACTAAACCTGTTGGGAAGGTAATAAAGGCAGCAAAGTTGCAGATACTTGCCTTGATGAAGGCGATGTGATTTAGAAAGGAGACACAGAGGAACTTACAGCTTCACTTAATTAAGGTCACTTGAAGAGCCTTCCCATTCTAGAGTCCCCTCTGTTTCACTTGGGAAAGCCTGGACAAGAAAATGTAAATCAGCCCTTCGGCATTCTGGAATTGATTAGTACAAGTTGTATCCAAAATAAAGAGAAAGTGAGAGACCCAGGGAGGCAAAAGAAAGATCTTTAAGTCTGTGAATGTGAAAGGAAATGTAATACTTTAAACCAGAACTGGGTTGAAATGAAATGGAAGTGAAGGGTGGGGAGGGCGAGAGCATATTGTGCTCTTTTCTCTTTTAGAGACCTTCTGAGACTTGGCAGGACTACAGTCAATCATAATTGATTTAATTCCTTTTCTAGAGCAGATATTGTCGGTTGCTTAGCAGTGGCTATCCTCCCTTTCATCCTTGGAACAGAACCCCGGCTTTGCTTGGAGAATCCATCCTCCTCCACACTGCTGTGCGGCTGGTCATTCCATGTCTTTTCCAGGCACTGGTTTAGGCAAGGGCCTGTGGTGCGGTTCTGCCCAGTGACATGTGAAGGAATGATTGCTGGATCACAGGGGCACCTGGGAAACCATTTTGCTTATAAGAAGAGATTGCCAGGAGGAAGAGGGAGCCAGCTTCTGCCTCTTCTCCTGGATGTAAGTGTTTGTATGTGGGGCTAGAGGCCACTATCTTGCTTCCATGAAATGAGCTAGCTTCAATACAAGCCAAACTGTTGAGTGGAGGGGCAGAGCTGAAAGACAGGACCTTTGCTCACCTAGGAGATCTAGAAGCCCATGGATTAACTAACTTTGGAGCTGTCCTGCCTTGGAACTTCTGACTAGATGGACTAGATGAATAAGTCCTTTGTTGCTTGTAGCAGTTGAGTCAGGGTTCTGTTACTATTGGCTGAAAACATCCTAACTGATATAGTACATTCGTAGGCAAGTTATATCAATTTCTTTGTCTATATGAGGAGCCTCACATTCTTAGGAGGGAGTTTTCTGGACCCTCCAGTGGACAATGCACAAGGTTAGTAATAACAACGATAATAATGAGGTTGGGCATGGTGGTTCATGCCTGCAATCCCAGCACTTTGGGAAGCTGAGGTGGGAGGATTGCGTAATGGCAGGAGTTCAAGCTTAACAGTGAGCGACGATCTTGCCAATGCACTCCAGCCTGGATGACAGAGCAAGACCCCATCTCTAAATTTAAAAAAAAAAAAAAAAAAAAAGATGACAATAATTTGCACTTATTTAGGTTACATACTTTCTGAAATACTTTTACATTGATCCTTCATAACAGCTCTGGGAGGCAGGCAAGAGGAATATTATTAGTCTTATTTTCAAGATCAGAAAACTAACACAAAGTGGCAAAATGAGTTATCTGACATGTCTAACGACACGTTGATGGCAGAGCTAGGGTAAAACCTAAGTCTTGGAAAGAGAAATGCTTTGACAGTGAAAAAAAAGTAAATGTAGGAAAAGATTTAAAAGCATGGACTTTGGAGGCTGCCAGAACTGGGTTTAAACTCCTACCCTACCTCTTGTTAACAGTGGGGTCTTAAGACAAGTTACTTAAGTCTCTCGGAACTTCCTCACCTGCAAAACAATAATAATAAAACCCATATCGCCAAGACATTTTAAGAAATATAAGAAAAAAAATGTACTGCAAGTACTGAATTCAGTGCTTGGCATATAACAGACATCCCTCTCCTGAGTACTACTCACCTCTTATGAAAGAAATTGTGATGACCCTGTCCTTGAAGCTTTTAAAAGATGAAATGGGCAACCATGAGTCCCAACCAAGGCATATAACTAGTTAGAACTAATTATTTCTAGAAATCCTTCAAAATGCATGAGAAGAAAAAATAAAACAGAGGATTAACACTGAAAGTATTTCTGGCCAGTTGATGAAAGCGAGTGATAGAAAACAGGATGCTGCATAATGGAGACAGGGCTGGGTAATTTATGTGGGAATGAAAATAAGGCCATAAAAACAGGCCAGGAAGGAGCTGGTGATGTACAAGTATGGAAGAAAAGGAGCTTGGGGTCGTAGTGGTACGCAAGCTAAACGTAAGTCGGTTGTATTTTGCTCTTATTAAGAAAAAGGCTGTTGTGGCTTTGGAACTCATGAACACACACCCAACATGCGGGAACACAAACTTATCCTCCCACCCTGTCCAGCATCTGTCAGGCCTCTCTTAGAGCTCTACGTTCTCTGTGGCCCAGGCTCTTAAGTGAGATGAAGTGATCAAGAAGGGGTTTGAAAAAAATCCAGGGAAGGCAAATGGAAATAATTAAAGGGCTATAAAGCAGGACAGAAGAAACTGCAACGATTTCTCTTGTGGAAATAAGGGCAGGCAGGGAACCCACTAATTTCCACGCATGAAGGGGTGCAGAGGTCAAGAATGGCCTTCCACTCTTCTGTAGCCTCCGCACCTGAAATTTTTTTGAGTGCTGACTTGATGCTCAAAGGAATGCTCACTGGAACATTAGGATTTCAGATTTTCAGGTTTGGGATGCTCAGTCTGTGGTGCCTGTTAGTACTTACACAGTGCTTAGGACATAGGAATACGTCCATTAATATTAGCTATGATTATTGAGTAGGTAGAGAGTACCAACTTCCTCATTTCAGGAGATGCTTTTCAAATCCCTTAGTCTTGGACTCCCAGCTCTAGTGGTGGTGTTAGCTCACTGTACTGCCCCACACAAACTTTCCTTCCACGTTAACTTCTACTTCTTCCCAACTACAGCCCACCTGAAGGGGGAGAAGGGGTAGTTGCCGTGGTCATGTGGCCTCAACTCTGCCCTGTTCACAAGGTGGAAGATGTATACTTCCTGGCCCTGAGTTGGGCTGCTCATATTCTGTGTCTCCTCCCCTTACTTTCTTTGAGGAATTTCAGCTAAGAGACACAAGAGACCAGGACTCAACTGGTGGTGGTGTTGAAAGTTGGGAGGTCGTATAGATGTGGTGGTGGAGACCTCCTTGTTAGGACTGGCCACGTAGACCAAGCTGGTCTCCAGATTGGAGACAGTGAAACAGAGAGGAGTGTTCCCTGCCTGGCAAGCTCCCCATTCTCCTGAGGCCTGGATATACTTCTTCCAAATTCTCTATGAGAAACCCCTTTGTGATTTGAGCTGCTCTGAGCTGCTTAGTTCCTTGAAACCAAGTGACCCCTATCCTGAATACTGGCCCATGATCTCCTCTGTCAAGCCTGATAAGCCACTCAGTAAATGTCGATGGTGATGACAAGAAGGAAGGGAGGGGGACAAGATGAAAAATCTGTTTTAGAGTCTACGTGCTTCTTAGATACTGCTGTGTTCTTCTGAAGCCATCTAAGAGGGTGAGGGGTTTTTGTTTGTTTTGTTCTGTTTTCATCACTGCCCTGCCCTAGCTGTGGGTTAAGACAAGATGCACACTTGGCGAGTTCCTCGTTTTCTTGGATAACAGGAGAACTTCAGCTCCAGCTCCTACTAACTTCTCTCAGTCTACCCCTTACTCCTTTGTCCTTTTCTTTTTTCTTTAATGTCTTTGACCCATACCCTTGGCGAGCTAGCATCCATCATTCAGCTGAACCCTGGGTCCATCAGGCTAACACTTCTTTAGTTTACAGTTCCACCAATTAGCATCATTAAATTATCTTTTATGTTTCCTTAAAAAGTGGAGATTCCATCTTTTTTTGGAGATTTGGTTCTAAAGTCAGTGTGTGAGGCAAAGAGTGAAAGCCTCTTATCTTATCCTAAAGTAGACAGAGTATATGTGGTTTGTGTACCTAAGCCTGTGCAGTAATACTTGAGTATACAAGATTAATAATACATGCAGTAATGTGGATTGTCTGATAATGACTTTTATACAAAATAAATTTCCTACTTCCTCTCTCTCTTCACCTCTCTTTTTGCTGAGTGCACATAATTTAGTGCACAGGACAAGCCCTGTGCTATACTGAAATACCCTGTCTTTTCTGACATCGGGGCTCCCGGTGTGGGAGACGGCATGTGTCATCTCTGGTTTGTTGAGGAGGTTCCTATGGAGCTCCTGTCTCTGTGCACACTTCCCTTCCAGATGCTTCTGCAGCCCTGCAGGCAACGTACCCATCTGAGACCTAATCAGGGAACTAAAGGAAAAATGAGGAGCTGGGAAAGATGCTAAACAGACAGTTAGCCACCGGGACAACTACTATTGGCTTCCCTGCACAGACAGATTGTGAAAAGTTGGGGGAAGGGAAACCGAGTAGAAGGGCAATGTGGGGCTCTCCATCCCTGGATCATTCTGCCTGCTGCCTCTGCTCTAAGAGTCAGATGTTAAACGGAGACAGCTGGAGCCTCTGGTTTTCACCAGGTGTGTGGCTAAGTTTCATATTGGAAACTGGCAATTCCTCTGAAAACTTAGATTGCCCTTCAGATACTGGTAATGCCACCCCCAGGAATAAAAATGCTCTTGTGCCCCCAGAGAGCAGGCTGTCTATCTGTATGTTCTTGCAGTGACTCACGCCTGTAATTCCAGCACTTTGGTAGACCAAAGTGGGCAGATCACCAGAGGCCAGGAGTTCGAGACCAGCCAGGCTAACATGGCAAAACCCTGTCTCTACTAAAAATACAAAAATTAGCCAGGTGTGGTGTCCTGCACCTGTATGTAATCTCAGCTACTCTGGAGGTTGAGGCAGGAGAATTGCTTGAATCCTGCAGGCAGAGGTTGCAGTGAATCGAGATCACACCACCGCACTCCAGCCTGGGTGACAGAGCAAAACTCTGTCTCAAAAAAATAATAAAATAAGTTTTGAATTCAACATGACTGACTTTTAAATAAAAATCACCTATCATGGTTTACCATATGTCTGATGAAATCCTGTAAAAATGAAATGCAGATCTTTGCCATTCACTCTTGAGCAAATACATATGTTGTCACATCTCAGAGCTATTTATTTCTCCTTATTTCAAGTGTGCCCAGTGCCATCCATCCAGATGCACATCAAACACACAAGTAAAAGTGGAACAGAATTTCTCAGTCATTTGAACATTTATAATTTATTTGTAACATGGAACAGATACAATGTTTTGGAAAATAAGAAAGGAAAAAACTCAGGAGACTATGGGCCAAATGTAGATCTCCTAGGAGCTGGAACCTAGATTCAGGGGTTGGCAGATGTCATCTGAGTCTTACTCAGGCTGTGTCCTGCCTGGGGTCATTGGGTAAGCCACGGGACTGCTCGGTGACTCATTTCCCTGACCCTCCCTGGAGAAGAGTAATTGTGCCTGGGTCATACCACCTTGACCCGGGTTGATGATCAGAGGACTGAGATAAATAAATGCTTAAAAGCAAACTAGAGTTCAGAAAGTTTGTCTTATATGTGTATGATTTCCTGGATCCTTTTGAGCCTGACAAGTGGCTCACTAGTTACTTTCAAGAATATTGCAGAAAAAACTGTTCTGAAGTGGTTGCTCCTCTACACCTGAGTCTGCTGTCCATGATGGAGGCAGATTGGAGCAAGGTAAGGGGGAAGTGCCCCTCCACGGTCTGAGGCCTGGAGAGAGCCTCTCCACTGTGTGGAAGTAGGTGTTATCAGAAGGTTGGGACCAAATAACTTTGCTGCCCCCTCAAGGGGTGTCAGAACTGAAGCCTCTGCACTGGAGCATGTGTGGTTGTAGCTAGCTGCTGGCTGTCCTGGTCTCCTACCAGCTCCTTAATATTCTGGCTTCCTGTGTGGCCCGGCAGCATCCCTGGAGAGGCCAGACTCTCAGCATCCCTTGAGGCCAGGCAGCTCTCTGTAACAAAGAAGAGGGTACTCCACACCACCACTGTCACACAGTTAGACCTGCCTATTGCCCGGGAGAACACTTACCCAGAGGTTGGCTCTGACGCTACCTAACTTGTCAAGCAACCTCCTCTGTGAAGAAAGGAAAAGCAGATTCGTGCCACGCACTGAGCCTGGCTCTGGTTCTCCACTCCATTGGCTCTTACACGACACAGGCCAGGCCCTCCACAGAACACATGGAACATTCAAACCGCCAACCCGCCTGCATCAACAGCATAATCAGCTCAGCTTGCTCTTCCAACCAACAGACTCCCCTTCTATGGCTACAGGAATGCTAGAATTCTAGTTGAGGAAGAGACCTTGAAAGATCATCACATCCACATGCACATTGCAGAGACGCCATTACACAGGCCAATGACTTGGCCATAGACAGTCTGCAAAACTGGCCTGTCTCCTGCCTGTGTGCACGGAGGGTTTGGGGTGGCAGCAGGTGGTCATAACCCAGGATTCTTAAGTCTTGGCTCAGAGACCTGCTGTTGTGACACTCACCCCTCTGCTGAGCAGAAGCCCTGTGAATTCCTCCCTGAAGGCTAGGCCAGTCTCTATGCAGTTGTCTCTTTCTTTTATGAGGCCACCGGTATTAGTCAAGGTTCTCTAGAGGAACAGAACTAATACACACACACACACACACACACACACACACACACACACACACACACGAGTTTATTAAAGAGTATTGACTCCCACAATCACAAGGTGAGGTCCCACAATAGGCCATCTGCAGGCTGAGGAGAAAGGAAGCTAGTCTGAGTCCCAAAGCTGAAGAGCTTGGAGTCCGATGTTCCAGGGCAGGAAGCATTTGGTATGGGAGAAAGATGTGGGCCAGAAGACCACCCCTTCCTCTGAGAATGTGAGAGCCTGTGTATTATGGCACCTTGGGCTGCCATAACAAAGTGCTGCAGACGAGGTGGCTTAAGCGTCAGAGATGTACTTCTCATAGCTCTGGAGGCTGAAAGTCCAAGAACAAGGTGTCAGCAGATTCGGTTTCTTTAGCGGCCTCTCCCGGCTTGTGGATGGCCACCTTTTTGCTGGGCCCTCGCGTGGTTTTTCTCCTGTACTAATCTGTCCTAATCTCCTCTTCATGTAAGGACAACTGGGTGAGTGGGTTAGCACCTGCCCTAGAGATCTCATTTTAACTTAATTGTCCCTTTAATGGCCCTATCTCCAAATGCAGTCCTAACCTCCTAACTGGAGGTTAGGTCTTTAACACATAAATTTGGGGAGGGGGCATGATCCGGCCCATAACATCTTGCTTGTATTTCAGCTGTCTGGAGCCCACTCTCACCTTACCCCAAAACACTGGGCTCAGGAAATGCTCAGGAAATGATTGACCATGCTGGAAAACAAGAAGAAGGAGCCGAGCTCTCTGCCCACCTCTGGTGGGCATGGACGGCAGCAGGGTGTCCCTGCCTGAGCTTCTTTCCTCTCTGTTCCTTAGAAGGGAGCTCTGGGCAGGAAGAAGGGCTCAGCTCACAGCAAGGCAAACTGAATCCCTGTTCCCCAACAGCTGTTCCCCTTCTAGTGTGTTGAGCCCTCATGTGTGAACGTTAGCAGTTGTTCTCATGTTGGCAGCCCCCAGCAATCAGCCAGTGGCTCCTGTAAGTGGCAACTGTCAGGCAGTTATTCTCCTCACCTAATCACAGTAGTAGCTGCCACTTATTAGATGCCTGGCATGTGCTGGGTTGGCTTAGTGCTAAGAACTTAATCAAATATTAGAATATTAGTCCCATAATAATCTGGTGAGGTCACTATTACCACTCTCCTGTTAAAGGTGGGAAAGTGAAGATTTTAGAATGGCTATGGGTCATAGCTGGGGAATAGAGGAATTCAAAGTTGAACCCGAGACTTGACTTCAGTGTTTCACTTCTAACCTCGACATGGTACTGCCTCCCTAGCTAACCCCATCAGCTTCTCTTTCAAAATCCTGTGTATTTCTACAGAACATTCTCTCACCTTCTGGAAAAGTTCTCAGGTTCTAACCCCAGTGTCACTCTTTCAGTATCATCTCTTGAAGACAGAGCTCAGACAGTGTGGTGTAAAGCGGGGAGGGTGAACTTCAGAGTCACGGTTGGGTTCAAATACTGGCCATACTGCTTACCAGCCATGTGACCCTGGGTAAGTTACTTCACTCGAATAAGCTTCAGTTTCCTTCTTTGTAAAAAGAGATAACGTCTGTTTCACAGGGTTGAAATAGATAAGGCAGGCCAAGCCTCTTGCATATTGCCTAGCATGCAGTAGGTGCTCTGAAAAGGCAGACTTGGGCTAAAGGAGACTCAAGAAACATGACAATTAAGTACATTGGGGGCCTTGATGGGATCTTGGATTCAAAAAAGTACACAAGCACACATATTGGGGTAAATGGAGGAATTCGAACGAGGACTTTATATTAGGTAATAGCATGGTATTAGTGTTAAATTTCCTGAGTGTGGTCATGGTATTGCGGTTACAGAGGACAATGTCCTTCTTCCTAGGAATTACATGCTGAGTCACTAGGGACCCCAGGAGAGTGTCACAGTGACTCATGCTTACTTACAATTCTCTGGAGAGGAGAATGCTTGAAAAGAAAGAGCCAGTTTCATAGTGAATATCTGACATAAACTCTCAAATGGTTTATCAAACAAACTAATACAGATGTGTGTATATGTGCCCACGTGCACACATACACCGTGGGAAAGAGAACGCCAGTGTGATAAAAACAGGTATTCATTGTGTGATGGTTGCAACCCACAATAGAAAATTGTGGGTTGAAAAGAGCTTCATGCAGAGTGTGGACAGTGAGCCTGTAGAACAGCACAAGGCCCATGGGCATTTATTTTGCTTTTTCTCCTGGGCCTGGACATGTCATAGGACTGCCTCTGTCCAGGGCAGAAGAAACTGCCTCCCTTAGTATATTTCCCCAGAGGGCCTCCCCACACCCACCACCACCTGGACTGCAACGCAGAGCCCACCTGCTCCCTGGCTGTGTTCCTATTCCACATTTTAGAGGTTTTCATAAGCCCACATTTAGGGTTGCCAGATTTAGCAAATAAAAGTACAGAATGCCCAGTAAACAATGAATAATATTTTAGTGTGCCTCAAATATTGCATGGGACGTAACTTGTACTGGAAAAAGTATTAACCTGAAATTCAAATATAACTGGACATTCTGTATTTAATCTGGCAGCTCTAGCCCTATCACCCTGTTGCCTCCCACAACCAGAGTCAGGTCATCTATGAAGACTGAGTCTTAGGAACACAGTAGAGAGATTTTCAGCCCAATGGTAAGGTTTGCAAACTGTTGCAGAGGCCCTAGGCCCTCTGCCCTACGACTTATAAAGGAAACACACAAAAGGGTTATTGGTTGAGCCAGGGTAGACTCATGGGCCTTAGGGAGAGAAAGAACTGTCCCAGAAGCCCTGCCAGGGTATCTAGGCTGATCCACCTGGGTCATGCTCATGCAGGTGTGCCCGAATCCTGGGCATCTGCCTCCTTGCCCAGCTCCTTACCTCTCCAGCTGTGCCAGCCTCACACAGCTGAAGGGCTGTGAGCAGTGAACCTGAGGCTGGCCTGCTTGGGTTTGAATTCTGGCCTTACCACTTACTGGATGGGTCCATTCAAATCACCTACCCTATCTCAGTTTCCTCATCTGTGAAACACAGATAAATAACAGTAACTCCCTTGCAGAGGAATAACTGAGCAAATATTTGCAAAGTACTTGGGACAGTGCCTGGCATGTAGTAAGCCTGGTATAGGTGTTTGTTAAATAACTAATCTACTCGGGGAGGAAGACTAGTGCTGTTGTGAGGTCAGCCTTATGGCTTGAGGCTGGCAGAGCCTGCAGGGGCTGTGCCTTGAGTGTCTTTGGTGACACAGGCAACGGGCTGAGCATTCACTAGGAGTAAGTCAGGAAAGTGATGTGGTGGCAGAGAGACTGGCAGCTATGAGGTGTGACTGTGTCCCCATCCCAGCTGGTTCCCACCTAGGAGAACTCAGGCACTGGGGAAAAGAGGCTGAATGTGGACTATTCTGTTTATTTTGTGTATGTTTTCTTTTAAATTTGAGATGGAGTCTCACTCTGTTGCCCAGGCTGGAGTGTAGTGGCACGATCTTGGCTCACTGCAAGCTCCGCCTCACAGGTTCAAGCGATTCTCCTGCCTCAGCCTCCCAAGTAGCTGGGATTACAGGCACACACCACCATGCTTGGCTAATCTTGTATTTTTAGTAGAGACGGGGTTCCACCATGTTGGCCAGGCTGGTCTTGAACTCCTGACCTCAGGTGATCTGCCCGCCTCGGCCTCCCAAAGTGCTGGGATTATAGGCGTAAGCCACCGCGCCTGGCCAGCGGGGGCTATTTTGGAAGTAACTCTCAGGCACTATCCTATTGCCACGATAGTTTACTCAAAGTGTCTCCTTCACTCTCGGATTCTTTTCTTTCTTCCAGCTGGTGCCCCCTTCCTGTTCTCTTTAGTTTTCCATTTTGTTTCATAGCTTCTTCTCCTCCAGTCTGACTTATGTTTCTTCACCTTATTCCTGGTTTCAAAAAGGAAAAAAAATTGCTTGCACAGTGTCCAGGGTTATGGTTGGGGCAGGTCTGTTGGCACCCCCAGCCAGTCCCACGCCACTCTGATCATGGCACATTGCCTGCAGAACAGGGGCTGGCCTCAGCCTTGCAGTCCCAGAGTGGATGAGACCTTAGGGACCCCGGGAGAGTGTCACAGTGGCTCATGCTTACTTACAATTCTCTGGAGAGGAGAATGCTTGAAACAAAAGAGCTGTTTCATCAGATATAATGAGACATGTGAGTGCCATGTGGCTCCTTGATCCCTTCCTTTCCTCATAGGCAAATTCTATGAGAAGCTGAATTATCAGAGGCATAGACATACAGGTATGTGATTCTCAAATTAAACAACATGAGCCCCTGATAGGCTGAGGTGTGCATCTTGACAACAGGACTCCACTTGCCACCTGCTCAGATGAGTGTGTCCTTCAGTGTGGATGCCGTGGCAGATTGCATTTTCCAGAGATGGCAGCGACAATATCTGTTGTCCCATGCAATTTTCTGCAAGCAACCTTGCCACTCCCCCATCAAGAGGTGGAGTTGAATACTTTTGCCCTTGAACTTGGGCAGGCTTGTGACTGCATGGGCCAATGGATCTGGCAGAAGTGACGCTGTGTCACTCCCGAGGCTCAGTCATAAAAGGCAGTGCAGATTTTGTCTTGTTCACTGGACCACTCATGCTTAGAACCTTGAGTTGCAATGGGAGGAAACTGCTTACCCTGAGGCTACATGCTGTGAGGAAGCCGAGTCACACCCAGAGAGGCCGCATCTAGGGACTCTGATAAGCAGTCCTGGTTTTGGAATCATCCCAGCCCAGGGCCTGAGTGAAGGGGCCTCCAGATGATTGCAGTTCCTAGCCTTGGAGTCAACCCAACCTTCAGGTCTTTCCAGTTGAGGTCCCAGATATCATGGAGCAGGGATAAGCCCATCCCACTGTGTCCAGTCCAAATTCCTGACCTGCAGAATCCATGGGCATGGTAAAATGGTGGTTGTTTTAGACCATTAGATTTGGGGTTAGGTTTTTACACAGCAACTGCAATGAGAACCGACACATTTCCCGTTGGCAGGGAAGTGTTTGCCTCATTATTTTCCTTTTCTTACGCTTCCGTGGCTGATTAATCCTTCTTATTGTTGACATATTTGTCATGGTGTTTTCTGCAAAAATAATATTGCTATGAAAATAGAAATCCAAGATCTAAGACATAAGTTACGCACATTCCCATCTCCTTAACAAATATTTTTATTTGTCCCAGCTCATCTTTTCTTTAGAGCCACAAGTGTTTCCTACTTGCTTGCTGTGTGACCGGAAGTAAAGAGTCAACAGTCCCTCTTTTAATGGCCTCTGACAAAACTGTCTTTTCCAGAGTCCAGCCCAGGCTTGTAAGATTAAAAAAAATACCCTACAGTTGCAATTAGACCTTGCTCTCCTGAGAGATATATATATATTTTTCTCATTAAGGTTGACTTTGGATATCATTGAAATTGATCCATTGCATATTAATTTAGTTTGGGGACAGGGGTATGTTATTTACCTAATTTGCAAGTTGTTGGTGATGGTTGGCACCCACCTTCTTTCACCCCCATATTCTGCCTGCACTAGCTTTCCCTTACTTGTTTTCTTTCCTCTTATTTTGATATTTTTGCCCAAGATGGGGTTGTCAATCATATTGTCTAAGACATGGGGGTTTAATGAAATTTCAAATATCTAGATAACTTGGAATGTGGACTTAGCCTAATAAGATGTTTATATGATCTAAGAGTTTAGAAGAGTCTAGACAGAATTCACGATGTATGTTTCCAGTTTTGAAGTCTTCCCCTACCACTGACTTGACAAATAAAAATTGTACATATTTATGATATACAACATGATGTTTGGAAATATGTATGCATTGTGGAGTGGTTAAATAGAACAAGTTAACATGCATTTTATTTTGACTGAGAGACTTTTATTTATTTTTTACTTTGAGAGCATCTTTAGATTTGTGGAAGATGAAATGCAAGACCAGAGCTGGAGTTAGGGTGGAGTGAATGCGGCATGATTGCCTAACTACAGGGTTGGATCTGTCTTTACTTAAAAACTTAGTATTTTGTTTATGGTGAATTTGCCTTCATTTTCATTTTTTAACATATTGCTTAAAAACATTTATCTTGACTGCTGAATTACAGGAACCCCTTTAAATTTTGTATCCTAGGCAAGTGCCTGCCTCACTAGCCCCTCTCTGACAGGACCACCCACCCGGTGTTTTTAAAGAGTTATTCTTGTTCTAGCTCTTGCTTAGGGACAAAGGACACAGGTCTTCCTGAACTACTGCTTTTTCTCTTCCTCACGCTTGCTGCACTCCATCGTCACCTTTTCTTAACCTTGTGGGGACCCCATCCCATGAAAACACTGAAACATTGAGTTGATGCTGCACCTGCAGCAGGAAATAAAGGACTGAGGCAACCAACAGGATTAATCAGGGCACAAGGTGACTCTCAGTTGACAGATGTGGAGAAATGAAATGGCTTTTTTTCCCATGAATTATCAGAGCAGTTATTGTAATATTCCTATTCATGCTAGATGTCCAGAAATGGCACTCCACTGTGACTAGTGCTAAAGGATAACATTTGATGCATATGTGTTGATGCATCAAGATGGTCTGGGCAAATATAAAAATCAGTGTTTAAAAGCAAGTAATACCTGCCCCACCTGTCTCCTTCCTGAACCTCCCCACCCCGTGTGTGAGAACAGCAGTCTGAATTTCAAGGGTGAAGTATGGGCTTGTGTGAGACTTTGGAAGGGGGGAGGTTATCTGCTTCCCCATTCATTTCTAAAAGATAAAAGCTGAATTTTTTTTTAAACATGACAAAATATTCTTTCATCAAAATAGTTGTATCAAAGCGGCAATGTCAAAATGTCATGCCTTGACTTTGCTGATTCTAGGTTCTCAAACTGTACTTGTTATTATGATTGTTAATTTCACCTGAAATTTATAATGTAATAAAACTTTGAAAGAAAAGTTAATGAAATGGCAGATTTCTCTGACATTATGAACATATGCATACACACACACACACACACACACACACACACACACACACACACACACACATATATATGCGCCTTTCTTCCTTCCTTCTCTCCCTCCATTTGTCCCTCCCTCCCTCCTTTCCTTCCTTCTTTTTCTCCCCACCTCCCTCCCTCACTCTCTATCTTCATCTTTAAAATACTGAAAGTAATTTGGGTTGGCCTGTTAGCCATTTACAGTAATGTATTATGCATATCCTAATGAACCAGATACAGTTTTGTATACATTTTAAAGATGGATAAATTTGTTTGAATAATGGCAGTCTAAGGTTTTGCTTGGCCAGATTAGACACAAAGGAGAATATCTTTTTCCAGATGTCTCTGGGCTTTGGCCAGTGCGGTCTTCTGCTGCGTAGAGAAAAGACACGTTGAGATAGACTGCCATATAGTACATGGCACGTCAGAACATCAAAGCTTTTCTTTCCAGAACATGTTTTGACTGTAGCTTAATTCACTCTGTAAAGGAATTTAAAATAGATTCTTTACCTATAACATATATTTGACAACACTTTGAATTTTAATGTGAACCTGTGCAATGTAGACACAACTAAGTCTGGCAGCCTATTAATGTCACCAATAGCACATTTTATTTATAGAATTTACCCTCTCCCCAATTCTCAGCTAGAAGCCCATACACAGTAATTAAGCCATTATAAAAACACAATAGGATATAACATAATAGAACCATCCTGCTGTCAAGGCACACAGAGCAGGGAAATCAGGATAACACAGAAGAACACAATGCTTCCAATTCAGTTCTGCTGCAGAAATGTCACAAACTAGTACCCTCCCCAGGATAAGTAGCAGGGGGAAATTACTTCCACAGACAACTGGGTTAATATTCAGAAAACGGCAAACTGACCAGCAAACTAATCAATCAACCAACCAATATCGATCAATCGATGTATTTGTATTCAAGAGTCTTACAATCATATTGTGAAGTAAGGCTTAAAATGAAGTAAGGCTTAAAATATCAACAGTGATACCAGGTATGTCACAAGAAGGATGGGATTAAGCAAAGGATGTGCATAAAAGCAAAAGGAGGCCAGGTTCCTATGTGTAGAAATGCCAGGGAAGTCTTTACTTGAGGAGGTAGGGCTTGAACTGGGCTTACAAGGAAGTGGAAAATTTGGACAGAAAAAGAGGAAAAAGGAAATGGTATGAAAAAGGAAAAATATTGCGAAGGCAGACATTCAAGAAAATACTTATGTGCAAATACTTGGTGCAATAGTTCCCAAAATAAAGCATTAGACAATTAAACTATGGATATATTATTTTCCTTTTAAAATGTAGCAATGCTCTATTATTATCAAATTATTATTAGCAATTTTATATAGGTATAAAATTGTAATAGATGTATATGCTCCAATCCATAAAAATTATTTATATGTAACAGAGAAAAAAGATTGGAAGAAAATACATCAAATGTTATAGTATTTTTTTAAATGAGTGATAGTAATATGGGTAATTTAATTTTTTTCTGAGAAACTTTTTGCTTTCCAAATTCTAATTTAAACAATAACATTTCTACAGTGAAGAAAGAACAAAGGGAGTCCCTCCCCAAAAAAACCACTAGAAATACACTTCAAAATGGCATCTATATATAAATTTTACATTCTATCATTCATTCATCCATAGACTAATGGACAGTGTATGTTAATAGGAATTTTTTGAAACTATCTGTAATGGACTAAATTACATTCCTCCGACATTCATATGTTAAAGCTTTGACCCCAATATGACTGTATTCGGAGATGGGAGCCTTTAAAGAGGTAATATGAGAACATAGGGTGGGGCCCTAATCCAATGGGACTAGTGTTCTTATAAGAAGAGAAAGAGATACCAACGATGTGTGCACAGAGAAAAGGCCATGTGAGGACACAGCAAGAAGGTGGCCCTCTGCAAGCCAAGGAGAGAGGCCTCAGGAGAAACCAAACCTGCCAATGTCTTGATCTTGGACTTTCAGCCTCCAGGACTGTGAGCAAATAAATGTTTGCATTTAAGCCACCCAGTCTGTGGTATTTTGTTATAGCAGTCCTAGTAGACTCATATACTATCTCTATAGAACTTACATCATGTGGAAAATATAATTTGTCCACCTATTTATTTTACTAAAAAATTAACATAAAATAACTTGTGACATTCATCCACCAGAATGAAACTTCCACACCAGTTATGTCTCCTACTCTGGATAATTTATTTTGCTGAGCACCACCAGAAAATTGGCCATGGGTCAACACTGGAAAAAGCTGCAGATTGTACAGGGAGACCCAGAGGACCTCTGCAGTGCCAACAGACAGAAAAGGGTAGCACTAACTGACTCTGCTGGTGCTGATGTCCTGAATAGGCCATCCAGGTCGGAGATTCCATTTGATTTTTTTTCTGAATATGTGACTCTGCCAGATCTTCCTTCAGGATTGAAGGAACTGTTTCTGTAGCTTGTGGGCCTGCTGCTGGCTGACAGCACTCCACTGTCAGCCCTCTCTGGGCACTGAGCTCTACAAAGACCTCCTTACCCATGAGCCACCTGCCTGGGACTAGCCTCCATTCAATGACAGGTCAATGAAGGCAACTAATGATCTGACTCCATACCCCAACTGACGATGTCTCTGAAAGGCCAGTCCAGTTTTGGAGCTCCCTGTACAGTGAACTGAGACCTTTTCAGAGTCCACAGCCCAATTGTACCCTCTGGCAAATCCTGTTTCCTTCCCTTCCTTGACAGGTGTTAGTCCCAAGACCACGCCGTAATAAATTTCTTATTTGGTAATGTCTGTTTCAGAATTTCTAGGGAACCAACCTGCAATATTTCTCCATTTGTTTGCACCAGCTATTCCTGCCAGAAAACCAGGTTGCTTATCTATGTAATTGCAAGGCAATATTCTGTCCATCAAGGATTATAGTTGACCTTTTGTGAAACATCTACGTGTCATTTCAAGCCTTCTGGTTGGGAAGGGAAATTTATTTTATCCCTGATTTGATTTCCTACTGAAACTGTCCTTGAGCACTTGGATTAAATCATGAATTTTTTTTTAGTTCTATTGGCCTTTCCCACGAGGTAGCTTTGTCCTCATCCAGCATTAGGAGTTTGAAATGAGAGCCTGAATGGGTCTCATTTGGTCCTAAGTGGTTGGTCTATCTATATCAGAACTGTAAAATATAAAATGTCAAATCTCGAAAGTACCTTAGAAGTTATCTAACTCTAGAATGACTGAGGGATTTTCATACACGTTTTGACTTGGACCAGGTGGTAGTGGCTGTTGGAATACTGTCTTGAGAAGGGCTTAGCAGAAAAGAGCAGACTGGGTTATGGAAGTTGGGCAGGCATGGGTGTGGAGTAGGGACTGGTACAGTCACCTCACGGACATCCCTGATAGTCTCACTCTCTCATATCACTGGAGATGAAACTGGCTCAAGTTGAGACTTACCCAAGGTTGTGCAGCTGGTTACAGGTGTTTGGACCATAACCAGTGTGCCCCAACCAACAGTCCAGACTTCTTCATCCCATAGATGGTATATTTAGCATCTTTGGCTACACCTCCTCTGTTGCAGGCCCTGGTCTACGAGAGCACATGGGATCTTGAGTCAGATTCTTGTCCTCTCCTCCTTCCTGACTGCCCTCTGTTGCCATAAATGAGCATGACTCCTTGGGCCAAACACCTACAAATAGTTTCTGTTTCTTCTGTGTTTCTTGGTTAAGCTCAGCAAAGTTCTAGCCCTTAGAAATGGGTATATCCAGCAAAGCTCTAGCCCTTGGAAATGTGTATATTTGATAGATTAATTTTCTGCCTCTGGCCTGCCTCCCTTCTCATTTTTTTCATTTATTAATTTTAAAAAATGTTTAGGGTAGTTGTTATTGGGAATATTAAACTTCCTATCTAAAGAGCCCACTAATATCTTTGAGCAGTGACTTAAATGTGTAGTAAGGACCAACCTGCCTTGAAGGGGACATCTTTCCTCTTCTTTTTCCTGCTAATAGCATCCTATTCTTCACTAGGGAGTTTCCCATTCCTTCCCTTTCCACATGGTTCTGTTGGAGCTGTCAGTCATACCAGCCCTGGCCTGGCTTCCCTGGGTAGATATTCGACCAAGCTCTGGGTGTGGTGTCCACATAATGCTCCCGCCCCAAGGGTCGTGTTCTATCCTCAGAACCCTTGAGTATGTTTTACATATTCATTGCCGTTTACATAAGTATGCCATTTATGTATACATTGCCATTACGTGGCAATGGGGACTTTGTAGATGGAATTAGGGTTGTGGACTTTCAGCTGGAGATTCTCCTGGATTATCTAGTTGGGTCCAAAGTAATCACATGGGCTCCTGAAAGTGGAAGAGAAAAGCAGAAGGATCAAAGAAACACGATAACAAAAAAAAGAAGCAGGAAAGATTTGAAGCATGAGAAAGACTTGACTCACCATGGCTGATTTTAAAGCTAGAAGAAAGGGCTATCACTCAAGGAATGTGAGCCCTTCGAGAAGCTGGGAATGGTCCACAGATGGAGACAAGTAAGGAAACCGGGATCTCAGTCCTACAAGCACAAGGAACTGAATTCTGCTAACAAACTGAATACACAAGGAAACAGGTTTCTCCTGGAGAAAGGAATGCAGCCTTCTGACACCTGGATTTTAGTCTAGGAAGACCCTAATAGGGTTTGACCTTCAGAACCATAAGGTCATACATGTGTTTTGTTGTAAGCCACTAAGCCTGTGCTAATTTGTTACAGCAGCAATACCAAATGAGGACTCAGGCTAAATCTCCTGGTCACAGGAATTGGTCCAGGGATGAGCATGTGATTCAAGCCGTACCAATGAAAGTCCTTCTTTCCAGACTCCAGGAAAGAGGTCTTTTTTCTTGATGGGAGCTACAAGGTTGTGTGGTCCTGGAAGTGTAACTCTGGCCCCAGCTAAGTGGAAAAGCTCATAAGAACTGGCACAACACACCGGCAAGAGCTGTGATGGGAGTCAGTGCAGGTCCCGACAGGGTTCCTCCAGCCACTCCACCCCCACCCTTCCCAGTCACATAAGCCAATTAACTCCTTCTTTCATTCAAATTCATTTCAGTTGGCTTTCAGTTCCTTGACTAATCTTGTCCAGTCCCTTTAGAATCCTAGTCCTTGGTCATCCATACTTAAAAATCCCATCTACTCCAGAAGGAACCCAGCAGTCACATATATTCTCTTGGAATATTCACAGGAATTATTCCATCAGATAACCTGGTTGTCACTGAGTGATGACAGAGCCCGAAGGAAATGGTGCACACCGTAGGAACTTCTGGTAGAAGACAGGGAGAGGAAAAGACCTGGGTCATGGGGGAAACAGACCAGGGAGGGTAGAAGGAAGGTGTAATGTTGAGTGAATGAGTGATGGGGGTAGAAACAAACCATTGCAGCCCTAGACATTGAGAGAAAAATGGAGGTTAAAAAAAGAGAGGGGAGGTCAGGTGCAGTGGCTCATGCCTGTAATCCCAGCACTTTGGGAGGCCGACGTGGGTGGATTACCTGAGGTCAGGAGTTTGAGATCAGCCTGACCAACATAGTGAAACTCTGTCTCTACTAAAAATACAAAAAAAAAGTTAGCCAGGTGTGGTGGTAGGCATCTGTAATCCCAGTTACTTGGGAGGCTGAGGCAGGAGAATCGCTTGAACCCAGGAGGCGGAGGTTGTGGTGAGCTGAGATCGCGCCACTGCACTCCAGCCTGGGTGACAGGGTGAGACTCCATCTCAAAACAAATAAATATAAATAAATAAATAAATAAATAAATAAATAAGAGAGAGGGGAGATGGCAAATTCTCAACTCTGTCTGCTCCACTCCTATTAGACTTTTCAGTCATTCTTGACTCTCATTAGTACCGATAATGTATTCCAATCACAGTTTCTGGAGCAGGTGCGTCAGCAATGGGCCCATCCTAGGGGAGGGAGGACACCTATTCCTGGATGTCCTCCATGAGCTGCTGGCAGTGGGCATGGACAGAGTGCCCACAGTTTTCTGGAACATCCCACGGTAGAAAAAGGAGAGCCACAGAAAAGCAACACAAAACAATCTCCTCGTGCAGTTTGCTTATTGTTGGAGTTTGAAATTCTGCCAAGTGCTCATACTTCTTAGTTGTCAGCAGTTTAGTTTTAGACAATAGAGAAAACAACTCTTTTGGCTTCTACCTAAACTTTAGCAGAGAAAAGAACAGCTTCAGGAGTTGAACTCAAATGGTCTTCTTACCTTATTTGCCCCGACCCCGAGTTGCACTGCGCTAGCAAAGAATGGAGAATGTGGGGCCTGGAAACGCTGTGTTTATGAGACGAGGCTTGGGCTCACACATTCTCTGAGTCACAGCCTCTGGAGTTGGTGGTGATTAAGTAGGGATGTGGGAGGGAAGCACTGTGCCAACTTGAGAACCCCCTTTTTGGACTCAGCATTTTAACCAAACTCGAAAACTCAAATCTTTCAGCTTTAGGAGTTTATTTTCTCTTGGAAAATATCTGGATCCTTTTTATTTTCTGTAAGAGGGAAGGAAAAGGCCAAGAATAAAGATGACAGGTTTACTTGGACATAAAATCACTGTTGGACAGCTGTTTTTTGCTGAGTTAAGTGTCAAAAAGATCTGTAATTTACAGAATAAATTTTCCTGAAATTACACAGGGGGTGGATAATTGACAGCAAACTGCTTGAGCTATTTGGCTGTGGCAGTGTTGCCCTTTCAGAGAACTTGGGTCCCTCCCTTCCAGTCCAGAGCTTCTGGGGCAGAATATTTATTTTGAGCACCAGGGTCTGACCCACACCTGCTCAAATCTTCAGTTTCATCTTTGCCTAAAGGCCCTCACTTCTGAGCAGCCATGAGGCTAGCTTCTAGTTTGTTTGTAAGATCTCCAGGCATCCATTTTGGTAGTGTCATTGAACATTTAGTATGTGAATCTCAAGAACGCTTGTAAAGAATTTGAGTTTTCTATGGCCTGGAGGGGAGGGAATTTGTATCCTCCCTATTTAGTAAAGATGATTGACAGCTTTCCTGTATACAACAGGCTACCTGTCAATTGGTGGCTTTACATCTTAGAGGAGGGCTCTCTGGAGTTTTCCATTCCTGTATCTATGGGTTCTGACCCATGGCTGTCTGACTTCCCTATTTTCCGACTGGTTTGGCAGAGATGCCTTATTACGTGGTTCCTATGTCACTGCGGAAAATGGCTTCTTTCAAAATAACATTTTACATAGCCTGGCTTTCTTAATTAATGTACTGTGGGGAGTTTTCTTAACTCTGACTTGTCCACTGGCTTTCTTGTGCTGGTGTTAGGACTCTACATCATCATTAATTGACATTAATGACATTACTTGATATTTAGGTAGCACCAGATCCACCTTTAAAACCTGAGGATAAATTATAATTTGTTGCAATACATAAGGAAAGAAGAGAATCTGGAAGGAGTCATGAAGCACAGGGAGTGAGACCTCCCTGGAGAAGCTGGCATAAGCTTTGATTCAGCCTTAACAGGATCCCACACATCTCAACGCAGAGAGAAAACAGTTTCCAGGTGTGGCACCAGGCTTCCCCACACAGGGTCTTGTGGCACAACCCAGCTCACTGCTCCATGCCACAGAGTCCCTCGCTGTAGGAGCAAGAAATGGGTCCACTCAGGGCCCACTGGGAGAGAGAGTTTTATGTTCATGGTGTTCAAGTGTTCTGACGTGGGAACACTATGGGGAAGTTCCCTTCCTCTGATATCAGACAGTCTGTGAAGAGGTGAAAGCTCCCCAGCGAGCAACCTTTCCCCGGCCTCTCCTGACTGAAGTGGAAATGATGTCTGAGAAGAATAAGCCAGTCGATGAATTCATTCTTTGAACTTCTCTGACTGGGAAGTGGTTCTGAGACTTTGAAAATCTTCAAAGATCTCAGCTCATGAAATCAATAGTTCATTTTTTAAGTTGCCAGAGTTAAGACAAGCATTCTACTCAGAAAAGAGTGGGAAGGTCCTCCTAGTTGAAGACCCAGACACTAAAAAGAATATTAAGCTAGGAAAGCTATGGTCCCTGCCCTTAAGGTACTGTCTAGGAAAGAATGAAGGTCAAGACTGCCCATGGTCCTGGAATGAGCACAGGAGTCAGAGGTGAGAGCAGGCACATTGGGCAGGGAGTGGGGGAGGAAAAACAGGGAAGGGATAAGGGCCTTTCCCGTGTAAGTGATTATATATGCCGAAAGTTGAGTGACAATGGAAATAATCTGAAATATGTCCCATCTGTGTGCATTTCTTGGCTGATAATTTTGAAACAAGGTACTAAGACTAATGACAAATAATTTTTTTGGTATTTTCTTTTTTTTAAATTTTAGTTTAAGTTCTGGGATACATGTGCAGAATATGCAGGGTTGTTACATAGGTATACGTGTGCCATGGTGGTTTGCTGCACCTATTAACCCATCATCTAGGTTTTAAGCCCCGCATGCATTAGATATTTGTCCTAATGCTCTCCCTCCCCTTTCCCCCCGACCCCCTGACAGGCCCCAGTGTGTGATGTTCCTCTCCCTGACACGTAATATTTATTAAGCACTTACTAGATATCAGGTATTATGCTATGAATTTACATGAACTCTCATGAATTATCTCATGTAATCCTCACCATAAATTCTATGAGCTTTGTACAATTATACCTTCTCTTTTTCAGACAAGAAAACTGAAGTGCCAAGAGGTCAAATAACTTGCCCAGGGCCCCTCAGCTAGCTGATGCAAGAACTAGGATATAAATTCACAGTTATCCGACGTTAGTGCTTTTCCTCGTACTCATCTTTTTTGTTGGATTGCTTGTTTTTGATTTTTGTGTGTTATTGAGACCTGAGCAACAGTCTTACGGCCCTGGATCCTGAAAGAGTCTGCCAGAACCGAGGACGTTGTCATGCGTCTCTGTTTCGGAGTTGTGTGCTGCACAGCAGAAGTGGGCATGGCTAGCGTTCGCCTATCTCCAGGATCATCTGCAGGAGGCCTGGCCTGTGGCGGGCGCTATGCAGGGAGCGTTTGAATGGTTTTTTGCTCTCAGTCATGCTGATTCCCTGATCCATCTGCCTTGTTGGCTCTTAAACTGCAAACAGGAAATGAAACTGAAAAAAGCAGAAAATAGTGCTTTCAAGAAAAGGAAAAGCATCTTCCTTGAGGCAGTGACACTCTGAGAAGGGGAGTGATGACTAAGAGGTTTGTGAGATGCTGTTACCTGGTGATGAGGAGCCACAAAAACTAGATGCAGAATAGGAGTGCCATGTGGGCCTGTGCGTAGCTGGAGCCCAGGCCTCTTGTCAGTGGAGGGTGGAGTGTGAGTTGTCAGCTTCAAGCAGGATGTCAACTAAGCCTGCAGCACCCTGAGGGCAAACAGTTGAATAAAATGCACGCTTGATGAGAATGTTCAGCTTACAGATGACACTAAGCTTCAGCCACGGTTGCTAAGAGCAAATAAATCAATGCTTGCAACACTGGATCCCACAAACCTGATGCTCTCTTTTCTCACCCATGGGGGCGAAGAGGTACAGGATAAACCCTGCTTCTTGGCAGTCAGTCTCAGCAATATCATTTTGTGTTTTGAAACTGCTAGCAAATCATGACTGAGCCAGTCCACTGCTTTGAGCAGGTAGTGGTGGACTCTTCCTTTTGTGTTACCGACGAGAATCCCAAGAAAAGCAAAAATCTCGAGAAGCAGGGAAGTAGACAGGCAACACCAGAGTCCCCAGCTCGTCCTGCATTTATTCCCTCTGACTCAAGATGGCAGGAGTAGGGTGTGACTGTTGCTTGATCCTGGGAAGGGCAGGATTGCGTTTTCTCCTGACTTCACTGGTCATTGTTCTTTAATGTTGTATCCTTGGGCGGCATGTGATCTGTTAGAGTCTAGGGGACCTGTTCTTTCCTAGTGAAGAAACATTGCTCCGAAACAGCAGTGGTGTTTGCAAACAGCAGACATAGGTAGCAAGCAAAGGATGCTCTGCTACGTGTGTGCCTAGGTAATCTTCCTACATATATTTTATCTTAAAAATATGTATTAAATTATAAGACTCTTAGAAAATACTTATCCCTATACTTGGGAAATTAAGAAATAATACAGGCATCACCTCACCCTCCTCACTTCCCAGCTATTATCATGTTTGCATAGGAATTTCTACTTAGGAAATTTCTTCACATCTGTGGTGCAAGTCCACAAACATTTACTGAGCCCCTAACACGCACTAGCTACAAAGCTGGCTGGAGAAGCTTTGGGAAGTTTTGGGAGTGTCCATTTAACCAAATGGTAAGTAACTTAAATATGATTTTTAAAAAGTAAAACAAATGGGGTTATACTATGGGGTAGAATTTTAAAAAGTGGATGAATCAAATTTTAATACAAACTGAGACTTCGAAAAGGGGCTACACAGCTTCTGTATGAAGAATGGATCACATGGAGTAGAGGCAAGGATGTCTGCAGCGGCCTTTGCAGTTGGTTGAGGTAGACCCCGTGGCAGATGAAAACCAAATGAGGTCAGCAAGTGAGAAGGGAGAAAACAGGGTGGAAGACAGACATTCTCATAAAGTGGAGCCGAGAGGACTTGTGATTGGTGCAGATGGCGCGAGAGGCAGAGGGAGGCGTTGATATTATTGACTGTTTTCCTTGACTAATTTCCAGAAATTAGTCAAGTGTCGAGTGTCGACCTCCAGAGTCAAGTGTCGACTCTGAAGCCACATCGCAGCACTTCATCTTGTCCCATTGCCGCATGATAATGCGAACAGCAGTAATCCTACCAGCTCGCATTGGTGCGTTCTCGCTACGTGCTAGGCATCACGTGACCTCTTCCCACGCGTTCTCTTCTTTAATGTTTACATCCACCTATGAGGTAGGCTCTATTCTCGGACTTCTTTCACAGATGGAAAAAACTTGAGGCTCAGAGAGGTTAGGCAGCCTGCCCAGGATTAAACAGTTGTTCATATGTGCCAGCACCCAGGTGACTAAAACACCAAGAAGGCATCTTCCAGGATGAAGGACCATACATAAATACAAACAGCAACTCCGCAGTTTTATTAGAATCCATTGACTATGAACCTTTCTGCATAATCTGCTTTGTTTTGGATGTTAGTAACATACCCCACTTTACGTACCTTCTATAACATTTTAACAATTTTGTAAGAAGCCCTCTTAAGAGGTATAAACCCCTGACCTCTTATACAGAGAGTTTTGCACATCGTTCAGCCTTTTGTTGGAACTTCATTTTGCTATCAGGAACATCCATAGTGTAATTGGGAGAGAACTGGGGTGCTGAGGTGAGCAGGAGGCCAGCTCTTCCCTGTTTCTCTAGAGCCCACCTCACTCCACTGCGACCTCCATTCCCATAGCCTCCATCCCCACCTCATCACTCGCTCTGATGCCACTTCCTTGTCTGTCGTCTGCTGAAGCTTCCCTCCATCCTCCCTCTTTTATTTTTCTGTCTCCTCTTCCCAGCATTTCTCAGCTTTCACAGGGAATGCACTGTCTTGTACTGATGCTAGGGCTATGATATGCTGAGTGCCAGCCACTGGGAGAGCTCTACTTCCATGGCCCTGCTGGATCCTCACCGCAGACCTAGGGGTGTCTCATTCTGGTTCCAGCAGAGAGCAGCAGGCTCAGGAGGCAGCCATTTACCTCAGCAGGCATGCCCACTGCTCTTGAGTGTGGAGCTGGGATTCAAACCCACGTCTCCTTACTTTCAATCCTGCTTCCTTAGGTGTAGGGAGTGCTACCTGTAATAAGGAGGCCCAGGGAAGGCGATTGCTCTTGGACTTCCATGTAACAAACCCAGACATAAGCTTTAGTCTGTGCTGCTTCTGTTGTTTTTATTATGGTAGTGACAAGCTCAAGGGCCATTCTTAGGGAGGCTGTTGAGTCCTGCCTGGGAGATGGTAAGGAGCACAGGTTCCAGAGGCAGATCGCTAAGGCCCAGCTTTTCACTTCCACACGCTTGCTGCCCGGTGTGGGGATAATACCGGTACCTAGCTCATCATGCTATACGAGCATACACAAGTATACAAGGAATATTTAAATTGGTCTTACAAGTAATGATGATAGTAGTAGTAGCAATGATGATGATGCAATGATGGCAGCTTGCTCCATGTCAAGTAGTGCTCAAGTGCCTTATGCAGAATGACACACTTACCCCTCACATCAACCCTCCGAGATGCTGTGATTTTCCCCTCTCAGGAGTTGAGAGAACTAAAGCACAAAGCAATGAGGCAGCTTGCCTGAGTGCACACATCGGGGAAGTGGTGGGGATGAGGTGCAGGCCCAGGCAGCCCTGCTTTAGTGTGTGTCCCACGCACAAAGCGCGGGACATCCTGCTCTGCCATTTACCAGGCAGAGCTATTTTCTCTGTCTCTCTGCCCGGCTCCCTCACCCTCACTTTCATGTCTTGGTGGGGTCTTTATGGCTTCACTCTCATGCCTCTCATTCACTTTCTCTCCTTCTCTCCTCCCTCTTCCTCTTCTGTTCTCCCTCCTTTGTCTCACTCTCTCTTCTTTCCAGTCCCCAGTTGTCCTCTGTCTCTAGAACCTGGGGTTGCTGCAAGGTTGCCTCCAGGTAATGGAGCTGTTGCTGCCACGTGTGTCTTGCCCCCGCTGCATGGCCGCTACCCCCATAGCCACGCCTGCTCCTGAGCTCACCGGCTGCAGAGCATGAGTTGTTACCTTGCCACCCATGAAGCCTATGTATCATAATTGTACATTTTTTCGGTTGAAAGCCAAATGATGAAGCTAATAAGGTTCATGCTGGGAACAGATGTTCTTACTTCTGCCCAGATGCTGTACATGACAAGGACTTGCTGGCACTTGGTGTCAGCGAGACTCTTGTACTCTCATTTGAAGTGTTTCTGGCTGAAGGATTCTTAGGAAGGGCTGAAAAGTCATGTTGTCCTTATATGCAGGAGCTGGGCACAGGTCTTGAGGGGTAGAAGGTAGCCATCTTCGGTACTTTATAATCCATCTGCTTCATAAGGACATCATCCCATGCCTATTTGCAAACTGCCTTTGTTCGCATTTTATAATGACGCATTCAGATTGTTGCTTTTCTGGTTGTTTCAATCTCAAGCTAATTAGTGGTGAACAATTCTTCCATTTTCTGCTTTATTTCCTCATCTCTCCCTACTTGGAAATCAAGAAAAGTTTTTTCTCCTCTCATTAAGAATCTTAAAAGATTATGCTAATATCATTCATTCATTCAGTGTTTATTGAGTGCTTTCTATGTATAAGGCACTGGGGTGTAAAACCGGATTTCTTCTTTTACAGCATTTACATTCTAGTCAGGAGAGACAGATAATAAACAAATAAATAAACAACCTAATTTCAAATTAGAGGAGTGCTGTGAAGGAATGAAACAAAAGGATGAGAGAGAGAGAGAGAGTGAGTGAGAGAGAGAAACTAGGGCATAAAGTTTACTTTATGTAATGTAGTCAAGGTAAGTATTTCTGAGGAGGCAACAGTTAAGTCGAGGTGAGGAAAGAACATTCCAGCAGGAACTGGCAAGTGCAAAGGTCCTGAGGTAGGCAAGAGCTGGGGAGCTGAAGGCACAGGCAGAAGGCCAGTGTTTTGGGTACATGAGAGTAGGCAAAGGGAGGCAAGATGAAGTCAGACAGGGACCACATCTTATAATACCCTCAGATTTCCTCTTCCACCCCTCCCATAATTTCTAAAGTCAGTCAGCAAAGGATGACTAACTAGAAATCATTCCCTGGGATTTGTCTTTGAGTTCTGGTCTCCTCCCTGAACCACTGGGCAAGTAGTTTGTAGCAGTCTGTCATTCACCAGCTCTCTTCATGTATACTTTGTCCTAAGGGCTATGATGCAGAAGGAGAACAATATAAACTTACCTATATAAGTCATAGATGGACTTCTTTAAATTGAGCTTCCAGACTGTGGTTAAATTGGCCCACAGCCACAGCTGGCATTTCAAAGTATCATGCCAGGGTTCCAGCACTGTGTTCGTTAATAAATTGTCTTGAGACAGAGATAAAATCTTGCTGCTTGACTTACATTGCAATGCATACACACAGACAGGGGAAATGTGTGAGTTTTAATAGCATTGTTGAAGCCAGGGAGGTGTGTGATGATGATGGCATGCTCTGACTCCTGACAGCTCCTCCTGCTCCCGCGAAGCTGCTCCTCATTCATCCCACTCTGAACAGGCAGAGCCCAGGGTTTCATCATGGAGTAGCTTCAAGTCGTCTGTGGCTACATGGTCAGCACCGTACTGGGGACCCCCAGGCAACACTGTGTGGTCCCAGTTTCAGAAGCAGAGGCTGTGGTCTTTTCACGGAGCCCTGGGCCTTTTCAAGAACTGGCCGAGCTTCCCTGGACATGGGCCGCTGACCCAGCTTGGCTATAAAGCCTGCGTTAAACCCATCTTCAAAGATAAGGGACAAGGTTAGCTCAGGCGCTTGTCTAATTTCATTCACGAGGAAACTAGATCTACATGTGGTCTAGAAACATCACCAGGTGAGACATTTTGATGGACTTTGTGATGATGATTCCAACTAACCCAGTGATAGGCATTTCTAGGTTTCCCCTGGCTACTCACCGAAGTCAATCCCTGTGCACCTGCCACACTCCACTGCCCTTTGATACCTGTATGCCTATGGATGGCTATCCACACCATCAAACCAAAGGTATCTAATTGTAGCTAATGATAGGCCAGGCATGCACTGGATGAGGGTCAGGGAACTGTCAGAGATGAGAGAGAAGCAAGGATAGAATGGGCTTTGAAGAGGCAGGGAGCTGCCAAAAAATGTCCTCCAAGTCACAGGAGAATTGGACCTCAGAACTGTCCTACTCAAGACAAAGGTAGGTCATCTGGGCTTGGAGGGATGCTTCTGTAATTGTTGTTGTTACAGAAGGTACAAGAACAGAATTTGAACCTTTCTTGGTGCAGCTAGAAGACCCATAACTGCTGTCTTTAAATATATAAAGTGGAAGAGAGTGTTGGCCTTGTTCTTTGTGACCCTGGAAGGCAGAACTCCACCAATAACTGTAATTATATATTAATGTATGGCATTAATTGAATGGATACTATATCCTGGAACTGGCTATACTGTACAAGCAGTTCTTTAACCAATCCTCACCATAGCTCTCCAAAGTAATTAATGACTGGATCCCCCTTTTACCCATTAGGAAACAATAAACTGAGACACAAAGAGGTTATGCCTTTGCCCATGGTCACACAGCCAGCAACAGGGATAGCCAGGATTAGATTCTGTATCTCTCCAGCTCCAAAACCCATCCTATCAATCTGTGCATGTTGTCACATTGTGATTTGACATATGGAATAACATTCTTAAACAATGGAAAGAGAAGAAGTGGGCTCCTTGTGGCCTGAGGTGCTTCAGCTGAGACTGTGTGCTTGCTCAAGAGAAGTCTGTAGGGGGAATTCTCATGCTGGGGGTTGTGCAGAGATGTGGTTTCAGGATTGCTGAATCCTGTTCTAACCATAAGACCATGTCATGACTGCTGGAGAGCTAGGGCGTCATGGGCCAGCTTGTTCCCAGTTGACAGGGAGATGGGGAGTTCAGAAATAGCCTAGACTCATCTCATTGTTCCGTTCTAGATCAGCAATATGTTCTAATAAGGGCCAATATGTATATTGTCTTCTTTATTTCACACACTTCAAATCTGTAGGAAATAAAATTGGAAACCGTGAGATACTGGCCTCAGCGGATGCGGCTGTCAGTGACTCACTTTGTGTTTTCAAATGATATCCAGCCTGAGCTACTTCTTACAGTAAAAAGTACCACAGTTATTAAGTAAGGCTTTTCTGTATGAAGAAGCCCTTCTTTTCATTTGTCAGAAATGACTCCAAGCTTATAAGCACACTGCTTGATTTCCCTATTTTTGAATATGGTGATTCAGGTGAAGAAAAGGTGGAAAAGGGGAGATGCATGCAAGTAGAAAAGAGTTCTCGGCAGAGATGCACCAAAGCATTGACCTCCTAGCCTCCCAGACCTATTGGGGGCCCCACCCCAACCTTTGGACATGGTTTCTCTTGGGTTAGAGGGAAGGGAGTCCCCTTTTGTCTACACCTTGGTTGTATAAAGGTAGCAATTAATATTATTCACTTGAACCTTTGGAAACTGCCATTTTTATGGGTTAAAATGGTCAAATATTGTCATAATTATCATTATTATATAGAATAATAGCAACAATACTAATAATTGAGCAAGTAGTGGGGCATTGAAATTTACTCATTAGTACTAAGATTTGCAAGGCACTAAAATGTGCTTTGATTTTTCTCTCAAAGCCTAATTTCTCAGTAGCAGAAGGGCAGATGAGGAAGGGAGAGAACACTTAAATTTTCCAATTTAATGTAATTCTGTCTCTGATTTCTAATGGCCTCTTGCAGGTTAGCATAGTTTATTTGGGGAAGCTGAGGTAGCCTTTGCGGATTTCTGTTGCCCTTCTTTTCTTTCTCTTCTTCTGATGGTGCCTGCGTCTAAAGGGAAGCCTGTGTGGCACCATGATGGCAGGGAGAAGTCCTCAAGGGTGTCCCAGGTGCTTGCTGGCCTCACCTGAGACAGTCCTCCTCTCTCCTGGGGCTGGCCATCCTGCACAGGTGTCTGTGAGGGCTCCTGTGGGAGTCTGTGGACGGGGAGCCTAGATCTAGAAGCCTCCGCTTCTGTCCAGAGATCCCTGGATTTGCAAGCCTCTTGTCTTCGACCTTCTGCCCCTTCTGGTCTTCTGGTCTTTGCAGCATCACTGGGGGCCCCTGGATGCTGGGAGACCTTCAGCCACATTCTCCCCACCCACCTCTATCACGTGAGGCTAAGGACGTGGCTTCTGTGCCCTCCCTAGGTCTGTGCATTTCTACCTGCTCCCTCACCCTGATGGCTGTCCTGAATCCTAACCTGCCTTCCACAAAAGTCTTTTAGTCTTTCTGATTGTACCCAAGGAAAGAAGGACCTGACATCAGCACTCTGGCCATTTCCTAAACTTGTAGAGAGTCTCTCTCTACTCCCTACCTCGCCCTGACTCCTCTTGAGGTTCACTTGAGGGCTGGTGAATGAAGAGATATGGGGACCTCCTCAGGGCTGACCAGTGTCCTGTCCTCTCCTCTGTTCCTGCCTCCCTCTTCTTCTTCCCTTCTAGCTGGAAGGAGCATCCCTTAATGTCCAATCACCCTCTTTTCCCACTTGATGGAATATTTCTACTGATTTATTTATGCATTTCTACTTTATGACCTTCTTTAGCATAGGTGGAATTAACTTTACCCTTGCTTGGGACAATAAGCCTTGGAATTTCAATAGGATATATTTCAGAAACACTATTCTCAATGTCTACAAGGGGCGAGATATGGTGCCAGCCACAAGACACATATTATTTGATTTGCTCGTCCTAAAAACTAATAACAAACTCATTTTACGGTGATACAGTGCATGTGGAGAGATGGCATGATTTGCCTTGGGGTCACACAGAATGAATGGTGCCAAAGAAGCAGGATTTAGACCCAGACCTGCCAGACTATGAAACGTGAGGACTTCCCATTAGCTGTGATCCTCACCTGCCTGAAATCTCACTAATACATCTGTGGCATACATATCACACAAATACAGTTTTAATGGGACCACTATATAGTTATATATGTCAGAGAGCATGCCTCTGAGGGAAGCAGGAACCCTGACTTCTGGTAATTTATGTAATATTTCAACTCATAACGTTCCCTCCCTCGGTTTTTTCATTTGTCGAATCTAAAGTGTGTTTCCTCTGCCTCACATCTGAAAAGCTCTGTTGACTGCCTGAGCCTTTTGCCGACCATTAGGTCAGTCACCAACTGTTCCAGATGAGAGTCTGCAGAGCTGGAGCCTCCCAGAGTCAGGTTTCCTGCATGGTGTCTTCTCTGTCCAGCCCTACAAAGTCTAGCCCTGTGCCCTCCCTGTTCCACGTTAGTGTTGACTGAATGACTGGCTGGCCGAGAGAAGCTGCAGGGTAGACAGTTGCCTCTGGCAATAAGAACTGGAGGGCATTGTTTTTGTGTCAAAGTGACGGTGAACCCTGAACTCCAGATGCAGGTAGGAGGAGCTCCAGACGCCACAAACATTGGCAGCTCCCACAGACCAGCTAATGGGTGGTGTGAGCTCAGTCTGAAAGAGAACAGTTTGTCACATGTCGGGCACCTGGCCTGGGCCTCCACATCAGACAGTGGGGATCGTCCCATTCTGACCATGGAGGGCGATGACTAAGACATGAGCTCAGTGTGGCTCTGACCACTGCTGCTTCTCCCCATGCCAGCCTGTCCACCCTGGGAGTGAGCTTGGGGAGAAAAGGCCTGGGCAAGATCCTCCCACTGCCCTCACCCATGCAGATTCATTTATGGCACAAATGCCATAGTTGATTCAGGGACAGACTAGATCCCACAGCTATGCCAGGCCAGAGACTCAGACTTGGATACCACGGGGCACCGTGTGGGCTCACAACAGCACTGACATGTGAGCTGGCTTGTGGAGAGTGAGCTAGAGTTTGCCAGATGAAACATGGAGAAGGTATTCCAAGGAAGAAGGAAGAGCAAATGCAAAGGTGGGAGAGTGGCAATGTGTAGCCTGGGTGGGGTCTGGAGAGTGCTTTGTTGCGGGGCCAGAGCCCATTACACACGTGTGCTTTGGAGACAGCATTTCCTCCTCCCCAGTGCACTTTTGAACGTCATCATGATGACACATGTCTGCTCCTCTTCTTTGGTCTCTGACTGTTTCCCAGTGTCTCCCTGCATGGGGCCACCCGCTTATTCCAACCTATGTCAGCTTACCCTCATCCTTAGCACCAGTTGTTGACCTTTATCTCTTAGGAGGGATCAAAACAAAAGAGCTCTGGTTTAACTCAGTTCTGGATTCTATCTAGACTGTTTCCCAAAGACTTTTGCCTGGTTCCCATGGACTCATGGGTAGGCCCATAGACCAAAGGCCTGCCTAGTTTAAAGAATATTTCTCTAAATATTTGAATCTTTTTCCTAACTTTAGTTTAATGACTGTAAGACTTCCCTGGTACAAGCTGCCTCTAGATTGATCCTGTATTCATACAGAGGGGCTCATGGGCTCATTCTTCCATTATTCTCTGAACAAAAATCCTGCTTCTAATTATTTGTGGTTCCCCAAATGGCTTCTGTCTCTGTCTCTTGGCCTTGAAGCTTTCTCTCATGGATGGCTGTATATACCCTGTGTTCTCAATTATTGGTTCTTGGCACAATCTTTTGTCTTCTCCATACTACGTCAGATCACAGGTACTTCCATTCATTCATTCATTCATTCATTCACTTATTCAGCAGATACTTACTAAACACTAACTATGTGCTAGGCATTGGGAATGCAGAGGTAAGCAAGACAAAGTTGCTGCCATCACAAAGCTTTAATTTTAGTGAAGGGAGACCCATAATATCCAAATAGAGAAATCAACAGGCAAGATCAAGAAAGACTCTGAGATATGCCAGGAACAACAACCACAAAAACACTGTGGGAGAGAGAGCCTGGTGGGACAGATGAGGCAATAGTGGGATGACCTTTCAAGAAGGAACCATTTAACATGAGAAGTTAATGATGAAAATAGCCAGGGAAAGAGCACTGCAAGAAGGAGGAACAGCGAGAGCAAAGGCCAGGTGGTAAGAGAGAAAGCTTGGAGTCATGCAAGACGGGGTAAGGTATGTGAAGAGACAGAATAGTAAGACAGAAAAGCCTGGCTTTGGAGAGCAAGGCAAGGAATTTGGGTTTTCTTTTGGGTTCATTCTCTGTTGAACCATATTATATGGGATCTACATTAGTAAGGACGGATTCATTAAAAATAATCGCATTGAAAGATCCAACAAGCATGTGATTAAGACAGAGGCTTCACTGAGGGTACCAAGTTCTACTTGAGAGCCAACTTCAGAGATAGAAGTTCCTCATGTTTCTTGCAGTGTTCAAGTGGGCTACAGAGAGATGGCTAACACTGCTTAAAGGGCCATCATCAAGCAAAAACTGTGAAACTACCCAGAGGATAGCCATTGCTACCACCCCTTTGACCTGGCAGCATGATCCTCTGTCTTGAGAAGGGGTGTGTGTTGGGTGGGGGTGGAGATGGGGCTTCGGCAACGTGCAGACCTGCAGAAACCCCCATCCCCACCCCCACCCAACACACACCCCTTCAATCTGCTGTGACTTGGATAAACTACAGCCATTTCGTTCACATTTTATAGAAGAAATATTTTTTTTTTTACTATTAAAAAGTTGTTTTTAGCTACACTGGCATAGATTTGTTTTGTGTAAAAGTTCATTTGCTGGAGATAGCCCCAATTCAAATGTGTGCTGCCACATCTACTCATTTTTTGCAAATTTTAGGCTAAAGCTTCTCTTGCCATCTCAGGTGAACTAGATCATTTCCTGGGTCCCCCAAGTTGACCTATTTATTTTAAAAGATACTCTTTGCAAGCGCTTATCTGTATAAATCAAAATTTTCTTAAGCTGGTGTAACCAGAAATAAAATAAAATGGATTCTGAGGTTAATATAAGACAAGAACTGTCTTTTTTTTTTTTTTTTTTTTTTGAGACAAGGTCTCACCCTATCACCCAGGCTGGAGTGCAGTGGCACCATCATGGCTCACTGCAGCCTTGACCTCCCAGGATCAAGTGATCCTCCTGTCTCAGCCTCCTCAGTAGCTGAAACTGCAGGTGTGCACCACCATACTCAGCTTTTTTTTTTTTTTCCCCCAGGATGAAGTCTCTCTATGTTGCCCACACTGGTCTCCAACTCCCAGACTCAAGCAATCCTCTTGCCTCAGCCTCCTACGGTGCTGGCATTAGAGGAATGAGCCTCTGCACCTAGTCTGCCCTCTTAATATAAGCAGCAACTGCTTAAAATACTGAAATGGCTTCATTGTCTTTATTAATTTAACTTTATGTGTTCTATAAATACTGGCACTCACTGAAGAACTATTGTCATAGGAAAAAAAGTAACCCCAAGTGAGGACAAGAGTAAGGAAGGCACAGGCAGGTTTGGAGCTTGCTCTGTATGGGCCCTCCTCTGGTCTTGGAGCACCAACATCTTTGCACTTGCCTTTGACATTGGTTATAATTTCAACAGCTATTCCAATATGCATATACACAAATGCATATACATTTACATGTACATAAACATAGGCCTTTATACGCATATACTTACATATACATATATATTTATTTGTTACAAAAATATTTCGCGAACATTCCTGCCTTCAGTCAATTGACTGACAAATGTTTGAGTCTCTACGATGTGCCAGACACTATTCTAGGGGGTAGAATTATCGCAGTGAACAAAACAGACAAAAATCCCTGCCCTGATAGTTTTCGTTTTGTTGGGGGAGACAGATAATAAAGATGACAAAAAATATATAGAACGTTAGATATTGACACATGCTAAGGAAGAAAGCAAAGCGGGGAAGAGAGATAGGGAGTGGGGGAAGGGTTAGAACTTAGATAATGGTCAGAGAAGCTGAAATCTGAGCCAAGTCCTGAGAGAGAGGAGGGAGCAGGCCCTGCAGGCAGGAGGAACAGCAAGAAATGAGTGCACAGGGGGAAGAGTCTATATCTATGTCCTTATCTCTGAATTGTAGAAGCATAGGTAGCAAGAAGCAGAAGCTTTTGACACCCATTAGCAACCCAGGCCCCGCCCCAGGGGCAAGCTGTAGAAACAGGGGAATGTGTCTCCTTCCAGGCTATCTTTAAACATTCTTAAGAAACCAAACACTAAATATATTGTCTAATGAACTGATATTTTTCAAATTACATCTTTTCACATCATTCTATATAAACATGAACATACTCCATTAACTCCAATAGTTCTACAGTATGCTGTTAGATGCTTGGGCCATATTCTGCTTAACCATTCTCCTGCTTTTGGACCTTTCAGTTGTTTTTCACAATGATTAAAGATATTGCGGGAAACATCTTCATGTGCATATGAACGTATATCTGTAGGACAGAGTTCTTACACAAAACATTCATGGGAAGTTATTTTCTCCAATTAAAAGCTTTTAAATGAGTTTTATTAAGCTTTGGTTAATGCCTTTTTGCCAAACCCATAAAATCACGTTAATAAAAGGTTAGGGAAAAATTCCTCTAGGATTCTCTTTCACTTCTCTGCCTTTTGTCATATGCCAAAAAGCCTTTTTTTTTTCTTTTTTTAATAGATGATTTTCTTGCCAGCAACTGCTTTTGGTGTAGCCAGAAGCTGAACATCACAGTGGGGGTAGTCAGGAAGGTTTTGCTTTGAATTGCATAATTTGGAAAACTCTCCTGCTATGGTAGTCATGATTTTGCAAGATTCAACGAACATTTGTTTTTTTGTTTTGAGATGGAGTCTCTCTCTGTGACCAGAGCTGGAGTGCAGTGGCGCCATCTCGGCTCACTGCAACCTCCACCTCCTGGGTTCAAGTGATTCTCCTGCCTCAGCCTCCTGAGTAGCTGGGATTACAGGCACCCGCCACCACGCCCAGCTAATTTTTTGTATTTTTAGTAGAGATGGGGTTTCACCATGTTGGCCAGGCTGGTCTCGAATTCCTGACGTTGTGATTCACCCACCTCGGCCTCCTAAAGTGCTAGGATTACAGGTGTGAGCCACCACACCCAACCAGATTCAATGAACTTTCCAAAGGCTGCTTCACCATCCATAGCTTGCTGCTGTAAAACCAATGACAGCCTGGCTACCTCTCCTCCTGGATGCCTTCACTTCCCTACAGCTCAGGGCTCCGTGGAGATCATTTACTCAGGTCCTTGGGGTGTCTTCTTGTCCATGTTGTAGGCCTGCTCCTGCTTTATTCTTTCTTACACTTAAACCCTTTCCCCTTATGAACAAGCTACCTTAGAGATGATAATAGGATGAGCAGTTCACCCTCATACTACACTGGTGTGTTTGTGTGTGTATGTGTGTGTGTGCACATGCAGGGTCCAAAAGCATGTGCTTCTTGGATGACTGATAAAATGCTATTTCACCTTTGTCTAATGCAGTAATAATAACCAAGAGTCGCAAATATTGTTGAGCACTTACTTTGTGCTAGGCACTATGCTAAGCCCTCATCCTTTTATTTCATTCCCATGACAGCCCTACAAGGTAGAAACTATCCTCCTCATTTATATGGGGGAAAATCAAGAATTAGAAAGTAACTACCTAGAGTACATGCAACTAAAAGGTGACAGGTCTGTGATTTGAAGCCAGGTCTTTTGGACTCTAGAGTCCTCCAGTCTTGACCATTGTGCGTTCTGCCTCACCTCCAGCATAGGCTATCTTTGAGGGCTTTTCCTGTTGAATGAGCTTCTTCTCTGTACTCCTCTGATGCAAGTCAAAGCCACAACCATGGACCAGTGCTGGGTTTCAGAGAAATGTGATGTAGGTGTTTATGGCAATGCTGGTAATAACCATGACTCATCTTCCAAGACAGACCTACTATGTGGGGTAGAGGGGAAGAGTGGTTTAGAGTCAGAGACCTGAGTTAGAATATTGGCTATATAACTAAATGAGTAGTATGATCTTTCTTGGTTTTTTAATTTGGAAAATAGCGACCATAATATCTCCTTTATAGCTTATTGTGAAGGTTATGTGTATAGTACCTGGCATAGATAGCACCTACTACAGGATATTTTTATTATTTATTATTATTTTTCCAAGGGAGTCAGATAAAGTTCTATGGGAAGAAACAGCATGAGTTTGAGTTCCTAACTGAAAAGACACAGAAGTTTTTGAGAACTACAACATGGATGATCCTTGAAAACATTATGCTAATGAAAGAAGCCAAAGGCCACATATTGAATGTTTCTATTTATATGAAATGTCCAGAATAGGCAAATCCATACCAACAGAAAGTAGTTTAGTGGTTCTCCAGGGCTGGGAGATGTAAAATGTAAACTAATAAGAGGTTTGAGTTGAAAATCTTTTGTTTTCTAAACTCCAAGAGTTACTGACCCATTAATCAACTCTGTTGATCAGCAAAGGCTGTTTGACCCCAGGAACCAATCACCACAGCTGTAGGTAATCTCTGTGTGGCCCAAACATCCATCCTCTTATCTTCTGCTAAATCTTTTGGTGGTGTGCACCTGTGCAATGAGGTAAACTACGTTCTTTGCAATTTGTCCAGCTTAAACCGGTTCTTGCTGTAGGTGAATGTTGATTACAAATCTATCTTGCATGAACTGTTAATGGTGTGCTACTGGGGAGAGTGGAAAATACTCTGAATGCATCTCTGTGAAGAGATGAATTAAGTATGCAGCATAGTGAAAAGAGCATTGAGTTAGGATTCAGAGACCTGAATTCCAGTCTTGGCTCTATTAACTAGACTGTAATCTGAATTGGCCTCAGTGTCGCTGACTGTTAAATGGGGATAGTACTTTGACTGTCACAACGATCTGATGAGATAATGCAGGTGGAAGGATTTTGGAAACCACAAAGTACTTAATTCTTTCATTCAAAAGCATTTGCTAATAGCAGCATGTTTGCTAACTAAACGTAGCAGGCCAGGAGAGGGCAAACAGCTAAAGAGAATGAACAGAGCTGGCATCATCTGGGAGTCCATGCCGACTAGAGGATGAGGCTGGGCCTCAACTTTTGTGAGAGAAGGAAGCATAGTGGGGAGGCCTAGGCAGAGGAGAGCATCTGGCGCCTGGGAGATGAACGGAGGTGGGAAGGAAGAGGCAGCTGCTTCAGGTTCAACAGGCAGAGGTTATGTCCAGGAAGCCAGACTGCAGGGACCAGAAACTCTAGCCAGGAGCCTGAAAACAGAAGATGAGAAGTTCAGGAAGGCGGACCTGGGAAGAAATGGCCAGTAACCCCAGCTGCTATTCTGCATCAACAATAAGCAGTCTGAATGGAGAACAAGCACTGTCAAAGTTTCTTCCCCTTTCCAGACCAGTTGAACAAATGGCCACAAAAGCAAGCTCTAAGAAGCATGAAATGAAGTAGTGGTTCTCAAACTTGAGTGCTCATCAGGAACTCCTGAAGGGCTTCTGAAGACACAGGTGGCTGGGCCCCACCTCCAAGGTGTCTGATTCAGGCGGTCTGAGGTGGGGCCCTCCTCCGGAGTATTTGCATGTCTAGTAAGTCCCCAGGTGCTGCTCATCTGTAGGGTCTGGGGAAGACACTTAGAGAACCCAATAAATTGCATCAGTGATTGTGAATTCCTAACCCAGGAGAGAAGGGGTAAGCAGAGGGAGCATGTGAGGAGCACCCTGGCTCCCTTCCTTCAACCTGCCTTCTGCAGCTCTTCTCACCTGGTTCCGGTGCAGGCTCATACCCACCCAGGGAAGGGTCCCAGGCCAAGAGCCCTGGTGTGGATTGCGCTGCTGCTGCCTTCTCCATCTCTGATTTGGGGCATGGGCAGATTAAGTCTTCACTAGAACATCTGGTGCCCTTTCTGCTTTGCCTCGAAAGACACAGGGATGCTTAGGACAGGTTTAGAACTGCCACTTACAGACACAAACAGTTTGGGGGTATTTTTTTGTTTGGAATATTGCAAGTGGGAAGATCATGGGCTGTGCCATGTTAAATCTCTTATCTGATACTTTGTCTGCCTGCCTTCTAGAGTTCCATGTTCTCGTTTTCTATGATTCTTCTGCAGTAATGGTACACCTTAAACTGGGGGATGTTGGGGGTCAGTTTAATATCCATTCTGGCAAAGTTCTCTTTGCATAGTTTTAGCAATATGATAGATCATGCATGTAACTTCTTCCTTCGCCACCCCTCACTTCCTGTCCCCACCCTCAGAATACACCCAGAGGCTTACATTCTTCGTTCATTATTTTCTAAATGCTTTGGTGGTGAAGAGAAAAAGACTATGTAGAGTAAAAGAAGTGAACTGCTACCGAGGCCCAGAGGAGGGAGTGAGGATGGGCATGACTGGGACATAGAAGTTTCTCTACACTGGCATTTCCAAATGTTGGCTACTCATTAGAATCACCTGGGAGCTTTTTGTAACCACTGATGCTCAGGACATGGAATTCTGATTTAATTGATCTGGGGCCGGGACCTTTGCATTGGACAATTTGAATCTCCCTGGGGGATTCTAATGTGCAGCCAAGCCTGAGAGATTCTGTTTGCAACCAATTTTATTAACAACACCTGGCCGCTGAGCACAGCTGCATTTTTGTTCAACTCCTTTTAACAACCACAAGCCACCTATGGAGTAAAAGTCAATGCTGCAAACCTCTAAATTTAGACAGGTAAGAACAGAAACCTCCTCTAGGTATCTTGAGACTAAGTGGGGTGGCTCATGCCTGTAATCCTAGCACAGCAGGAGACCGAGGCAGGCAGACCGCTTGAGTTCAGGAGTTTGAGACCAGCCTGGGCAGTATGGCGACACCCCATCTCTACAAAAAATGCAAAAATTAGCCAAGTGCGATGGCACGTGTCTGTAGTCCCAGCTACTTGGGGGGCTGCGGCAGGAGAATCGCTTGAGCCCAGGAGGTCAAAGCTGCAGTGAGTGGTGATAGCACTACTGCACTCCAGTCTGGGTGACAACGTGAGACACTGTCTCAAAAAGGACTCAGTGGGGAAGGTTTTAAAAAATGCAAGTTCACAGAGCAGCAACAAAATCTCAGGCTGGGGAAAACAGAGACTGAGACCAATTCAGGGACATGAGCCAAAGAAGGTATCAGAGCCAAGAGAGCAAACTTCCAGGATCAGGGATGAATAAAGCTTGATTCTAAAGCCAATCGTCACCCAAGTCAAAAACTCTGTATATGTCCCGTGTTCTGGGCCAGTCCTGGGTGGGTGGGACTGAATTCATCTGGGGTGTTCACTGCCAGGGTACAAAATATGGGAAGGTAGACGGGTCTTCAAAGGGAGGAGATAAAAAGTAAAGAGTGCAGAGAAAATAATTTGGTCTCCATGATACTCCACAACCATTTCCACTGTTTTATTCACCAAATCAAATATTTTTGATGTTTTATAGATACAGCCTGAGACTATGGGACTCCAAGCACAAACATTATCTTAGAGCAGTAATTCTCAAACTGTAATAGCGCAAATGAATTCCCTGGGGATCTTGTTGAAAAACAGATTGATTCTAATTCCATAGACCTGGGGTGGGGCCTGAAGGACTTGAGATTCTGCATCTCTCACAGTCCTCGCAAGTGATGCTGGTCTGAGTAGCAAAGACACAGAGGACAGAGGTGGTATTTATTTACAGCTCATCAAAGAACACCTTGAAAAAACCTGTCTAGCTGCTATTGACGTGTTGGTTGACACCTGTGTTTCCTCATTCCTCAGCTAATTTAAGGGGGTCTATGGTTTTTGCAGAAAGTCCCATTTCTTGAGAAAAGTAACTTTTTGAAGACGTTAAGTACTGGAATATACCTATTTCATGTCACTCCCTCAGACACTACCTCTCTTTCCCCACATCTTCCCCCTATAAAACCCTAATATTCTAAAGACTGAAACTAGACTTGCATTGACCTAGTGAGGCAAGAAGCACAAATAAGTAACCTGTTACGTGGGAACGGAACAGCAATTCTTTCATAAATGAATGTCAATGAGGGATAATTTTCTGCTGTAGCAGAATTTCTACACCTGACAGTATTCTTAATATACTTTAATTAAGAGGTTAATCTGTTGTAGAAATTGCTTTTCTCTGAAGCCACCTGAAATCAATTTAAACTCAATTACAAGTGGTTAGCTATTGTTTGTGTGGTTAAAGATTAGAGAATCCATTTTTGCTTGTCAGGAGCCATCAGAGCGAATTTTGAATGTCACGATCAAAGGAGAGTCTGAATAGTTGAGTGCTCTTTAATGGGCATAGAGAAACCATTAGAAAATGTAATCAGTCATATTTGATGACTTGACCTTGGGACTCAGCTAGAAAAAAGGTCTAATCATGTCTGTCCTATAAGTGACATCAGGATGGCTCTGCTGAAATTAATTGATCATTATGTACTTTCTGAGAGTCTAATATACCCTATTTGATGGAATATAAATTGCAAAAATAATCTGTAAATTATATAACAAGCTTCAGAGTACATTTGCCCTCTGTCTCCTTAGCAGAGATTAAATCTGACAGCTAGTTTCAAAATGATCAAAATTGCTTAACTCCTTCAATAGTCTGGAATGCTTGAGATTTACAAAGAAAAAAAAAAAAATCTATTGCTCGGCATGTGCCCAGTCTATAAATTTGAATTAGAATCCATTCTCTATCCGTAAAATGTAGAAATAAAGAGGTCTGAAAAGGTTTTCTGGGGCTTGAATGCATTATTTTATTCAATTGCTTAGTAAGGTACTTAGCTGTTATTAAAAATTTGGATGCATGTCAGAGACAAGGAAGCTGTTTTGAATCCTATCCACTTCAGTGCGAAGTATATGAAAGAATTAGATGCCTCTAATAAGCCAGGCAGCTTGCTAATGTGATATCCCACAGACTGGCTGAGCCACTCACAATGACAGTGCACTCCACTGATTATCGGTAGGTTAAAGGTTCCTTGTCATCCTTTCAGGTGTCAAAATGATGATTCCAATTACCTCCCTCTGTTTATGTGTACTTTTCTGGGATCGAGACATTCTGCCATTATAATGTACACATTCCATGACATTTTGGTTAAAGTTGCAGAAAGTCTCCCTCTAGAACTGCCTCTCCCACTTCGGAGAATTATTCAAATAAGTTTCCTTTGGGCTGGCACTTTTTATATTTGAAATAAACCCTTCTAGGATTTTTCTCCATAAATGTTGAATGGTTAACTATTGAGTAGAAGAAGACCATCTGTTCTTGCCTAATTGGCATAATAAAGGAAAACCACATTTTTGGAGCCTGGAAAAAAAATATGTGTCATGAAATGGGCTCAAGCTAGTGTTTTGCATAAGAGACTATGCTCTAGATGCCAGGACAGTGGTAGGTTTTTCAGGAGAAGGCTTTCTGGGAACTGGACCTTTGTTATCTCTTGGGAGTGGAGTTAGGGGTGGCTCAGCTATAGGAACCATATTTATTACGTTAGGGCTCTGAATGACACTATATAGATTCAAATCCTGGCTCTATCACTTGCTAACTTTGAGTCTTGGGGCAGATTCCATAGCCTCTTAAAGTCTCAATTCCTCCCACTGTAAAGTGGAGATAATCTTCATAAAATGAAGATTATATGCAATAATGCGTGTAGAATGCTTGATAAGATATCATGCACATAGGCTTGCTAAACTCTTCATCGTAATTAAAGCATACAATGATTTGGTGTCTATTTTTTCTGAGCCCTAAGTTGGGATATATGGTTTGAGAAAGGATTATTTTTCTTGGCTTGTTAAATTTTTGATATGAAGAGTCTTACAAAAATACCAAAATACTGTATTCGATTTTTCATTTCACAAGTCCTCTTTATAACAACTTTTCCTGGAGTGAGAATGGGGATGAGGGATAGGAAAGGGTTTCGAGACAAGGTCTGCACTGGGAGGCAGGGGCCTGAGCTACTGTCTCAGCTCAGCTGTAAATCAGCTGTGCAAGGTTGGGAGCAAGAAGTCTGTTTCTTCTTTGGGCTCCGATGATTTGTGTAAAATGACAAGGTTGAAAAGACTGTTGAGATTGTTTGGAGCACTGAATATCCAAGATTCTATATCGCTGATCGTTTCTGCCAAAGTCTTTCCTGCCCCACTAGCCATGACACAGTCTATAGGCAGAGGATGGGCACATACATGGCTGCATGGGTAGTGGTGGTGACCCACACCTGTGGCCTTCAACCTCATGCTCCCTGACTCCTCTGTTCACAGCACATGGTCCCATGTGCATGGCTTCTTGTGGGTGGCCACTGACTAAGGCAGCCTTTAGGAACCATGGCTTTCTTTAAGAAATATCAAACAAAAATCCTACATTTCCTCTCTTTGCGCCACCCTGGGAGACTCTGATAAGCCTTCTTCAAAACCCCCAGTACCACTCCCTCTGTTACAGCATATTATTTTGGGAGTGTTGCTTTGTCCTACTTTGTTCCACCCCTCCCTAGATGCCTACTCCAGCAGAGGTCATAAAAGGGCATTCATTAAGGGCCAGGTTCCCCAACAGGAGTTTTCACAATTGCAATTAGTTTCCAACATTTACAAATAAAAGGATATTACATAAAACCCAGATTGCTGACTTCTTTTGAAAAAACTTAAAAAGGAAAATATGACCAGAGTTTTCCTAAGAAGGATGACCTGGTCCCTACACCAGAGGGTGAGGAGTCAGCCTGGGATCTGAGCAGGGCAACGCCCTGGGTCCCCACTCCAGGAAGTCTCAGTAGCACATTGAGCACTGTCCCTTCTCACCTCTGTTAGCTCCACAGGACCATCATGTTCAGCAGTCACCTTGAGACCCTTGCTGGGAGAGTGTCAGGCACATAGGCTTGCTAAACTCTTCTTCATTATTAAGCAAAGCATACAGTGATTTGGTGTCTCTTTTTCTCTGAGCTCTAAATTGGGAGGCATGATTTGAGAATTATTTTTCCCGGTGCCACTTTGGAGAACCTCACTTCTGTCCCCCGACTTGCTTCAGTCCTGAAGTTACCTGCTGGGCATTTTCCCCGTCCCTTAGGTTCATCCATGAAGTCAACCTTTATGAGTTACAGTCCTTGAAGAGTCCATCCTTGTGATCACGCAAATCCCTGGAACAGGATTGCACTTTGAGCTTTAAATAAGATATGCATTTAAAGACCAAAGGCCCTGAGCGCACGTTTTGCTAAGAACTGGGAGGAATGAGTTTGACGACACATAGCAGCTGGGTTGGGTTAGAGGATTAAACCAAGAATCTGAGAAGGGTGGGAGTGAGGGTGGCAAGAGACTGCCAACTTTTATAATCCTGCCTCAACTGGTTCCAGAGTTCTGAGTGGAAGCAAGAGGCAAGGAGAAATGGGGCATGAGCCAGCCCTGTTTCATACAGTGATTCTCCTCTTGCCTAGACCAGTTCTACGCAGTGTTTTGGGGGCACTGGTGCTTCCAGCCTTCTGCTGTCTATAAGGTGACAAAGAATCCTCTAGGGACAAGAGGACAGTGGAGAAGACACTTGGAGAGCAGACTTGGAGCAACCTCTCTGCAACTAATTTTAGAACAGAAACACATGCAAATAATTTATAGCCCCTGGACCTGATTTTCCTCAGACGCTAAAGTGCCTTTTAGCTGTGGATTTCTATAATCTGGTTTCATTTGCTGTACCTTGAGAATTGTGTCTTTTGGTCACATATAAGGGCCCATCACTAGTATAAGTATGCATTAGACTTTCCATTACCTACCACAGTTTGTTTGCTAAAAAGGCCACAGGTAAGTCCTGTCTAAAGCAATCCAGAATAAATTGTACTCTAGAGAAGGTTTGGATTAGAACCACAGAATCATTAAATTAAAACTAGTGAGGACAATACTGGGGGTGGCTAACGTCAACCCGTGAGACCAAATTCAATGTGCTGGTCAATGACTGACCTCAGAAGGAGTCACAGGCCATGAAATCAATATCTACATTGTAACTTCAACGCAATATTCAGCATTACTTTAAATTGGGTCATTTACTTGAGGACTCGACTACTGAACCGAAAGCAAGAATAGATGCCCGGAGAGTACACGTGCAGACAAAGGAAATTCTGACTGAGGGGATAATCTTCATTGATTTAGTCATACAATGAAAGTTTTCACTCTTGGGCAAAATACTTTAACAGCCAAAGGCTTTTTGCTTTGTACTCTAAAAGCTCTAATGCCATTCCCCTAGAAATAGCAAGCATACTATGTCACATTAAATTCCTTCTGTCAGCTGAATATTTTGGCATGGAATTTCTGGGTTGAATCATTTTGTCCAAAAAAGAACAAAAAATAGGTCATTTACTTTTTCTCTCCATAATTCTTTTGTTAATTCACTGGTTACTTCAGCCAAATCCTATTGAAGAAATGTGGCTTATGTCACACGCAGATATGACAAGAGGTTTGAGTTCTCCACTAAAGCTGTAAGAATATTTAAAAAAAATAGTTAAAAACACACATCCTGCCAACCTTATACAACCATCGTTTATGTATATTTTTCTCTAACCTTTTTGTATGTATATTCATATGGCTGTAATAAAAGTTAACACATAGTATTTTCTTTTGTCCTTTTAACTTTTGTCCTTTTAACTTCCTAAACTTGCTACGTAGGCTTCATTTTTAATGACTGGAGAAGAATCCACCCAGTGAATATACCATTGTGGTAGATTGCAAAACTGCTCCTAATTCTTCACCCCTCCCTGTTTCTACATTCTTTGCAATGTGATTTTGCACTCCCATTAGGGAGTGAAGTTTATTTTCCAATTCCTGGAATATGGGCTGGCCTTGTGACTTGCTTTGGCTAAAAGAATATAGCAGAAGTGATGGGGTGCCAATTCCGAGCCTGTGCCCCAAGAAGCCTTGTGCACTTCTACTTGCCTCCTTGGAATCTTGCTGTAGACAAACTACCATCATTGAGATTTGAGAAAAATCACAAATGAGTGGAAAGAAACCTCAGAAACCTCAGTCTTCCCAGTCATCACAGTTAAGTCTTCCTAGACCCGTCAGCTCCCAGCCGAACTGCCAGCTGACCTCAGTTGCATGAATTCAGCTGAGACTAAAAGAAACCCCTAGCTGATTTGTAGGCTTATGTGCAAAAACAAATGCTTGTTGTTTTAATCCAAAACAACAAAGTTTGGGGGCAGTTTGTTAGGCAGCAGTAGCTAACTGATACACCCACAATCCTCTTATTTCCCTTTTTCTTGTTTATGTAGACATTTCCAAATGTTTTCTATTATAAACTAAAGTGGTAATCAATATATTGATGCAAGTGGAGAATGTTTCTGTGAGTCTTCATTTGCTTTAAAAAAAAACGGACAATTACATTTTAAGACCTGCAACTTATCAAATACTATGTGATTGAGTGAAATTCTGGAGTCATCTCTACAAAATTATCATTGTCAAACAAATATAAGCTTTCATATTGCTTAATTATTTCATATAATTGTTGTATATGTAAATGAATGTAGGACCAGTAAACATGTATTTTTCTTAGGACACTTATGGCACAAGTTCCTATCCAACCTCACACCAGACAAATCTCAAGAAACCTCAGAAGCTCATAGAAACTTATGTGTTGGCCTAGCAAACCCTGAACATATTGACTCCTTCCAGATGGTTCCAAATAATAATCCATATTATTTTTTTTTACCAACCCATCTTTTCTAGAGAAAAGATGGCTACCCCGCCCAACATTTGGCCACCTGCTGCAACGGCCAAACCATTTGTGGGTAAGTTGTGGCTACTCAGAAGGCATATTGGAAGTGGTTCTCTAGCAAGTCATTTGCCTAAATGAAGTCATTCTAATTAATCTAATGACTGCTTCATATAAGTTGAATGGCCTAATAATAATAGCAGCAATCATTTATAGTGCTTTTTCATTGCATGTATATAGGCCTTGCCCAGTCATGCCAGTCTGAGATGGTTGATATTTGAGAAGTATTGTCTAAGGGAAATACTGACCACCAAAGGTCTATTGCAATATAGTCATGTTATTTATTTTAGGTCCCTGGGTTCATTATTATTATGGTCATTATTGGTGGTGGTGGTTTGTTGTTATTGAGATCTCTTCAAGAGAAAGAGACATCATGAAACACATTTTTGGAGCTTTGAAAATCTGTTCTTACTGATATTGTCATTTGTGTTTTTCACCATTTCTTATATAATGAACCAGACAATAAATTCTGTTTAGATTTTGAGGCTGTTTTATAGTATCTCTCCTTTGACAAACTATTAAGTTTCCTTTTACTAGCTATGGAGAATTATAATTGTCCTGTTGTCCCCTTTTTTGGACTAACAAGGAAGCGTAATCACATATGTATCTTCAACTTAGAACATTCTACAACTCTTCCACTCCCTTTGTCTTTTCCTCCATGACTTAATTATTATTTGTGCCTTTACTATAATGGTTCTATTACATTTACATATTTTTGTAGGCTCTTGGACTGCTTTTTGGTAGTATTCCTGCCCTATCCTGACTATGTAGGCCTCTGGAAAATTCTTATTTATTTTGACCTTTTATCTTACCAGAAAATAGAGATATCCTCTTGGAGTATAGTACTACGTGGCTCATCACTCATTTTGCAGAGACGCGAAAGCTCAGAAAATCTGCCTACTGAGACGGTGTTCTTGTGGCAGGTGACAGAGCCAGCTCTATATCAGAGGCCCTGACTCATGTTCTCTTTGAATTACTGAAAATGTGAAAACTCCCTGTATATCATTTCAGACGGTGTAAGGGGCTTCATTTTTTAAATTTTAATTAAAATCTTTTTTTTTTTTTTTTTGGGTGGGGAGACAGGGTCTCACTCTGTCACCCAGGCTGGAGTGCAGTGGTGCAATCTCTGCTCACTGCAACCTCTACCTCCCGGGCTCAAGCATTCCTCCCACCGCAGCCTTCTGAGTAGCTGGGACTACACATGTGTGCCACCACACTTGGCTAATTTTTAATTTTTTTTGTAGAGATAGTGTCTCCCTATATTATTCAGGCTGGTCTGGAACCTTTTGTCTCATGTCATCCTCGTGCCTCAGCTTCCCACAGTGTTGGGATTACAGGCATGAGCCACCATGTCTGGATTGGGGCTTCGTCTTTAGAGAAAGATATTAGAACTTTTTTGTTATGTATCAGTGAAAGTTATATTTTCCAAGCATTCCTGGCATTTACTCCTTCTTACTCAAATCCAAGTCCGGAGGTCGGTGAGATAATTATCAGTTTAAGTCCTGAATTTTATAGTGTTCTTTTTCACTTATATAATTTCAGAATCTTAAGTTCCACTCACTAAGAAACCAAGGGTCTGGGTTATCTGGCCCAGGATTCTCCCTGTCTCTACCATACCATCCTGAGACTCCAGACTGGAATACTCACAAATCCTCCATATTCCCCCAGGGGCCACTTGTCACCTTTCTATGGATGGAAAGAGAGAGATAACCCTGTAAGTGCCTGCCTCCCTCTCCCCAGGCAGTTGGTATCTCTGGTTAGAGTCACTGGGGGAAAAAAGGGCTCCTTGCTCCCCTCTGCATCCCATATAATTCTCCCGCATCCATCAATCTCCAGTCTTCTCAGGACCCTTCTGGGGCAGCACTGTCTTGTGAGACATGGGGCTCTTATATATATACTCAAGGCCTGCTTGGGTCAGGAGCCTGTCTGAGTGACCAGGTAAAATTAGACCTAACTTGTAAAACTGGATCATTTGTATCTGAGCTGCCACCATATAGTAAAATTGCATCTCCCTAAAGGCATGTTTTTAAAAATGATCCTTTCATATGTCTATATTGAATACAAGAACTTAGCTGAACTCAGGAACTAATAAGCATCAATCATTAGCTGTATGCTAAAAAGCTTTCAAGTATTTTTTGCAACTTTTTTTTTTTTTTTTAAAGAATGCCTAGTGAACCATCTCAAATCAAATAGATATATAAGTGCATTTTATTGAAAGAAACTAGAATCTCACGGCCGGACACGGTGGCTCACGCCTGTAATCCCAGCACTTTGGGAGGCCGAGGCAGGTGGATCACGAGGTCAGGGGATCGAGACCATCCTGGCGAACATGGTGAAACTCCGTCTCTACTAAAAATACAAAAAAATTAGCCAGGCGTGGTGGCGGGCGCCTGTAGTCCCAGCTGCTCGAGAGGCTGAGGCAGGAGAATGGTGTGAGCCCGGGAGGCGGAGGTTGCAGTGAGCAGAGATCACGCCACTGCACTCCAGCCTGGGTGACAGAACGAGACTCTTGTCTCAAAAAAAAAAAAAAAAAAAAAAAGAAAGAAACTAGAATCTCAAAATGTTCTCTGAAACAAATTGATTAATCAGTCTCTGCTTTTTCACTGCCTCATGATCAGAGTTTCCTCTGCTAATAAAGCCCTCTGTCTTCCTATTGCTGCTTTTACTTGCTCATTCAACAGGTTTTTCCTTTACTGTCTAAATAAAGAAGAATTCGTGCACAGTCTGAATGGGTCAGGATTTCATCCCATGGCCATGTGGGAGCTCCAGGATGTGATCTCCGGGCTGGTACATCACTTAAAATCAGAGACAGGCTACCTATCTGTGAGAAGAGGACCTAGGTAAGGTGAAGAATATGGGAAGGAAGACAGAAGTGGTAAATCTGAGGTGACCCAGATGAAAACAAAAATAATGATTACGTTGTTGGCTAACACTAATTGAAGACCTATTTTAGGAAGTCATTTAATCTGCCTCCATTCTCTTTTTTAAACTTAATTATCTATTTACAAATTCCCATAAATATTTACTGAATGCCCTTATAATAGGTGTTTGATTAGATTCATTAATTCGTTCATGCCTTCTGCGAGCTGGGTAGTGACTTCCCTGTTAGGGATATAGCAGTGGAAGTAGCAAAGTCCCTGTTCTCAAAATGTTTATATTCTAGTGGGGCGTGGGGCAGACAGTAGGCAAACACATGGCATGTCAGGCAGTAATAAGTGCAACAGGGAAAAATATATCATGCAGGGAAGAGTTATAGTGATAAAGGCAGGGTGGGAAGAGAAAAGACTTTTATACTGGTGGTCAGAAAGAATGTAAATATAGGTTTTTGTTGGAAAGTTTTGCAATTGTTAGATTTGTTTTCTTAGAATATATTCAGATAATTTAAATCCCTTTTGGGCAGCAATTCTGAAATTGGGACTGTAACTTGCTGAAAACCCGCTTGCCATGCGTTGGTACACCTTTAGCCATGGGACCTGGAGGAAAGGAAATAATCTAAAGAACCCTGTAGCATGTAACCCCAGAAGTCACCTTGTCCTTAACTTGTAAAACACCCTTTGTGGCTGGTCTGACGTCAATCAGCAAGGGTTGGTGGATGATTCATCACCATGTTCATACCATTGTTGGTTCCTGTTATTGTTTTTCTCCTCACATTGTAGTTAATCATTTGTTGGAGTTGGGTTAAACACTCACGTGCTTTATTAGGTCTTTTCCTACAGTTTCATGCAGGCCAACTCCCTTGTGAAAATGTAGGGGTGGATTAGGTTCTATTTAGTTTCAGGCTGTGTTTCCTTTTCCCAAAGGGGCCAGCACATTGAATTGAGAGGCCAGAATAAGGGAACCCAATTTGTAAAACAAAAATCATGAGTCTCCATAGGTTGGAGGACAGCGTGCCACTCTTTGGCACAAGCAAACTCACCTGGAAGGTCTTAGTTCTACTCCAAAATTACCGTAAAGTTTAAAATAATTCCATAATAAGGCATTAACCTGAACCCTCATCAGCAGATAACAAGAGAAGGGAGGACAACCAGGATTTAAGAATAAACACGAGAAGGATGGAGACCAGACACCACTAGGATTTCAAAAACCCAGATCTGTTTTCAAAATACACTCTAACCCCAAGTTTCTGAGTTGAAAAGTCACTCCTAAGCTATGCAGACTTGAAGGGAATAGCTTAATAAAACTCTCCCACTCCCTAGCCAGGATGAGGTACAGTCAAACAGCAGGAGGCCTTTAGCAAGTCTTTCTTTCCTTTTTATATTTTCTTCTAAAATGTCCTCCTTCTTAGCTTAACAGCAAACAAGACAGACACTGCAGACCTGACTCGCTCCGTTTGGATTGGGACACTTTCTTTCCATCGGCTTGTCAGAAGAGTCTTTGTCTTTAAACACAGAAAAAGATAGATCTCCCCACCATCAACAGCATATTTCTGACCAGGCTCCAAATGAAACTTCAGACCAGACTGGATTCTTTCAAAGCCAGGCTGAGCTTAGGCTGGGTCCTGCTTGCAGAAACTACTAATGACTTGCTGGTAACCACCCAAGTCCGAAAAGCCTACAAACACTTGAAATAGGGCTTTAGAATTGAAAAAGAAGTTTCTTCTCTTAGTTCACTCAACACCATCTGGCTAGCTTTTATAATCCTTATTGCACTATGATTAATTTTTTTATACCATAGATTTCTGCTAATTAATTGTAATTACCAAGGACAGGAAATTTCAGTGTGACCAGATCATGTTTATTCAGAACAGCAAAGTTAGAGAACTGTGCTTAAACAGATGTTCTCAGGATTATAGAATTTTTAAAGCTGGGTAGAACCCCTGAAATCAACCAGTTCAAATAGTTCACTTAATAGATGAGGAAGCCTGGGCCCAGGCTTTGTAGCCAGTTAGGAGCAGAGCCCTTAAGAGAATCCTGACTCCCACACGCCCAGTCCAGGTATGTTTGTACTCTGTCCCACTGCCTTGAGAATGGGTGCGAACCAGAAGCAGCCACTTCTCTTCTTTTGGGTGGATTCATCAAATTCAGGATGGAATTTGGTCAAAATGTCTCATTGCATCATCATGTAGCTTTGAAACTCCAAGTTCTTTGGACATAGAGTTCTTGTCTATGTGATGTGAACCAATAAATTCTCTGGAAAAAAAAAAAATTAGTCCAAACACTTGGCTGGTGTCTGAGAGGGGAAAAACAAAAAAAATCTAGGTGATTGAATTTCTGAAATCAAATTAAGCAGCTGTTTTTGCATCTTGTGAACACTCATGTTGGGTCTAGATAAACTTGTCCAAAGCTGGGACTGGGCAATTGAATTGAAAGGAAATTGTGTGGCAGCTCTGTAGCACGTGACTTACCCATGCTTGCCGGGCTTCTGGGCCGATGGGGAAGCTGCTGCTGTAGTCCCGTGGTTTTCAAACTGTCAGGCTACATGTTTATTTTTAAACAGCACAATCCTTATTTCAAATGAAGTATTTATGTGTATGTCTACATGTAAAATAGATAAGGGGCATATTTTTGTTTAAAGTGATAACTTTCTCTTTACAAACAGCAATAAATGAGAAAAATAAAATGGGCTTAACGTACTAACATTTGAAATTGTGAGTTACAGGAATCCATTTTAGTCATAGAGCAGCGTTGGCACCTAATTTGTTTCTGTATGTGGATCTACTGGCACAGCAGCTCACTCATCTGGTGTAGCCAGTGCTGTACATGATCGGGCCCGCAGGAAGGATGCATGCATTGGTTGCTCCTGGCTTGCGAGCTTGTGAAGGCAGGAGCTATATCTCAATTCACCATTTAATCTACCCCACCCCAAAATGACACCTACTGCCGGACTTTAACAAAGTAGGCATCCAGCAAACAGTGGCTGCATTAGGAGGTAATGAGCTTGTACCTGATGAGGTTAACTAATGGTGGTGTACTGGAGAGCTCAGAGGAGCTGAGAGCTATGGTCAGGTCAGTAAGTTTAATGAGATACTCTTAACTGCATCATGAAGGTTGAATCAGAACTGAATGTGCCAGCTTGGTTCGTACAAACTCTCCCTCCTTCTTGCGTAATCTAATTAATGAGATTCTCTTCATTCAAGTGGTCATCAGAACAGGGACATTTTTCAACTCTTTTTCTAACTTACTCTCCTCCCCTTTCAGCCAGTAATAAGCTGCATAGATTTTATCTCCTATATGGACCTTTTTGGCCTCTTTAGACTATTCTTTTTGCTAATGCTTGGGCTCAGGCCTTTATCATCTTTCACCTGGACTATTGCAATAATGTTCTAACTGACACACTTGTCTCAAGAGTCAACCTTTTGTAGCCTATGTTGTGCTTTGTTATAAAATCTATTTTCTAAAAACCCAAACCTTGTCAGTTAAATCACCTGCTACCAAAAAACCTTCAATGGCTTCATAGTGTCTATTGGTTAAATTTCAAACTCCTTTGCAGGGTATTCAAGGCTATGCTTTGCCCTCTGTCCTCACTGCCCCACTTCATGAGACCCTTACTTTACCAACATGGTGGACACAGGTCTTCCTGGGGCCTCTGCTCCTTTGCTTGTGTTCTTCTGCCTGAAATGGCCTTGCATGCTCTCAGCCTCTGATGCCTGTCTCCCAGTAGACAGCGCTTCCCATCAAGGCAGCTCCGTGTCTGTTTTGCTCAGTGTTTTATTCCCAGTGTTAAGTACCGTGTCTGACACAAAATTGATATCCAGTTAATATTTGTAGAATAATTAGAAGAATATAAAAAGGCTGATAAGTACAATTTGCATTGAATTAATATTCAACTGCATTTCCATTACTAGGAGGTAGTATACCATTTAGTATACTTTGCATTGAATTGACACTCAACTGTATTTCCACTACTAGGAGGTAGTATACGTTGAATGAGAGTGCTCAATTCAGTTCAGGACCAGACATAATAGGAAACACAAAGATTGGTCAGACATCATCTCTACACTGTAGAGAGACAGTCTGAAGTAATCAGTGCTGGCAGAGAATGTGATAGCCATCAAAAGAACCAGGCAGACTATAATAGGTAAACCAAGGTAGTGGTCTCCTTACTGGATTCCTATGATTTCTGTCCCTTCCGATATAATCTGCATGTATTTCCCAGATTCATCTTCTCAAGTGCTCTTTTGGACACATCCTCCCTCATCCTAAAAATTAAATGCCTTGTGACCCTTGTTAGTGACAGATAGAAGTCCAAACAACTTATTAAAGCCATATAGTCTTCCCAAAGGATCCCAAAGGATCTGACTGTCATGACCTACCCTTGTGGGATTCTGTCTTGCTCCAGGGAACATCTTGCATCCCACAAGCCTATGTTGCTCCATTCCTGGAAGGAAGAGCCATGGCATGAGGCGGCAACACCGTCCTAGGAGCAGTGGTCGTTTGTGCTGGTTCATGATACCCTTGCTTGTCTGGATCCTAGGAGGCAGGTCTCAGTGTCCTAGACTGAACTCTGTTCTCTATCTCTTGCTCTACAAACTGCCCCGCCCCCAATCACATCATACATTCAGGGTGTTTCTCAGAAAAAACAACTGGAGTTCCCTGTCCTGGGCTCTCCCTGCCGTATAATCAGGAGCTTGTAGAATTATTTCTTAGCTTAACTTACATTGTTTTCCAAAGTCTGCTCCCTCCCTACTTTATAGCAAAGATTCTAGCAATTCGAGCTCATCAGAATCATCCGAGAAGCTTACTAAAATGCAGATTTCTGAGCCTCACCTTTGAGAATGATGAGTTTTAAATCAGTATTCTGGTTGATTCTGATGCAAATAGTTCACTAACAACACTCTGAGAAACATCTAGAGTGTGGTTACCAATAGTTCTTCCGCATGTATTCATTCATTCATTCATTCATTCATTCATTCATTCATCCAACCACAAACATTGGCATTTCTTCTACAACAGAGCTTTTGTAACAAGAATTGGATATGATGGGATCAATTAATTAAGAATAATGGATTACAGCTACTGTTTATTCCAAACAACTGTATTCTAAAACCACTCAGTAATCATACCTTCTTAAGGAAGAAAATGTTCGAATTTGCCCTGCACAGCTGCTTGGAGAAGCTGTGTAGTTTATTTGGCTCATTAGTGAATGATAAGAAAATGTGAGCAACTCTGCCCTTACATGGTGATAGGAAAAGAAATGCCTTTCTTAAGCTAGATGAATGGTTTTGCTCAAAGATGTTTGGTTTTGTAAAGCTATGCTCTTATATATGTATTTTTAATTCCAGAAAGAAAAAAAAAACTTTGTAATCACACATCTGAAAATTTAACCCCTAAGTCCCTATATGATTTTTGATAAGTAAATATTTGCCAAGAACATAAATTTTAAAGTATAGAGAACAAATTGCATTAGTTCTTTTAGCCTACTAAGTTCCAAATACTGTGATAGGGTCACAATGATAGAATGACAAACAGGACTTGCTTTTTTGGCCTGAAAGAGTTTATCAGGGTTTATGATGATCATAGTTTCTCAAACCAAAAATTAGGAGCTGTAATATTATATATAGTCTTCCAAATCTGAATGTGAAATTATTAAAATTCCTGAATGCACATTCCTCTTTCTGTATGAATTCACAACTTCAGCCAGACTGATCTATTCACTATCATCAACCTTGCCATGCACATTCCTGCCACCTCTCCTTGGTTCTTTGGAGTACCCTCCTTTCTCTTGTTCTACTCATCTAAACCTAACTTTATCCAAGATCCAGTTAATGTTCTACCTCCTTTGCAAAGCCAACCTAAACCATCTCCGACCACAATGAACTCCAGTGCCCCTTTCTCCCTTATTGTCTACCTTCTTACTTGGCATTTAACAGACACCAAGGCATTGTTACAAATCTTTTTATGCACAGGCTACCTCCCCAGTTACACTACTGCACAATCCTTTGGAGGGCAGTCATTATACCTTATGTGTCTTTGTAGTTTGATTGGGCGTAGCCTCTGACCCATAATAGGTACTCCTTAGACCTAAGGTATGGATGAGAGGGTGAACATTATATGTATTCTATATTTACCAAATATTCTTCATTATTGTCCATTCTGTTATGCAGATTCCGAATTTCAGTTATGTCTACAATATCTACAGTTTCAATGATGAGTGTTGTCAGGTTGATAACCCCAAGCTATCGCCTAGGAGTAATGTCTATTTAAAACCAAGAGTTTCAAACTCATGCCTTCATGGGGCAGGCAAGTAACCAAGTTGGACTATGTCCATCCAGCTCCATGTTTTTCCCACAAGGGAACACCAGGAAGATCAACCAAGCCTGTCTGTGTGATGGCCACTTCTGGCTGGTGGGCTGCTGGGTTGCAGTCTCTGCTTAGAGCCAGCTGGTCTGAGCAGGTTCATGCCTCTGCAGTGTATAATACTAGGCCTCTAGCTCCATCAACTCTCCATGGTCTTTTAACCCATTGCTATGGAAGTTTGTTCTCTGGTTAAGGCCCTTTTGCCACCCAGATCCAAATGCAATGCTTGACTGAAACCAAGTACAGAGATCTGTCTCCAGGTCTACCCTAATGAATTTATGTCTATCTCTACATAGATCTTTATTCTCAAAGATCAATACAAGCTCACCAGGCAAAGCTTTTTGTTGCCTTTCCTCTGAATTTGACAGCCAAGGGTGCTCCAGCTAGTTCCAACTCTCTGCTGCCCTTTACAGGTCCTTGACCTCATTGCCTTCACCATTTAGCTGGGTTGACTCTCTAAGTTCCAAAAAAAGAGATAAAGAAGATCTTGTGGTCTGAGATTGATCGTGTATTTTGTGTCAAGTGATTTTGTGTGTGTTTCGCCATTAATTTTTGTTCTGGTTGTGTGTGGGGAGGTGATTTTTTCTTAACTTACTTTCAATTATAGGCACATTCTGGTTTTCTTCTTTATGTATCCACCGTCTTTCTTTTCTTCAACTTAAAACAGCAATGCTATAAAGTAGAAGTTGGCTACTCTGGTAAAAACAGAATGGTTTAACCAAAAGCACATGAAATTTGGGGTGAGATAGATCTAGGTTTTAATCCAGCCTCTACTAATCATTGCCTCCATGAACTTAAGCAATATTATTATGGTTTTTCCTCTACAGAAGAGGGCATTATGTAATCATGCGCAAGCAAAACTGACTCATAGATGGTGCTCAATCCTGTTTTTTTTTCCTTCCTTAAGAAATATTTTCACTTTGAGTAAAGTAGCCACAGTATCTGCTTTCTTGCTATAGAAATTAGCACTCACTGTATGGGAGACATTTGTAACCTACTCCCCTCTCTCCCTTCTCCTTCTTCTTCAGTCTGTGGTCTCTTAGATTCAGGAAAGAGCATATACATTGGGCAGATGTTTAGTCACCAACTGAGCAATTACTTTCTCCCATCCCTGACTAAAGGGATGGCCTGCAAGCTCGGGTAGCATTCTTAGACTGTGAGCCACAACCCTTATGCAATGTTAGCTATATGAAAACGAGGCAGCCTGCTGTACCCTGTTAAATGACACTGAGTCTGGGATGGCTCCTTGGAAGACTTGCTTCTACTTCCTACCTATAATAGCTAAATATGATTCTACTAGCACCATCATAGTATAGGGCAGGACCTGATTCATGTTGTGGTTTGTTGTCAGGCATTTTACCCATTATATTATATAATCATCAGGAGAAACTTGTATGTTAGGCTATCCTTCCCATTTAACAGATGAGGCAGCTGAAGCTCAGAGAGGCTGAAGTACTTGCTTAGGGTCATAGAGTTAGTAAAGGTCAAAGATAGGATTTGAGCCAAGTTCTGACCGGACACAAGTTTGTGCTTGTATGGATTGTGTTCCATTGCTTCTAAAAAGCAAGGGATTCTGAGAGTCAGCCATTGGGGAGGGCAGCCTGCAGGGATATAGATCTTCATTCGGCTCCACATGGAGCCACAGGTATTTGGCATCTCTCATTGCCCTATGGGGGCTCGTAAAGAGTAAATTGAAGGTCAGTTTTAACTGCGACTCCATAAAATAATAATGTCAGATCATAGCCTTTTGTCTGTTGCTGTTCCAGTGTTGATTGATAGGTTACATTTTTAAAGATTGCATCGGCAATTCATGCTTTATTACTCCTGAATTAGCGTAATGCTTCAAATCATCTTGTTGTAATTCAGAATAATTATCTATAATTAAAAATAAATTCTTGCAGGGTGAGAATATCAATTCCTATTCAAAACCCTTTATTTTGATTGTGCCTATCAGCCTCCACCCAGCTCCTACCCAATAACTCTGAGCACTCGTTGAGGAGCTAACTTTGCTCTATCCAGTGCTTTTGTATTTTTTGCACCATTGTATATTCTCTTTTGAGATCAGCATTCCTTTAGGTATTTTGCCTTAGTTGATGCTCTTAAAGATACTGGCTTTTGTTTGGTTGGTTGAGTTAATTCACTTTGAGATTCTAATGAAAGCTATGAAACATACTTTAGAACAAAAATCACACAGGCACATACAGACAGATCGTGCATGGAATTTCAGGAGACTCAAGCATCCCCTAGGACTCAGGTTCTCTAAGTATGTCCCTGACCAGCAGCATTAGCAGTACTGATAACTTGTTAGAAAAGTAAATCCTTTGGCCTGACTGAATCAGAAACTTTGGGGGTGAGGACCAGTAATCTGGGTTTTAACAAGGTCTTCAGGGGATTCTGATGCCTGGAAGTTTGAGAACCACTACACTAGGAAGAGTTAAGAACTCTGGCTTGGCAGGATGTCACTGAACATGCTGGAATAAATATTAACACTTCTGAGAGCAGGAAGGGTAATGGATCCGTGAAAGCTCTGAACTTATTACCTTCACCGGGTGTTAACACCTGTTTCATGTTTCAGACTAAGGATCCATTTTCTCCCATGGGAGCAAAGCTGGTGGCACTATCATCTTCCATGTGGAGAGGTGAAGAACCAGCTGGGGACACCCCCAGGGAAATGCTCCCAGGTGTCTGGAAATATTGAAGAAGATAGAGGAGGTGATAAAAATAGGTGGGTTCTCTCACTGGGTACATACCCATACTTAGATGGCCCACCTGGCCTGGCCCAGGAGTCACCTTTCTCTGAGACAGGCAAGTACTGGAGACTCTCATGCTGTACAGCAGAGTCTGAGTATGATTAGAGAAAACACAATTTGGTGCTTAGATTTTCAAGAGGACAGAGATGAGTCCCAGCTACTTGGGAGGCTGAGGCAGGAGAATCGCTGGAACTCAGGAGGCGGAGGTTGCTGTGAGATGAGATCATGCCATTGCACTCCAGCCTGGGTGACAAGAGCAAAACTCCATCTCAAAAATAAATAAATAAATAAATAAATAAAAATTAAAAAAGAAGTCAGAGACTGACTTTTAGAGTCAGTCTCTAAGTTTTTCCATGTAGGAGGTTATATGTCTCAGCCAGATAACTGTCATTAGATTTAATCTTTTAACTATGCTTCCATGCCCGGGTTTTATGATGTGAGTAAAATCTAAGTAAAGTTACCTAGATTCATAAAGAAGTTCTCATTTAAGACCTGAATTTCTCTTGAGCAAACACTTTCATACACACAGTTTATTGCACTAGATACCATAATCATTTACCCTCCATGAGGACAGAGACCTGGTTTCCTTGCTTACGGCAAGTGCCCAAAAATTTTTTGGCTAAATAAGTACATTTATTATCTCATTGAATTTCAAAACAATGCCCAGAAATCTGACCTGAGAATTATTGGGAGGCACAATTCTTCCCCTCTCCATATTTGTATCTTAACCATAAAGTGAAAAGATCTGGCCTTTTATTTTGCTGTTCACAAAAGGGAGGAGTACCTGGACTTCTCTGGCAAGTTTGGGAAAAGGAACTCTTGTTTCATGCATCTGCTCAGACACAGAATGTGCTCTGCTCACTGCTTGCTTATTGCAAAGGTTTCTGGGGTGAGTAGACTTGGGTTACTTCAGTTTGACTAACACTGATGTGGGTAGATTTACTTATTTCCAGCATGAAATATTCCGAAGTCCATTTGGTGATGGGTCTGAACTACATTATCCAGTCCAGCTTTATCTATGCATAGATAAAGATTCTCTTCTGTCTGACCTCTTTATTTCCTCCATGGCTTCAGCACACCAGTGCTAAGGACGGGTGTTATTTAGCATCCAAATAGAGATTGCAGCCTTCTGAGATGTTGCCTTTCCCTGTTATATTTCATGCCCTTGTTTCCTGAGCTGACTAGGTTTGAACACTTTGTTTTCTACAGATCCTGGTAGAAATCTCAGAGTTCCTTTTTTCCTCTGAAACTCCTTCCCTGTTCCAGCACTAGTTGTTCTGAATGTTTCAGTCGCTTCCTAATGGAGTCCTCAGAGTCACTGGCTAGAGAAGACTCTCTCATCCCCTAGCTGCTGGCCTCATCCAGGCTTCTAGTACAAGAGCTGCCTCAAGCAGACTGTGTCCTGTACACACCACACAATCTTCCAATCCACTGCAATGTATTTGACCAGGGGTGGACACTGGACCCATGAGTAGAGGCTCAATGGAATCAAATTTTCCATGGCTTGCAGTCTGTGAGGTAGTCTGGTACTAAAGCAGTGTTCAAATAAAGTCAGAAAATGATTAACTAGGCCCAAACTGGAATTCTTCTTTGAGGGAACTGAACTGGAGATATAGACAAATGTCCACTAGTTGGAAGGACAGCCCAGGAACGAAGGTGCATAAGGGAGCTGGAATCTGACTGTAACTGAGGCTTGTTAAGGAAGAACACCAGAGAGAAATCACCAAGAATCTGCTGCTGGTTGCTACATGGATAATCAGGGTGCTAGAATTGCCATGAATCTCAAGTCTGGTCATGTTCTACCTCCAATACTTTTGGGAATCTGGATATGTCTTTTTCCTTCGCAGCCAGTGAAACCCAGCAGAGACTCTCATAATCCATGATGCTTCCATTTTTCTTTTCTGAATTCCCTTTCTGCTTCTCCAGCCCCCTCAAGAAAATTTCTGCATGGTATTCCTCAAACAAATAGAGCATATCTCTCCATTCCATATCAAGCAATTCTGTCCATGGCTGGGTTACTCCCCACCTCACATAGGACCTTCTTGGCCTCAGGGTCTTGTGTAATTGATGGGGTGGAATAGAGGAGGAAGAGTAGGGCAGATGTGGAAAACACAGCTTGGGGGCCGATCTCCATTCTTCGATGTGCCTAGTTTGGCTCACAAGTATTTGTAAGAGAACATTTTTTTAATAAATTTCTAATGTTTGAAGAGGATATTCCCTCCTTAAAAGTTCAGATTTCTGGATTCTCTTAAACTTTGCATACCTGATGGCACTGGGCCTCCTTTCCCCCGAGCACAGTCGTTCAGAGCTGGGTAGCGGCCAGCCAGCCTTCTCCAGTTGAGCACATGCTTAGCACTAGTTCCTTCCTGGCCTGCCTTGGTCATGTATGTTACCTCTCTGACATTTGCTGTCATTTGACTTTGCGCTCACTGATAGAGACAGAATGAGGGAGCAGATGTGGAGGAGAAATGGAAGAAGTTATTCATTAAGCCAGGGCTAGGAAGAGCGCTAAGGAAGAAGTTCTAAGGACGGGAACCCAGCAATGTCATTGAGTTTGATGAGAAGGAGATCATTGATGGTTTCCATGAGTCCAAAAGTCAGATGGCAAGAGAGTGAAGAAGCTGATGATGGTTATGTAGGGTATAAGAAATCCAAAGAACTGAGCCATGAAATGCAGAAGAGAGGTATGACAGTTTCGGGGATGTAAAATAGTGACCATTGATAATGTCTTCAGAATGAGACCCATGAAAGAAGGTTAACAAAGAAGGTCATGCTTATGATATGAAGGAAGAATAGATGTTGTCCAAAAGGGAGGTAACATATCTATGACAAAATATGTATGGTGAGATGGAGCGTTCTGATTAGACATGGGGAAGATTAGTTTTCCAGAGCTAGAGAGGGTTCATCTGTCTCCTCTGAGATTTGTAGACTCTGATGGCATTTTGTCCATGTTTTAGTTTTCCTTTTAGAATGGAGGGAACCTGAAAAAGTTTTGGTTCACCATCGATAGCAGTAGGTTCCATTAAAAGAAGATCCCCATGATAGTTTCTTTTGTTGAATATTGTCCTGTAGCACTGTTTCCTTTTCTTGGTGCCCTTAGGAAGATCACATATGAAATTAGCACCTCAAATTTACATAAATAAATTTGATTTACTGAAAATACTATGTAATAGCCATTAAACATCATTTGTGTAGCCTGCTTGTAATCACTGAGAATTATGACTTCTGTTTACAAAATCCACGTGCCTCAACCCACAACTGCTGAGACGTTACTTCCTTCAAGACCTTGAGTAGACTTGGTTCATGTTCTACTTCCTTACCTTCCTAGGAGTCTTACTAAATATACCCACTTCTGTCTTCCTCAAGCTCCCAGACTAAAAATATTAGCTATTGAATAAATGCATAATTATTCATCGAGGCTGAGTCTTCACATATAGCTGTGACGAGCTCTTTATCTTCTCACATAGCCGTGACCAGCACTTGAAGGAAGCCAGGACAGTTCTTTTAGATTCTCTTCCTTGAAATGCCACCTCTTCCTTCCTCTGTGGCCTCACGCTCCTCAATTCCTGCTTTTTTGAAAGCCATAAACCAGGTGTAATGTTTGCCTCCTTGGCTTTATCTCTGCCTGAGGCACCCAGATGCCCTCCTGAATCTGGCAAGAGAAGAGACTCCCTGTGCTGGTGGCTGCTATCTTGTTTTTACTCCTCAACTCTGATATTCCCCTAATCCCATCTTGCGACTTGGCTACTTTTCCCAGTATAAACGCTTTTCCGTATGGCAACTCCCACAATGCACAGCTGGGGAGTTTCTCTGTTTACAGCTTCCTATGGGTTCATTATATTTACTTGATGGGGAAGGTTTCAATTACACCTCAGCCAGCTCATCCTGTTTAATTCATACTCCCACTACCTGCTCTTGTTACCTATCCTTCTAAATATTCGTCACCTATGTGAAGGTAATAAAAAGATCCTTCTGGGTTATCTCCAACTCTATGTCTCTTTTCAAATAACAACTGATTGCCTGAAAGAAAAAATTAAAGTCTGAGGGCAGTGAGCGATTTGTAGAATGTGCAGCATCTACATTCATTGGAGCTGGAGAGATCTTGGAGAGAATTTAATCTAAATTCTTACTTTCCAGATGAGGCCTAGGGCAGAGAAAGGATTTACTCCAGATCATTTTATTCATTAATAGAAGATCTCTTGCCTTCCCACACAAGACTCCACACATGCATGATTCTTTTTTGGTTTTTTATTTCTGCTATGATGACACAGTCATATTTACGTAGTCCTATCTACATACAATGTAGTCGTGTGTGTGCGTGTGTGTGTGTGTATACACATAATACCTGGAGAATGGTTCCCAAACCTGTCTGAATCATCAGAATCAACTGAGATGCTTTTTGAAAAGACAGTAGCGAGGGTTTCTATCACATGTCCTGAAACAGAGTCTCTGAGGCTGGGCCCTGGAACCCAAGGTTTGGCCTTGGGGTTGCTGCTTAATAGAGTTCCCTTGCCCTCCCACCCTCTTTTCCCCTCCCATAAGGCACTGCATTTTCAAAGATTGGCCCCAGATTTCATAACATCATTAAGAATGTGAAAGGGACCCTGGGTGGGTTTCCTATGTTGTCATGGTAGAGCCCAGCATCCACAACAAGAGAGGCGTGCATGAGGCAGCCTGCTGCCCCAAACGCAAGGCCCTGTAACTTTAAGCAGAGCTTAGCGAGCCTAGTAACTGGCTTTGTTTGTGTGTCTACGTGGAGGAGGAGACCAGCTTGTGAGCAGTACCTGGAGCCCGTGGGCGTTCTCTGGGGAAGCTGCTGCATGAGTCAGGCCTGCAGAGGGTTGGGGACTGGAGTCCTTGACGTACTCAGCAATGATTCAGGGGCACAGCCGAGACCTCGGCATGCCAGGTTAAGCGGGTAAACCACTCTCCCTGGCAGAGTGGGCCCTGGATGCATGGTAGGGAGCCATCTTGACTTGAATAGCCATATAATCAGCACTACCAGTAAAAGAGAGGGAGGTAAGACAGTTTTCTCCTGGAATCTGCCCTGGGGTCTGAACACAAGGAAGTGGAATTGTGGGGTCAAATGGTCCAGGACATCTGCTCCCAGTGAATAAACAAATTCACTAAGGCGTTAGCTCTAGAAAGATTTTATAACTTAGCTGGATGTATTTCAGGGTGGTATCCATCAGCCAGATACAAGAGGTAGGGGATCTAAATCCCTGAATGTGTTTGGGGGGTTGAATAAGTCCCTTCTGTTGTCAATGACTTGGGACAGTCCTGGGTGACAGAGGTGAGGTTGATCAGTGACATTTAGGCTGCTTCTAGCCCTGCTGTGCACTATGTACATATCTGAACTGAGTTCAGGTACTCCTTCTTCTTGATCCCTCTGAGGGTGAAATATTGGCCTCTTTGACCCACTGTGTGGGACAGTGCTCATAAATATTCAGTCTCTTCTGATTTTATGACTCTGATTGTATCCAAAACCTTGCTGTCTGGCAGGACAGCTAGAGGCTGAGACATAAGAGAAGAAACAGTGTGTCACTCAGATTTTTTCTGGCATGATTTTTGCTCAGAGTTGGAAAGTGCCTCTCCTGCCACACACCTGTGAATCATTTAGAAACCAGGACTCACAGAACAGAGGGCGGACTTCATGCATAACCAAAAGGTTTCCTGGAGGCCGATAAGCTGATACAGCCAGAACAATTGTCTCTTTCCAGGTAGACAAAGGAGTGCAGGGCATATGACCTTCACGTAGTTTTGTTTGTTTCTTTTTACCTTGGATCCTTTAGCCATTCTTGTTGGAGAGCCAGTCCTGGGAGAGGGGGTTTTTGACTAAGCAGCCAGTCCGTGTTGAAAGAAGCATTGTGGGGCAAGTGAGCTGAGCCCCATGGTGTAACGACAGCTACAAGTTAGTGGCTTGGCCCCTTGTGTCAGTTTCTCCACCACCCAGGCACAGGTGGGAGCAGTAGGTGTGGGCTCACTGAGTTACAAGGAACCATGACCCATGATAACCAGGTCACATAATAAGGGCTGGGTTATTGCAAGAAACAAGGGGTAATGAAGAAGGAAGTTCTCTCATAAGAAACTGCTGTGTGGTTAGTCCACATAGAGACTACAGCTGGAGGGAGTGAGGCTCTTGGGAACTTAGCACTTGGGGGGCAGTGAATCCCATGCTCTGCCATTTAAGTAGCTTAGCTAACCCTGGTTTCGGTTATTCTCGATGTATGTGCTTTAGCTTCTCCTCTTACCACCGTGACTTAACACAATTTCTCTACACTGTATCTTCTGCTCAGTTGTAGTTTCCACTTTCTCACAATTTTGGCTTACTCTACACTTCACCTAACTCAAAGCTACTCATTCTCTCTTTCAGCCTCAGCCCCTGATAGCAACTTGAGTCTCTGTGTATTTTCCAATTCAAAGTCCTGTGAGTGAGAATATGATTGGTCCAGTGAATTCCTGTTAGAGCTCAGCATTTTACAGTAGATCTCCCGGTAAGCCTGAATAGACACCCTGAGGCAGGTGTCTACGTCCAGACCAATCAGATGAGGACAGATGTAATCAGGGCACATCTAGAACTGCTGTTTCAGCAGTGGCCCTGGGTGGGACAGTGTCCCTTAGAAAGAGCTGTGGATGTGTTCTGACCATGTTGTACTATAAGCAGTCAAGAATGAAAAACATTTCGATTAAAGGGAAAAGCAACAGTTTTAATCACAGGCAAATATCATAAACTGGGATATTGTCAGTACGTACTTAAAATATGGAGAAAATTTGAAGTGGTCTAATAAACTATGTATAGGATAAAATGTTGCTGAAACCAATAATAAATTAAGGCTGGGCATGGTGGCTCACACCTGTAATCCCAGCACTTTGGGAGGCTGAGGCGGGTGGATCACTTGAGGTCAGGAGTTCAAGACCAGTCTGGCCAACATGGTAAAACCCCATCAATACTAAAAATACAAAATACAAAAATTAGCTGGGTGTGGTGGCACAGCCTGTGGTCCCAGCTACTTGGGAGGCTGAGGCAGGAGAATCACTTGAACCCTGGAGACAGAGGCTGCAGTGAGCTGAGATTGTACCACTGCACTCCAGCCTGGGCAATAATTTTTGAGACTCCTTCTCACAAAATAAAATAAAATAAAATAAAATAAAATAATTAATTTAATTTAATTTTATTATTTTTTTAAAATTATTTTTTATTTCAATAGATTTTTGGGGAACATGTGATATTTGGTTACATGAATAGGTTCTTTACTGGTGATTTCTGAGATTTTGGTGCACCCATCACCTTTAGGGGTAAAACAAATTATACAAAGATATAGGGATACTGGGGAAAGGGAGAGATTGGGAGAAAGGAGGTGGAAATCCAAGCAAGTGTGACATACAAAGATGTAAGGGTTCATAGTGGAACACAAGCACTGCTGAATATGAACAAGCAAAATATGTACAATTAGGTTGAGTTAGAACATGATTAATAGGAGTCAATAGAATTTCTTGTATTTCTCTTTTAAAGAGATGAAAAGGATACTGAGGAGATTGAGGGATGTGGGTGAAAGGAAAGAAATAAAAGGGCTGTGAAATTATAGTTGGATTCCTTTAGTCTGGGAATTTAAAAAATAGGCTAAGGATTGACTTTTTAAATTAAGCTTCAAAACCTAAGGCAGCAGATGGGTAGACTATCCTTTTATTCCAATGCCACAATTAAAATCAGAAAGAAAAATGAGGAGGCAAAGACTATTGGCGAGTTGATTGCCAAGCAACCGATCAAATTGCAAAGGGCCAAGCCAACTCACTTTTCTTAACAACAAAATAATTAGGCGGTATCTGAACTATGTGAAATTATCTCCATCTTAAAGACACCAAATGAATTTGATTGTTTAGTAATCGATTCACTCCTCAGCACTAGTATCTCAGCCACAAATTCCAGGGCCCCTCGGGCCTCCGTATTTCTGACCAACTGGCTACAAATTCAGGAGTTCCTACAACCCCCTCAGGCTCAATAGTTTGATAGTATAACTTGTAGAACTCACGAAAGTGCTATACTTAAAATTACAGTTTAATTATAAAGGACGCAAATCAGGAGCACCCAAAAGAAGATACTAGGGCAAGGCCTGGGATGGTCCCAAACGCAGAACTTCTGTGCCCAGTCTCCATGCAATCAGAATGTGTCACCCTCCTGGCACACTGATGTGTTCACCACCAAGGAAGGGCACCCAAGCCTCAGGGTCCAGAGTTTTAATTGGGGTTTCACTGTGTAGGGATGATTGAATCATTGACCATGTGTCTGAACTCAATCTCCAGTGCCTGTCCTGGGAGGCTGGGTAAATAACAAATGGCTTGAAGCCCCGAGCCTCTAATCACATGTTTGATCTTAACCTGGCCAGCCTCCATCCTGAAACTATCGAGGGTCCCACCAGGAGTCACCCTATTAGCAAAACTCAGGTGTGGTCCCAGAGGCCACTGTCTTCTGGTGAGGCTGGAGGCTCCCAAACTGCTGCTGCTGCTGCTGCCCCTTCCCATGGGGAGAAACAGACAGCTTAGGTGGTATTTCTATTTCCTAACCTGTCTCCAGGTGGGTTGGCCCTTCCCCTCCCCTCAATGCCTTTTCCCTTCTCCTCTCCGGCTTTCCCACTTCAGGCCGCAGAGCTCTAAGATGGAGAAGTCACTCTTCCCTGTCTCGTTTTTTGATTCAGATTATCCATATCCCATGATAAAAGATGGTGAAATATTTATCCCAAAGCCCCACCAAGAGTTCCAAAAAGAAAGAGTTGGTCATTGGAGCATTTTCCAAGGTCTTGGTTGGGTTGCTTAGACTGTGTGCACCTTAATCCTTATCATCAACGTCATCCACAGTAACCCAGGAGCGGTGGCCACTAATGCCTGGAAGAGGGAGCCTTCTGTGTATTTACCTAGAGAGCGAAACTAAGCTCTGGGGAGGGAGTAGAAAATGGACCAGCAGGCACAGCAGGTGAGGTGGGAGGAGGAGAGAACGGGGAGGAAGGGTGTGAAATGCAGGCCTTCCTGCAGACAGCTGGAAAGGCCAGGCTACAGTCAGCCAGAACATGGCCTCCCAGGGAGACTGGTCTGTGGGGGCAGCCAAGGCCAATTGTTTGAAGTGGAATGAAGGATGGCAGAATGATAGTGGATGACAGCCCTGGACCTGGCCCTCTCCCTTTTCTGGATGCAGCAGGGGGCAGATGGAGCACAGGGCCAGCACGTGGGCTGCATTCGTGAGGTGCCCACATGGGACACACACGCCAGTGACTGTGGCTTGGTTGGGTCGAGATGGTCGTTTTGGGGACATAGGGACACTCCTGGTTCTCCTCTTAGTTGCCTGGTGTGCAATCTTTGGGGGCTGTTTGGCATCAGGCTGTTTGGGTTCAGATCCTGGCTCTGCCAGTTGTGAGCTGTGTGATGGGTGCATTGGGTGGCCTCACACAGCCTTGTCTTCCTTATGTTGCTGTTGCTCAGTGAGATAATGTCGGTTGAAGCTTCTGTGTTACCTGGCACATTGAGACCTTTTCCCTCTTCCTCCCTGTCCTCACGGGTGCCTCAAGACCTGTGCAAGCATCCTGCCTCATTTCATTTGGTTGAAGCTCCTTCTCCACTTCTTGCTGGGCCGTGACCATTCAGGATCCCCCACTGCCCACCAGAGTCTGCACCTAAAAGTGAGTAGCGCTGAATTTGAGCTTCACATTTCCCCCTTCACTCACCCAGCCAATGGCTCAAGGACAAGCAAGGCCCTTCCTTTGCTCTGCCCACTTTCCCCTGAAGAAATAAAAACAAAATCTCCCCTCTACAGTGCCTGCTGAAATGCATCTACTGGTACATTGTTCTTTTGTTTATGGCTTTTATGCTTAGTGAAAATGCAAATTTTCTTAGAAGTCATTATATTTCAAGTCATTCTATTTGTTTATTGTATGAACAAATGAGTCACACTCTGTCCTCTGAGGACCCCGTGGGAGAGGCCATTGACCAGGAAGGAAAAGGAACAAACTCTACTTGTACCTCCTTATACTTCCACTCTACTTACACCTGCTGCACAGTTTTGCTTTGAGTCCATTCCAACAAAGCGCACAAAACCAATCTCTCATCAAGTTTCCAAAACTCACGTTGTCTGCCTTTCTTTTCCTCCCCCTCCACACCCCATTTCCTCCCTACCTCCTATACTCCACTACTGCAGGAAAGAAAGATGTCACGCTGGTTGAGGGCCCACTGTGTGGCTGGCTGAGGGATGACCTATGGCATATCATTTAGAGCTCACTGCAATCCCAGCAGCAGGGACCATCAGTCTGCTTTATGAGCAGAACAAACAAATAACAGGAGAATTAGTACATTCCCCAAAGACACCAAACCTCTGGGTGGTACAGCTGGGATGTGGGCCCAGGTTTGTTTGGCTCTAAAGTGTTTTCGTAAGGCAGTGTTAGCTGTTTGCTCTTCCCTCTGGACCCTACTTTCCCCTTTCTATTTCTAGTTTATTAACCTTATTACAAATTTTTTTTTTTTAAGTTTCTAGAAAGAGGATAATATATTTCAAACAAAAACAATCCATCACATACTCCTGGCATTTTAAAGACATCTTATTATGAAAACATTTAGATGTTCACAAAAGGTTAAGAGTAGTATTACAGCCCTCCTAGAATCATAGCCTATTTTTACAGGTTAACAGGTAAAGGCAGGTTAACAAACTGGCAATAGGAACAGCATCGGCAGAGGCACAGAACGAGCAAGCTCAGCTTATATTCTCTTCACAGCCTTGCAGCAATTCCTTTCTGCAACCACCTGTCCTAGCTCAGGTTCCCATTATGTTATTCACTGGGAACAGTGATCACTAATCCTTATTGAGAGTTTACTACACAGCAGACGTTACGCCTTGTGCTTTACAAATGATAACTAAGTGATGCTCACCATCTCTCCGTGGGGAGGGCATAATTTCCACTGTCCTATTTTGGAGGATGCTGAGTGCAGAGATGTTCATTTCTTGCTCACGGCCACATGTCTAGTTAGTTACAGTGCTGGGGCAGGAACCCGGGCAACAAAACTACAGAGGCTATGCTTTATACCCTGAACTTGACTTCCTCCATTCTTTCCCTGGCTACATTTATATTGCACAGCAGAATCTGAAAGCTTCACGTTCCCCATCTTTTGCCTGTTGACAGAGCTATGCCAGCCATTCTTGTTTCTCATATCAAATGCAAACCATTTAGAGTTGTCATTTGGAAATTCTGCAACGTTTGTCCCAAGAACAGGGGAACAGGACTTTGAGCTTTCAGCCCAAATGTTGTTCACCCTCCCCACAAGTCTCTCTTTTACGTAAGCTTCACTGGGAAATCTTCAGAAACAGGGGCCTAACAGTCCCCTGACCCAGCCCCAACCCTCTGATCTACCTCCACTTCACCCTCCCATCCCTATTTTTAAACAAGATTGAGACTCACTTGTTTGTGAAGTCGCCAAATCAATTCCAATTTATTAACTGAGAACAAGCAGACAGACAAGTAAACAGAATCTGAGGTGCAAAGCCAAAAATGCAGGTTAACAAACAGACAATGTGAAAGGCATCTGGACAGGCACGAGAACAAGCCAGGCCGATCGCTCGGCCCCTGCAGACAAAGTGCCGCGGAAGGGATTAGAACACACAAGGACTTCAGCCCCGCTGAGTCCCTTTCTAGCAAAACCACGTCTTGTAGCCATGCGATAATAGCTCAGCTTGCATGAAGCATGGGGGACAAAAAGCTGGCCCCAGGGAGCCAGAGTGCGGCCACCTGGTCTGCTCTGAGAAGGACTGTGACCAGAGCAGAGGGCCTGGATGCCTTGTATCAGAAATGAAGGAGAGAGAGAACCAAGGGGTCTGCGGACATGTGTTGGGCGGGACACCCCCATTCCACACTCAGTGCTAATGCCTTACACCCACTATCTCTGGGCAACTCAGTGAGGTGGCCCTTCTTATGCCTCTCCTCCCCAGTGAGTACTACCACCAATGCTTGAGAGCATGGCCTTGGGACCAGAGCACCTGCCTTTCCATCCAGTCCCTGCTTCTCACCTAGAAGGTGTCCTTGGGCAAGTCTCATAATTGCTCTGTGCCTCAGTTTCCTCATCCAGCTATGAAGACCATAATAGTTCTTATTCCATAGAATAAGTGAGGTAGTGAGGATTTAGTTAGTATATATAAAACACTTACAAGGCCGGGCACAGTGGCTCACGCCTGTAATCCTAGCACTTTGGGAGACCAAGGCAGGCAGATTACCTGAGGTCAGGAGTTCCAGACCAGCCTGGCCAACATGGCAAAATCCTGTCTCTACTAAAAATACAAAATTAGCCGAATGAGGTGGTGGCGGGTGCCTGTAATCCCAGCTACTCGGGAGGCTGAGGCAGGAGAATCACTTGAACCCAGGAAGTGGAGGTTGCAGTGAGCTGAGATCTCACCATGGCACTCCAGCCTGGGCAAAAAGAGCGAAACTCCATCTCAAAATAAATAAACAAACAAACAAAACAAAACAAAAACCCACTTACAACCGTGCTTGGAACCTAGAAGACACTATACAAAGACATGGTCAGACACCAGAGGAGGATGCTAGGGGGTTTGGCGTCTGGCTGCCAGAGTCCAAATCCAGCCACTGCTATTTTGTTGCTGTGTGGCCTTTAGCTAGAGACTTAAATCCTCTCAGCCTCAGTTTCTTTATTTGTATGGGGAAGAAGATAATAACAGCCGTATCATGGGGTTGTCAAGAGGCTTAAATGAGTTAATATTATAAAGCACTTCAAATAGCACTTGGCCCCTGAAGAACGCTCAGTAAAATTATTATTTAACTATTTGGCTTCTGTCAAATCTTTCCTGCCAGTGACACTAAGAAAAGAGATCACCTGTAAGGGAGGTAACAGGGTGATCTGTGATATCTATGGTCCTGTTGCCATGAAGAGATAATATGAAACTTTGGTGAGAAAATGACCCCTTCTATTGGTCACTTTTAAATATCAGCCAGGACTCATTTATTCGTAGTATAGCATTTATTTTTGAATGCTACAGTTTCTGTCATCAAAGTCTTCATCCAAAACCTTTCTCCACCTACCTCTGCCACCTAAGTCCATGCCCCCTGACTTTTCCATGTCAGTGATCCATCCATGCGACCGTCTTTTGTAACCAGCTCACGGGTTCCTGCCTCCTGCCTGAGTCTGTATGTTAGCCATAATTGCATCACAAAGTTATATGGCTCATAAAACAGAGCAGGATATTGAATGGAAAATTAAACCACAAGTAAGCTGGTTTCATCACACCTTGCAGGGGTGCATTAGTCGTTCCATGCGATTTGATTCCAGCTCAAAATTTGCAGTAGGGTTTAGGAAAGGCAGCTCTTCTTTACCTATTATAGTGTTCAAGGGGTTTTCCTGATTCTCTCAGTGTTGTGGGCGTTCTGTAAGTGTGTTGTCTGTCAGCTCCTCCCCTTATAGAGCTGCTAAAAGTACATAAGGAACATGAACTTTTGAGATTTGCTTAACCAGTGGCCACAGTGCTAACACAGCTGCTTTTGGAGAAATGGAGAACATAGAAGTTGATCTGGATGCTCCTGTTTGATCCTGTCTGTGTGGCACTGGATCTAATAGTGGGCTGTGCAGGCCAGGCCTAGGGCTGGAAAGCTGCAGATAGAGAAACAGATCCATCAGAGGTCATGGGAAAAGGATCCATGGATTTGGTGATAGGGTGAGAGGAGGAATTAAAAGAAGTCTCTTGTTTGAGCCTGGAATTTGAAAAAGATCATCGTGATGAGAAGGCTGGGAAGAGTCAAGGGCTTAAACAGAAGAAAAAAAACACCTCTCCTGTTAATTGAGCACTGCAGGAGAAGAGTGTAAACCTTGCAAAGTACTTACACTCTCCCTGGAGAGAAAAGTCACAACTTTACACAAACCTGAACAGCAAACAATTAATTTTGAGATCAGGCCGTGAAGAAGAATGCTTTATGGCATTATAGAATTAGTTTGGTGTTTAATTACTTTCCAAATGGTTTATGTAGATAAGAACCATTGGAAGGTCACTTCTGGCCGAGGGTAGGAGGGGAGATAAGGCTGCAGATAAAAAGTGCTGTCTGAGCTGTCTTTGACACATTGGTAGGAATTGCAAAGGTGGGAAAGACAGGCAAAGTGGCACAAGCAAGAGTATGGAAGCTGGAAGGCCAAAGGGAGGACTAGTGCTCAAAAATTGGGCCACAGGAGGTGAATAGTTGGATCTACAGCTGAAAAGGTAGAACAACATGCAGGTCCTTTTTTAGCTGTTTTGGCAATTTACTTATCCTCTTTCTGACTCAGTTTCCCTTTGTATAAATGAAAATCATGACAGTACTTACCAGATGGGGCATTGTGAGGACCATGCGATACAACGTCCCTGAAGAGATGATCATAGTACCTGGTACATAGTAAACACTCACTGAGTATTTACTTGTCATGATGATGATGATGGCAATGATGGTGACAACCATCAGTGGTTCACTGTTACCAGAAATGCAGTGGAAGGCAAATGGTGAGCAGTGAAGCTGAGGTCACATTGATTTTTTATCCTATCGGCCAATGGGGATTTTTTAAAGGGTTCTAAACATGGAAATGGCCAGATTTAAAATTCAGATAGTTTCCTTCGGGTGTCAGTGCAGTGAACGGATTTGGAGAGGGAGGATAAGACCAGAGGCCAGAAGTCCAGTGAACAATATTACAGTAGTCCAGGGGAGAGGTAATAATGGCCTGCCTAACCCAGGGAAGCAGCCACAGGGATTAAAAGGAAGGGGCCTATTTGAGAACTTTAGGTGGTAAATGTGATAGGAGTTGGTAATGGAGAAGAAAGAAGTGAGGACATCCCCAGGGTTTCTAAGCTAGGTGACTAGATGAGCAGTGACTCATCTACTTGTATAGGAGACACGTCAAAGAAGCATCTACAGGAAAGACACAGGAAAAGATTATTCAGTAACACTCAGTTTGGCAGGGTAGGTGGCTCGTGCCTATAATCCCAGCACTTTGGGAGGCTGAGGGAAGTGGATCACCTAAGGTGAGGAGTTTGAGACCAGCCTGGCCAACATGGTGATACCCCATATCTACCAAAAAATACAAAAATTAGCCGGGTGTGGTGGCACGCACCTATAGTCTCAACTACTGGAGAGGCTGAGGCAGGAGAATCTCTTGAACCTGGGAGGTGGAGGTTGCAGTGAGCTGAGATCCCACCACTGCACTCCACCCTGGGTGATAGAGTGAGACCCTGTCTCAAAAAAAAAAAAAAAAAAAAAAACAGAAAAAGAAAAAAAAAAAAAGACTGAGTTTGAGGAATCTGTAGGTAGCCAGGTGGACCTCTGTATATATGACACTGAAGCTTGGAAGAAGATCCCAGCTGGAAACGCAGACTTGGGTGTTGCCAGCACATTGATGATTATGGGACCATGTGAGTGAATGAGATTGCCCAGGGAAAGAACATGGTGTGAGAAAAGAGAGATCAAAAATGAAACATTGGGAAACACTATTTAAGGAGTATTTAAGTATTTAACACTATTTAAGGGAAATACCATTTAAGAAGTATAAGAAGAAAATTAGCCAATAAAGCCAATAAAGCCAAGAAAATTAGCCAATAAAGTTGATCAGAGAGGTTGAAGGAGAAATAATAGAGTGAGTTGTGACAGAAACTAAGAGACTAAGAGAATAGAGAGTTAGGAGAGGGAAGAGATCCACCATCTTAAATGACATGTGTAGGTCCACCAAGGTAGGACAGAGAGGGGCCAACTGATTTTGCAAATGTAGGAAAAGGAGATGAGAGTGGGGAGGAAGGAATGTGAGGTGAGGGAGCAGAGACAGACAGTGTTGACCCTTTCTTTATTTCAGCTATTATGTCGAGAAAAGAGAGAAAGGGAGGTAGCCAGAGGCAGGAATGGAAAAACAGAGCTCGGGTATGCTTAATGGTTTTTGTTCTAGTGGGAGAGATTGAAGAAAGTTTCCATCTAATAGGAAAGAACTTATGGAGTGGAAGAGGTTTTAGAGCCAAAAGAAAAAGAAGTTCAGAAAGAGATAGGTGGATATAATACCAAGAACTTCACAAGGAAAGAGGCTGGTCTGGAATAAAATAGGAGAAAACAAATAGGCAAAACCCACCATCTTTTCCATCTTTTTGTTAGGTCCTGGGCAAAAAATGAGGGGATGAAAGCTTTTGCAGGTGTGCACCAACTTAAAGTTTGCACGTAACAGTCTCAAGTTTTTAAAATATGTGGAAGTGGAGGCCATGTGCTATAAGTGAGGGATACAGTAGATTATTAAGGCCTCTCTAGAGAGTTGTGAAGATTTGGAGTTTCTACTCAAAGGGCACTGTGGAAGGACGAGAGAAAGATGGAAGACCATGAATTGATGGCAGCACCCATCTTCACTGCTGGGCAATATTTCTCCTTTCTCATTTAATGAATTGCGTATAAGAGAAATGCAGGTTGTAGTCTTCACTCAGGCTTGGAGCTTTGCCACTTAGGCACAGAGAAAGTCCAGGAATGCAAGGCAATTTGAAATGCTGGTGAAATGGTAGTTTCAAGGAACAGCCATGAAAATAGGCTCAGGAAAGCTAATGGTAGTCCTTCTGTCTTTTTGTTTATCCCTAAAAGGTTCAAGGACAAGAAATTATCTAAAAAGAAATTACGTCTGTCTTATCATTATTTCATGGATGAGACCCCATTTTTGTTTTTCCTCCAATTCATAATCATGAAAAATAATATATTTAACCTTAAAAGTTTCTTTCTAGACTGGGACAGTGACTCACACCTGTAATCCCAGTGCTCTGGGAGATCTAGGAGGGAGGATCACTTGAAGCCAGGAGTTTGAGACCAGCATAGGCAACACAGGGAGACCCTGTCTCTACACAATTTTTTTTTTAATTAGCTGGGCATAGGGGCTGCACCTGTGGTCCCAGCTACTCAGGAGGCTGAGGTGGGAGAATCACTTGGGCCCAGGAATTTAAGGCTGCAATGAGCTATGATTGTACCACTGCACTGCAGCCTCAGTGACAGGAAAACTCTGCCACTAAAAAAAGAAGAAAAGAAAAGAAAAGTTAAAAAGTAAAAGTCTCTTTCTCCTGGTCCTGGGGTTATATATCAGCTTAAAGTTTTGGAAGTTCCTAACTTCACTGGATGAGCTCCCATAGCAATCAGGCATTTCCCTGTGACGTAGGGGCTAGCATGGGCTTCATGTAGCATTAGCAAGGGAAGAGGGAACATTGTGCAGAAATGCTGAGGGCAGGGCATTCAACTCTAAATAGAAGTGACAGAAGGAGCCGGGAGCAGTGGCTCACACCTATAATCCCAGCACTTTGGGAGGCTGAGGTGGGTGGATCACCTGAGGTCAAGAGTTTGAGGCCAACCTGGGCAATATGGTAAAACCCCGTCTCTACTAAAAATACAAAAATTAGCCACGTGTGGTGGCGGGTACCTGTAATCCCAACTACCTGGGAGACTGAGGCAGGAGAATTGCTTGAACGTGAGAGGTGGAGGTTGCAGTGAGCCAACATCACATCACTGCACTCCAGCCTAGGCAACAGAGCGAGACTCCATCTCAAAAAAAAAAAAAAAAAAAAAAAAAAAAAAAAAAAAATTGAAATGACAGAAGGAAGACCTGGAAGTCACTTAGCAAACAAGCATCTGGAATATATCGGTGGAACAAAATAAGCATGGAATGAAAGACCAAGAGTTTATTATTAAAAGAAACAGGCTGTGGCCTAATAGAAGTCAATTGGTTGGATGAAAAAGTTAAAAACATAGGAAATAAATTTGTCATGCTACCTTAATTTAATCAGCAGAACCATCTTTTTTGGTTGTTGTTGCTGATGGTGGCACAAGAACAATAATTATTTCCTCTCCCTCATTAGGGACCCACCCCCTCAGTAGTGGCTATAGAGGAAGAACTCCCACCACTCTAGAAGTGCCTCCTCCTCAGGAGTTCAAGGAGCTCAGAGAATGCACATTCTGATTCCTCTGGTACATCATTTAGAAAGGCCTCTCGATATTGTCAACTGCAAAATCAAAAGCTGCTTTGAGATGGCCTGTCCCATTTTAATGGCCCTTGGAGACATGCAGATAACTTACGGAGCATCCTGACTTTGAACAAAAGACAACTGAATTATAAAAGTCACATAAATATATTGTTGAAAGTAATAATGGCGTTTGTGTGGCACATTATGGTTTGCAAAGAAATGTCTCCTATTACCGTATTTGAGCTTCGTAAAAACTCTTTGTAGTAGGTTGTTATTCTGAGTAACAATAGCCCCTTACATTTCTTAGCTTGAAAATGTACTTTTTCATTATATTTATTTGATTGTATTTCTCTATTGCTTTCCTTGGTATTCGTAAGTCATTTTTATTTCATTCTCCTACTCCTAAAACCGTCAATACATTTCCAGAATTAGGTAAAATCTCTCATTCAATGTCCTTCATATTTCAGCTCAGACCATTCTTCCAACATATGTCCTTATGCTCACCTTCTTGAAAACACCTTTTTCTTTGTTCTCTGTTCTCCCTCCTCCAATCCTTTTCTTTTCTCTTCTCCCGTCTTCTCTGCTTTTACCAAGGCTCCATCCTTGACTTTGACCAACCCCTACAGGCTTCCTTAGATATCACCTCCTTAATTAAAGTCTTTCCTGCCAACACCCTAAAACGTGGATGTGACATTTTCCTTTTCAGAATTTTCCATTTATTTGATATCTTTGTTTCAAAACTTATGTCATAACAGTGGCAAGGGCATTTAGTGAACTGTTTTATTAGATTAAAACTTCTTGAAGGCTATGGCTTTGTTTTCTTCTTGATTCAAACCCCAGATCAAGTATCATTTCAACTATGAATTGTTTTCCATGGACACTTAATAATTCCTTTTTCTCCCTACCATATTTTTTTATATACTTTACCCAGATGTGCTAATCACGTTGTATTGAAATGGTTGGTTTTACTGTTTGTCTTCCCCGTTAAACTAAAAGCACCTCAAAGGAGCATAGCATAGTGGTTAAACAGCCAGACTGCCTAGGCTTAAATCTCAGCTCTGCTATTTACCAATAGTGTGACCGCAGGCAAGTTACTTAACCTCTCCGTGCTTCAGTTCCCTTATCTTTAAAATGGAGATAAAAATAGTACCTTTCAGAGTTGCTGCGAGAATTAAATGAATTAATACATATAAAATGCTTATCAGATAGTATGCAATTGTAATTATTATACTATGTTGTCCTTCGTATTTGTATTGACAAGAACAATGCTTAAACTAAGCAGGCACATGACAAATGTTTGTTGAATAACTAAGTGAAAAAATGAGGGAAGATGCATAGGATGCTTCTTTCTAGTAGATTCTATACTCAAAGGTAGAGACCGTCCTTCACCCGTAGCTTTTCCACAGCAAATTAACGAAGTTTATAATAGATGATCAATAAGTACATGTGGTGCATACTTTATAAATATTAATCCAGTGACTGGCAGATTGAGAAAAATAAAAATAATAAATTATGCAATGAATTCAGTTTAATCAAATAAACGATCACACAGGATTTTACATTAAGGTTGTGCGACACATTTCCCACTTGTTTTAAAGTTCCCTGTTGGGAAGATGTTTCAACATGCATGGCTATGCTTAGCCAGACCTTAGCTCTCCAATGATACAGGGGAAACCTGCCAGGTAGACATCAACTGGGGATGCCATCCCTGGGAGACGAACCTCACAGTGGGAGCCAGGACCAGGCAACAGAGGTGGATTATTAACACAGCTTCTGTGGCTCCCAAAGGGTGGAATGCAGACTCCAGAATGACTACTCTTTGGAAAGGTGTAGAGAGCTGTGCAGTAGCCCCACTCTAGATCTGATAGATATGGACTTTGAGCCAAAACAGAGGCTTTGGCTGGAAAAGTGAATCAACCGAGGATTTTGAAAAGGCAGATTTAAAAAAAGAAAAAAAAAAAAAAAAGCCCCTTCTTGGCAGATGAATCGGACAGGTATGGGGCTATTTCACAGTCCAGCAAATGTGCACACTCATGTCAGCGACCACAGCATGAAAAAAGCAGGGAACTGTTTGTTCAGCTAGAAATGCTTACCCTGGCCTCTTCCCCTCCCTTTCTGCTTTGTCACTCATTCTGTGTTGGAGAGGTGTTCTTTTTTTCCCTCATCCCCTCGGCTTTTTAAAGTAACATTAGCGGAGCAGTTAATGAGGCAGTGGAAAGCAAGCTGGTCCGTTCAGGGTTGCTAATGACTCCATCCCCGGGAGCCTAATCAAAGATTTGTACATTTAATTGCTGTCAAGTCAGCGCCAACCACCTGCCATTTCGGCAGCACCTGAGCTCCCAGCTCGGTAGCCCCTGATTCTAAATGAATCCATCACCATTTCTAAAGGCCGGGAGGCTAGGCTGCTGGGCAACCTTGAAGTGGGCTTGTCCAGGAGGGCAGAGACCAATAGGCCTAATGGAGAGGCGCTGCTTCCCTGACAGGGCCAGCATTGGAGAGACGCCTGCAGTTTTTCTAGGATCCAATTTCTGCTTTTTTTTTTTTTTTTTTCCCCCGGGGGAGGAAAAGATAGGTGTGGTGAGGGGAGGGTGTGGAAAGGAGGAGAGGAGGAGAGAAGGTGACATCTAACCACATTCTTCAGAATCTACTGATGCTTTTATTCTTAGGGGTGACAATTTCTGACCCCAGCACATGGTTGTGCCACGGATGAACGTTTGCTGGAGATCCCTTCCAGTTAAAATGGTGGTTGTTCTATTGCTTACCCCCATCCAGGTTGTAGTTGTCCTCTAAGCCTTTTTTTTTTTTTGGAGATTTGGGGAATGAGAAAACAGTCAATCTGGACCTGAGTGTAACCTAATGGTAAAACAGGCTAGCTACTTCATGAGGTATAAATCAGGTAAGAAAATTATGTTTAGCCGTTGTTCTAACTGTAATAAAAATTCTTTAAACACACATACTAAATTCTGAGTGTATTCTTTGTACCTGTAATAGGTACATCAGGTATACCTATGATAGCTGGTCTTTCAAAATCAGTCTCTAGAGTAGCCGTTCTCAAACTAGAGCACGCCTCAGAATCACCTGGGGGATTTATCAAAACATAGCTTGCTGGGCTCCCACCCCAGGGCTCCTGGTGCAGTAGGTCTGAGGTAAGGCCTGATGATTTGCATATGTAACAAGTGGGTGGTGCTGATACCACTGATTTAGGGAGAACCATCTTATGGCCTCTTGGGAATGTCCAGCTTACTGTTTGTAGGAGGATGAGATTCTCATTTACCAAGAACTTCATCTGCTGTCAGTACCTGAGTTGGCCATGGGAAAGAGGCACCAATTGGAGAACTTATGAAGGGAAAAGAAGGGATTTCTCCTTTTTTTTTTTTAAACCTTCCCAGCACAGTCCACTCACCATGTTTTAAGGAAGGAGCCAGAACCACTGAGTCAGTAGGTGGGTAGGAAGGGTGCTTTGAGCTAGACAAAAACCCTTTCTATTTCAGAATTTCTCTGGTGGGAATGGATTTGGGAATTCATTCTCTCTTTCTGACCAACCATCCTGGTTTGCCCAGGACTGAGAGATTTCCCCTGGCACTCCCAGTGCTGTAAAACTGGGGGAGTTCTGGGCAAACAGGGACTCTGTTCACGCATCTCTTCTTTAGTTTAGTAGAATCATGAAGGGCATATTGTTCATTCAGATTTACAGATAAAATGAAGGTAAAGATTGCCACAGGATTTATTTCCACACCTCTGCCCCCAAAAGGAGAAAACTAAGGTATTCAGGCTGATAAATCTTCATCTTCCCCCCCAGCTTGCCATTGACAAGTACTTGCTCTAGGTGGCTTTGGAGCTGGACCCATTTTTCATTATTTACTAACAGTAAGGACATTTCTTTTTTATTTCTTTACAAAAAAAATTTGCTAAACTTCAACTGATTTTTAAAATAAATTAGGAGAGACAACCCCATCTTTTCACTGCAACGTATAGCTTTCTGCTTGGCTTGAAGCTGAATTTCTAGCATAGTCCTTCGTGACTAACCTGTTGATCTGATGAAGATACTCTAGGTACTAGCTCTGTCCTAAAGCTTTCTGCTAATTGTTGTTTTCTTGTATTTACTGTCTTTCTTCACTCCAAATAGTTGTCACTGTGTTCCAGACAAATGCACACTTGTTTTGATTTCCTTCTTACTGCTTAGTCTATTTATATCAGGGGACCCTGGAAAGTGTGCAAGATAACCTTACTAGAAAGCTAAATTAATTCTAAAGAGCAAACACCATATGATCCACCAATCAGATGGGAAAATATTGTTAATTGTTATTCATTTGCTACCCTAAATCTTTCCCAAGAGTGCTTGACATCACAAAAATGAGGTACATTTGCTCTCTAGTCACCTTTGGAATTTAGATCTGAATGCTTCCCTGACCTGGGAAGATAGAACAAAAGAAATAATTGCCATCAATCTGACAAGACCGAGAAGGGCAAGTGCATGCATGTGTGTGTGTATATTTTCATGGAAAAATAAATTGGCAGCCTTCCTGATAGAAAATCCATTGCTTTTTGGGTTGGGAATTCCTCAGAGGCAAAAATGTCCTAAAGAAGGGACTCCTGGTTCTGGAGTCACTGGAGTGGCTGCATCAGGATGGTGAGGGCACCGCATCGCTTTCTACTCATTATCAGCACTCTATCAAGCACCATCCTCTGGGGATATCCTCCCCTAACCAGAGCAATTCCCATTTATAGGTCCCTAGGACCGCCCTTACCTTCATGTCACTTTATTCCCCTGTTTTAACTCTTATTAACATAGTTCTGGGCCATGTGGGTATGTATGTGTCTTCTGACTTGATTGTAGACTCTTTAAGGCCAAGATCCAGGATATATTCATAGTGGGTGCCTTGCTGGCTCATGTAGAACATGTCACCCAGTAGGTGCTCAATAAACATTGGTTGATTGAATGAGTGGCTATTATGGTTGAAGCAGTTTCCATGATTCTAAGCCCATTCCTGACTGATCATTTCTACAGAATTCACTATGATTTTAACACGGTAAATAGCTTTGGGCCAAGTCAAGTGATTCTTAGTGTAACACTCAGATTGGGCACAGGCATGCTCAAAGGTTAAATTGGCTGCTTCTTGAGAGGCAGGATTAAAAACATACGGTCAGAAAGGCAATTGGATTGCTTCATTTCACTCATAGCTTATGCACTTCATTCCCTTTGGCCCCATAAAACCCAGAACCATGGAAAATAAAGTCATCAGGAAGATCATCCATCTCACTTTCTCTTTCCTCTCTCCCCCTTTTCCATGTAAGTTGGGAGGCTGCCTTCTACGCTAGCACAGGACAACTCTGGCCCAGAGAAAGCTTTGTTGTCACCTTGTAAATCTTGCAAAGAATAATGCTTAAAAGGGTTCCACTGTGGCTTGAGGCAGAGGTCTTTGCTCTGCTCAGCCTAGCTCTCATGTTCACTGCTTCTACATTAATCCCAAGTATGAGGGTAAATGGTGGAAGAAATGGAGAATGTTCTTCTCTGGAAACCTTGACTTTATTGCAGGCATGACTCACTTTACGCAATAGGTGTGGTCTCAAAGAGCTATGGGAAAATCACGTTTTTAGAAATCAAGTCATACTTAAAGTGTACTAGAAAAAAAGCTGACCATTTAATGAAGGTATTTATGATTACTTTCAAAGTATCATCGTTGCTAGTGGTATATAAGCCCATAATTTCTCTTCTGTGAAAATCCAGATTTTCACAAGCTGTGTTTGCTCTAGGAGAGGTGCAGGAGATTGTGAAAGGTTGGATGCAGGTGGCATGGAGACGTATAATTACTGTGTTTAGAGTCCTCTAAGACACTGGGGCTTGAGGGCTTTCGCTTCTTCTCTTTCATCCATTGTTGTGCTGCCTCACTGGTGCCCCTCTCTATCCCATCTCTCCCCTACCTTCCGGCCTACCGCCTCCCAGACCCCCAAGGAGAAAGAGAAGAAAGACATTTGAAATACTCTTAACTTCATCCTGAAGAGGTGAGCCGCTTGCCAGTGGGTTCTAAGGGAGGTTGAGGTTCGTGCCAGGGTAGGGTCACTGCCATCATCAGAGTGCAGGGAATAGCAGCAGGGTGGGATTCAGCCAGCTCTGAACTCCTTGCTGTCTTTCGGATACAGGGCCCGAGAAGGGGAACTTGGTGTGATATATCATGGTGCACACACACCACTCGTCCCATCCCCACTCCCATGTTCTTTCTAGGCTCACTAACCCTGCACTCCATATTTCTGGGCCTCAGTTTCCCACATAGGCACTTCAGGGCCTCGAAAGGTCTGCGGGCAAGGGTGCCTTGGGAGGGTGCGGTCCATTTTGTTTTGTGTGACTATTACAGAACCACACGGGGCGCTCTTTCAGCTAGGCCGCGTGCCAGAAAGAGAGGAGAGAGTCTAGTCAGGATATTTAACTTACCGTGGTCACGGCAAGAATTTTTCCTGCTGCAAACTTCCTAACATTCTGACCCTTCTGGTCTCAACATTTCCAAGGCTGTTCCTATGCCAACTGAAAAACATTCCATAATCTATGTTTCTTGTGCAGTGTAACAGTGGGCTTTGCAGTACCAGGAAGATGTATGAAAGGTTTGATTTATTGCCCATTCTTTTGTGTGGGAGAGTCTAGTGATTTCAGATACAACAACAGAACTCTGTGAGATGCTGAATTGCCCAGGGAGTGTTCAACTTCCCCGTGTCTTCACTGTCTCACTTGGGAGGGTGTCAATCAATCATTCCTGGATACCTGACCAACATGGACGATGTCATACAGTTAATCTCAAAACTAAATATCCAGGTGTTTTCACATATTGTGTAGTCAACATACCCAAATGCTTCTCTGAAATACACCATTGTATTAGTAAGCCAGCTGCTTGGTTTCCTGTCACCATAGCCTGACCATTCTGGACAAAATCCTGACCTTTGTTTTGTCTCTTTTTTATAAATCACTCCTGCATTTATCTTTGCAGGGAGAGAAAACCTTTTTCTAACTGGTCTTTTTCAAAAGTTTGTTGGACTCACATCAAGGATGAAGAACTTCGATGTCATTTGAACACCACCACCACCACCACCAGCATCAACAAACAAATAAGCAAACAAGCGAGAAGTCAGGAGCCCTGTGGCCCAGCCTCCAGTCCATTTCCTCACTGTGATCTGGCTAAGTCACCTCCCCTCCACCTCCACCTCCCCCTCCACTCAGTTCAGTCACCTACACAACAGGAATGGTGGCTCCTAGAGCGAAAAGTTCTTAGGAGTATTCAGCACAATGCTGTGTGGAGCACTTGGAAACTGCGTGTGGATCACCTCATATTTCTGGCCACAGGTCATTCAGACATCCGCCCTTTGCCCTGGAGGAGGACCACTAGGGACTTAAACCGATAGGCACCAATTCTGGCTTTTACCCTACCCATCCTTTGCCATCCCAAACTATGCCATCAACAAGTTCTAGAAATCAAGTTAGAAATGCTGTTCCCACGAGGGCCTCTGTGATCTCTCAGAGTGACAATCAGCTGGCCCTGCTGGGCAGATGGTACCCAATCCTGATCCACACTTAGCTGTCAACTTAATCATTCTCAACTAAAAACACCTACCTGAACACTTTCAGGGGTTAAGAATAGTATAATCTCACTTAGCCATTTGTGTTTTTTCTTCTTTTTACAAAAAGAAATTTATCTTATAATTATTTTTGATCAGTTTCTTGAGGTATAACTTAAGTGTACTAAAATTTGCTCTTTTTAGTGTACAGGTCTAGGATTTTTGAGAAACGCATAGTCTTATGTGACCACCCCCAAGATCAACATATAGAATAGTCCTTTGCCACCCAAAATTACCTTGTGCCCTTTTGTTGTCAGACTCTTCTTGCTCCAGGCCCTGGCAACCACTGATGGATGTTCTGTTCCTATAGTTTTGCCTTTTCCTGAATGTTCTGCAAATGCAGTCATTTAATATGTAGCCTTTTAGGTCTGATTTCTTTCACTCTGCATAATGCATTTGCGATTCACCCACATTGTTATCTGTTTCAATAGTTTATTCCTTTTTACTGCTGAGTAATATTCCCTTGCATGGAGGTACCACAGTTTGGGTAACCATTCTGCAGTTGAATGAGATTGAATTTGTTTCCATTTTTTGGTGATTATAAATACAGCTATAAACACTTGTGTAACGTGTTTCGTATGTACATACATTTATCTTAGACGTTTGGTTTTAAGAGATGTTTTTAGGTTTAGTTCCAGATGAACAACAAGAGACTGAAAGACTTAAGGGACCCCTGGGAAGAGCAGAGGGAATATTCCCTGAGGCAGCCATCAGTCAGGCCTGGGCCTGTCATTTAAATGTGGGCTAGTGGTAGCAAGATGCTGTTATTATTTTCACCAAGGACATTTTTTGAGTAGAAATTAAAATGAACTCTATTTCTCTGAGCCCCTGGAGAAGAACATAAGTACATGATGGTAACCATCAATTTAGTGGGCCTAACGTTATCTAGGTGGTTAATGTTTCCATGGCTTCTGGCAATTCCCAGTGTAGGTCACCTGTGTATACTGGGTGGATGCTTCTTTAAATTAAAGATAGGCTGTTCACCTTAATAACAGCTAAGGGAGAATATAGAGCTTGTGGGTGAACTGTTTACTAACAAACTTCTGCAGGGTCATTCAACTTGAATGAACTCTCTTTTAGGCTAACTTGGTTTGTGGAGGGAATGCATGTTTCTTAGTTAAAATAGTTGTATTGGAATGCCAGCTGTGCACAGGACTTTAAGGTAATTATGAACTCCCACTGCAGATTTCAGGCTTAGCACCAATTCTTGCTTTCTACTTGTATCCATCAAAAACATGAGTTACGATGGAGTTAGAGCTATACTTGCAAGGGTCTCAGTGAACCTCTCCCACTATTCTGCCTTATCACCCTTGGGTTCCTGTGTTCTGTACCCCCTCCCCACTACATGTTTTCATTCAGCCAGGAAGCAATTACTGCCTGCCTGGTATCAAGCCCTTGCATGAGGGCAGGAGCTCACAAAGATGACTACACTAAACAATCATCTGACCTTTCTCATGTAGACCTCAACATGAATGAGTTTCAGTGCCGGTAGGGCCATCATTACCTTTAGACAAATTTTCAGGAACAGCTAAGACTAGAGAATGTATGGCTAAAGCACAGCACTATGCATTTATAATCGTCATGGGTTCTACTGTTTTAATTATACATCGAGAATATTTCAGCTTTATTTGTATGAGCTGGCCCTATGTAAAACATTATTTCAATGAGGAAATGTGTTTGGAGTTCTAAATGACTAACTTACAAACACAGCTTTGAATAAAGTTCATGAATAACTTGAGGATTTATGTCTATCAATGGCTGATTTACAAGATTGTTGGCTTTGGGTTTATTGCTATCCATTTTGAGAGGCATCAGATCCTCCAAGGTTCAAGTTTCATCATCACTACTGACTAGCACTGAGACCTTAATGGGATTAATAGCAATGATAATGATAGTGACAAGAGCTAGCTTTTTGTGAGCACAGTGGCTGAGTTAGCATCAGTTCTAGCTGCTTTCATTGACATAGATGTAAGTGGGGAGGGAAACCATGACTAGACTCAAATCTCTGCTCTAACATCTGATACCTGAATATCACTTTGCAAGCCACATCATCTCTCTAAGTTGTAGCTCTTTGTCTGAAAAATGTGGATAGTTAATACATTATAAATAAATTATTACATTAATACTATTAATATTAATGTATTATTACATTAATACTATTAATATTAATGTATTATTACATTAATACACAGAAATTCGGAACACTATTGTGGGGATTACATCAGATGATGGAGATATTTAATCTAGTGTCTTGTATATGGTGAATAAAAAATAAATACTCACTGCTGTTATTATGCTTGTTGTCTTTTGTGTGTGTATAGCCAGACTAAATGAATCTGAAAAGAAATGAGTGAGAAATTATGCTTTGATATTTCAAAATGATAGACTCAGTGTAGAGGTTGTCCTAGCTTTCCACAATTTGGGAAAGAAACTGAGATCTGGACAAAATATTTTAGTCCAGAACATGAGGGAGGTAACCTCATGCCTGGGTTGAGTAGGGATAATGTTGCCTCCAACACGGCAGAAAAAATTTCCATAATCCTTTGTAAATTCAATTTTCTTCAACAACAACAAAGAGAAATTATTTTCAGATCAGACTAGAAAGGGTTGAGCCAACGTGAGGAAGGAAGAAATAATGTAATATGTTGGGACAACATCCAAGTGTCCGGAGAATCATGGAGAATGGAAAAGGTGCAGAGGACTAGAAATGAGAAAATGTCTTAGTTTTCAAAATTCTGGTTTAGATGATTAAAGAGATGACCTGTAATTTTTTAGAAGAGACTGGGATAGAATAAGGAACTCTCATGGGTTCGTGAAGACCTGGCTGTACCAACCCTCATTTTCTTTCTTCACATGGTCACTAGCTTGAAGGATACAGGGAACACGTTGCCTAAAGTTGTGAAGAGAGACTTAATGAAATTCGAAATTGTGAAGTACTGACATGATGGACAAATACAAAAATGTTAAATTTAATAGGAGGAAATGTAATGCTTGCTTCTTGATACACAAAAATCAGTAGGCTGAGAGTCCTGGTTAAGTCTCCCTGGTTTCAAAGAAACAAAATGCTGTGTGTGTTTCTGGTGTTTGTGTGTGTGAGTGTGTCCTGGGGGGAGGTACTGTGGTGAGGCACAGGAATAAGTTTCAATGCTGATAGGGCATCATTATCTTCAGACAAATTCTCAGCAACAGCTAAGACTAGAGACCGTATAGCTAAAACACAGTACACAGTGCTATACATTTCTAATGGTCTTAGGTCCTACTGTTTTAATGATATATGCAGAGCATATACATATAGTTAGTGAAGGGATCTAGAATCGCACCCCTGCCCCCCGCAATCCCCGCCCAGGAACAAAGCCCAAGTGGACGTCACATAACCAGACCAGAGACTGAGGCAGCTCCCTTCCTCCTCCTGCTCCTTCCTCCTGCCTACCTCTCTTCTCCCTCTCTTTCTTCCTATAGGATCTCTTATTGCTCTTTCTCTGGGTGTCTGTCCCATCAGCCCATTGCTTTCTGCTAACTGAATCTCTCTGCTTACTCCTTAGTGTGCACATTAATCAAAAGGCCTGCCCCAGCTGTACATAGCCCCACCGCCATCTAGCCGCATCCTCCATGGGTCTTAGCTCAATGTCTAGAAGGAGGAACTGGTGGTCCAGGCCTCAGGAAGAGCTGAGAGGCCTACAAACCATCCAATCAGCTATGGTCAGGGGAGCAAGGGTCATGTGGGCAGCGGGGATGGTGGGTAGCGAAGTTTCTAGAGAGGGAGGTATGTGTGCTGCACATTCCTAGAATGAGATATCATGACACGGAAGCAAGTCATGAGAAAGAAATATTGGGTAGGTGGAGTTTAGATTTAATATATACCAAATAGAACAAATAACTTGCGTTAGCTGTATTTAGTCACAGCTGTACAGCCAAGTACATAGTTACTTCATTGGTCAGACACACGTGGGATATTTTGTTTAGCTCTAGAACTCATCCAGGTAAACTATCAGGAGAGTAAAATGTCTGTAAAAACTATTTTATGAAGAATAATTGAAGAATGTTCAGTTAGGAAAAAATACTATTTCAAGACAGTTTTCAAAATTCAGGGTAGGACTAGCTGTCTGTAAACATTAAAGACTGTGGTGTGGGAAGCCAACTTATTCCACTCTTCCTTCCTCTCTCTTCACTCCTTCCCCTTTTCCCTCCCTTCCTCCCTCCTTCCCTTCCTTCCTTCCTTCCCTCTTTCCTTTCTTCTCTCCTTCCTTCCTTCCTTTCTTCCCTCCCTTCCTTCCTTCCTGCAAGAAACATGTAGAGAGCGGTTGAGCTATGCTACTTCCGGCAAGTCATATACTTTGCTATTCCCCCAGGGCTCCAAACGTGGATAATTTCATGAGGTTACATTCTAGTGGGGAGGTGAACATTTGAACAAACACCACTGAAAACACAGTTATTGTGATTGAGGTTGACAGAAGGCTCGGTGAAGGTACAGCGAGACAGAGATGGGGTCAGGAGAGAGTGGATGGTAGGGCACAGCCATGAAGGATCAGCTGCATTTCACTACATAGACCAAGGAGACAGTCTTTCAGGCAAATTAACAATATTCATGAAAACATATGGGGTACGAATAACCACTGCACATTCCCGGAACTCACCATAACTGTTCCATGGGGCTGGCGTGGAACAGGCAATGAGAGGGTGGTAGGAGAAACACTGATGCCTACATTTGGGGAGGTAAGCCAGAGCCTGATCACAGGGGAAAGGCTTCATCCTCTAATGTTATAGGGCTTCACTGCAGGGCTTTCCCAGTGAAGTCTCGATTCATCTTGGGTGAGGGACCATAAAGGGTGAGATTAGAGGCAGAGTGATCAGTTATTGGCTAATGTGATAATTCAAGAAAGAGGCGATAAAATCCCTGGGACAAAGAGAAGGCAGCAGGCCCAAGAGGCTGTTTTAGAAAGACAGACTCACTTGGGTTTGGTAATCCATTGAATGGAAACAAGCAGGCTGTGTAGGGCCTGGTTTTGAAGTGGTCGATTAGTGGTTCTATTAGTTAAAATGGGAAACATAAAAGAAGGAGCATTTTTAAGAGGAAGACAAGTTTGATTGGTATCGTTACGACAATTACTAGAGACACAGTATAGCTTGATGTAAGGAAGATCTTTCTAATATTTACATCTGTGCAGAAATGAGGTCCCCATCACAAGTGTTCAAACAGAGACTTGTATGACCACCTATCAAGGTCACAGAAAAGGCAATTCCTGCATTGGGTAGGAAGCCAGAGTAAACAACCTTTAAAATCCCAACTTTAAGATTCAATGGTTCTACAGTACTAGAAAAAAATCCTGTTTATTTCATGCATTGTTGATGTCTCCTGACAGATTTCAAATACTACTGTGGCATATACCATGAAATTAAACAAGTAGAAGGAGTGATAAATGCACACTTTTGATGTGTGTATTGATAGCTGTGTATTTCCTTTATATGCATTTTTACATGAGGCTGTTTATATCCAGAATTTTAGTTGCTGTTTCACAGATCAGCAGTCAGTATTTGACATACTTGTCAATGTCAGGGGCACTGACACAGCCAGCTCTACGTGCTTGTGTGTAAATATGTGGTTATGTCTGTGTAAATAAGAAGAAAGGGACTATGATTTGTAACTAAATGATTACTATTTTCCATTTAGTGCAGTATCTATTCTATTACTGCAAAGCAGTCATTTATAAATCTTTTGCAAGGCAATGATTCTGAGGAGAGTTAAATATCAATCTAAGTATAACATCAGTATGTAAACAGATTGATGAATTGCTAGATTGCTAGGATATAAACCATATGGAACTGCAAATAACGCTGTAAGGAGCTGGGGATAATTTTAGCATTTCATGAAAGCCGAGGACGAGACGGAGCTATACTACCAGTTGATTAAACTTCCCAACACTCTTCTGCTTTTGCTCTCAGGGCTATGTGGGACAGTTAGCATTGTGAACATTAGAAGTATAACTCGATAGATGGTTTCTCTCCTAATGCAGGATGAACGGGCCCTGTAGGGATGGTACTGAAAAAGACTGTAGAGGTGGACTGGGGAGAGATTGGTACCTGAGGGCTGGCCCTGTGCGATGCTGCCTCAGATTTTGTGGGTATTTGACTAAGGCTCAAAAGCATTCAGCAGATCTTCCAAGGAGCCTATGATGCAAGTAAAGGTTAAGAACCATTTACTTTTTAAGTGATAAGAATAAGGCTTGAGTCCAGGTTTTCCGTCTCTCAGTTTGGGGCTTTTTTAATGAAATCACACTAGCTTCACATACTAAATCCTGTGATGGCAAAATACATTTTATACCTTGCTATCATCATGATTCTCTCTCTTTTCTGGGTTATGAAGGTAGATCCTTCTCCCTTTGCAGTTGTGTATGTAGCACCCCTACTAATACCCAGGTGGGTAGAATTAAGTTGAGGGGTCTTGGGGCTTTTATGATTTAAAGAATTTTCAGCTACATCTATGCAGTCAGAGTGGAGCACAGAATTAAGCAATTTTCAGCTAAATTTGAGCACAAAAGGCAGCCAATGTGGAAAATTACTTAAGCCCTGTCTGAATCTGGCTTCTGCAAATCTGACCTGAATTACCAAAGAAGAAAGCATTTTCTATGGAGTGCTCAGAGGGGAACCACAGAGATTAGTAAAGAAGGCTCCCAGGAAAGGCTCTAAGGACTGCAATCATTTTGACAAGGAGGCCGTGGGTGAATATGCTAATGGCTGCCAAGTTTACACAACATTTTCACACAGAGAGTTACAGCCTGTGGTCTCCGAGCACAAAGGGAGGTCGGGGTTAACCTACAGCTTGTGGCCTATGTGTTAGCTCCTGGGATCCTGTTGGCCTGACTGAGACGTGGCTACCATCTGGGTGATCAGGGAGCGTTTCTCTTCTGACTCTCAAAATGGCAAGCCAAGGACAGCTCAGGGAAAGGCTGGGGCTGCCACGCCCTAAGAGCAAAAGGGTCCCTGAGTAGGTGGCTGGGTTCTGGAGCAGTCAGGCTTAGAGCAACCCTGAACATCTCAACCCAAACTGCCCCCTTCTCTCTCAGCAGGGCCTCCAGGAGGAAGACTGGAAAGAGATAGGGGTAAGGACCATCATTTTGCTGCATTTTCCTTTTTATTTTTATTTTTTATTATTTTTTTAAAACGGTGTCTCACTCTGTCACCCAGTCTGGAGTACAATGACATGATCTCAGCTCACTGCAACCTCCGCCTCCCGGGTTCAAGGGATTCTTCTGTCTCAGCCTCCGGAGTAGCTGGGACTACAGGGACAGCCACCACACCTGGCTAATTTTTTGCTGCATTTTCCATCTCATGGTGTTCGAGTGTGGATTCTTTGCATAGTGGTTTTTTTTTGTTTTTTAATTTAAAAAAACAAGTTAAAGAGTTGTTGTAGTTTTCCTTTGGGGACTATCCTAAGTGCCTCTTACCGTTGGATATGGTAATTTATTCTAACTTCATTAGGTATTTATCCCAGATGTGTCTCTTGAAACTTGCTGGCTGCGTTTCTAACATGCTTAACTCCATGTAGCGAAACAAGGTAGGACCACTTGTCAGCACCTTGCTGGAACAGGCACGAACAGGACCTAAACGAGATGCAATTTCTTGAAGTGAGTATATTAAACAGGAGCAGAAAATGTATGCACACCTTTAGTAGTACCTGGTAGGGTTTGGTGTAAGGTATATCTAATGAGGTTTTAGTGAAATAAAAAATTACAAACACCAGCCTGGCCAACATGATGAAACCCTGTCTCTACCAAAAATACAAAAATTAGCTGGGTGTGGTGGCAGGTGCCTGTAATCCCAGCTACTTGGGGGGCTGAGGCAGGAGAATCGCTTGAACCCAGGAGGCAGAGGTTGCAGTGAGCCAAGACTGCACCACTGCACTCCAGCCTGGGCGACAAGGTGAAACTCTGTCTCAAAAGAAAAAAAAATGTTAAACACAGATATATGAAAGAATAGACTTTGAGTTAGATAGATTGATTACTGTCATATGAAAGAATGGGTAATGGAAATAAAATGGAGGAGAAGCAGGAGGAGGAGGAAGAGGAAGAGTGGAAGACACCATCTTGAACCTAAACACACTAAAACCCACCACCCTTCCCAAAGGAAGTTTCTGAGTTTCACTTGCTACCTAGATATTGGTATCATCTCTTCATCACATGTGCCATAGTTAGAAGCAGTCACAGTGGTGTCAGCTGCCACCCTAGGTGTGTAACCTTTGGCAGAAAGAGAATGCATTTGCTCGTGCCTGACTCCCAGTAGCCAGTTAACTTAGATAAAACCCTCCTCTCAGGGCCATCCCTTCGCTGATGACCTTTGTGGCAGTCCGGATCCGCTTTCCTGCTCTGAGAACTTCCGGTTAAGTCCCCCTTATCACTGGGAAAACTTGACCTCTAGCACACAAAGCATGTTATGGAACAGGGGGAATGGAACTTTCTGACTTTAAAGTCAATTTGGCTTTGCTTACCTTTGAAATTGAGCATTTCTGTTTTGAAACTGTTTATGAGAAGTTCTCTGAGCACTGACCTGCAAACACAGATACCAAGAAATTCAGGGGCCAGAGTGTCCGAATAACTAGGATAAGGACAATTGAGTTGAACAATAATAAAATCTGGCACCTATCTCTTGACCTTTTAAATTCTCCAACCGCAATTCTTCCTTGTCCTGGGCCTTTGGTTCAGGGAAAAGAGCACAGGCTTTTGAAACTCTTGTTATAAAGAAACGATTTCAGTCTCCACTTGCTGCTTACTCCCTTTGAGAGCTTAGGTAGGCCGTTTCAGTCATGAAACTGAGCTTTGGTTCTAGCAAATGCAAAAAAGGAACAACATCTATTGCATAGCACTTTTAAGAGGACTAGATGGAGTAATAAGGGTTTTCTAAGTGTTTACAAGTATTTTATTTTTTTCCAAATTTTAACGATAAAGAAACTAAAGTCCAGAAATGTTAAGCAACTTGTCCAAGGTACAGGTAACCCATCTGGTAAATATCATATTCTAGAACCTAGGTCGGAATGGGTGGTCAAGAAATGCTTGTGAAAATCAGATTAACATCCGGTTACTATGACCTTAACTCCCTCAGGAATTTGTCTTTTGGGCTAAAAGAACCATGGTGCTCCTTGATATCTTCACAAACTGCTTTGGGCTCAATTTTCTTCTATAGGACACCTTGGAGATACAAGGAAGAATAAATTCCTGTCGCATTTGTTCTGTGATCCTTGTAATACAAAAGTTACAGCAGAATTAATCCAGAACTATAGACATGAATTCAGGAAAGCATCAGCAAATATAGCCCTTAGGATAGGGCTTGCAAATAGTATGTGTTCAACAAATATATGTTGATTGGGTGATTAGAAGATTTCACCAATAGTTTGGTGAATGGCCAGGAAGTCTTGGAAAAGAGACATTTCATATTGCACTAAAGTGTCCTGCTCTGGAGAAAAATAACCAAACATTGAGTTATGACGGCAGAGCTGGAATCAATAGGACAATCTAAGAACTACAAATCAAAATGGTATTTTGGCCAACAGAGCAGGTTCTAGACACCTGCCACAGCACCAGATGATGTATATTCCAACCAGAAGGTTGTTATAAGGCGTCTCTTGAATTAAGTTTTTCTTATTACTTGGACATTATGTCATAGTCTGCTAAAATAAGGTCATGATAACTCTGCTTTCAAAATATATTTGTTTTTCACCTTCAAAAGCACACCCCCATCTTTATACATTGTCTTGTTGACTTGATCCCCAGAACCGTAAGAAATGAAAATCTCTGTGATCTTTAAGGAGTGGGGCTGGAGGCTCGTACATCTTCTTTGCACCTAGCAAAGTTACTGGCACATAATGAGTCCTTAATAAGCGACAAATTATAGCTAACATGGAGCGTTTACCGTGTAGCAGACACCGCTCTGAGCACTCGCATACATTGGCACATTTCTTTAAGGAGTTCAGCATAATTGTGATGGGTGTGCGAGATTGCCACTTGCTAGCAGAGTGACCCTGGGGAAGTTACTGAAGCACTTTGGCCTCAGTTTCATCATCTGTGATATGGGACTAATAACTGAGATAATTTCACAGGGTTGTTGCGCAGATCATCTGAGTTAATATCTATCATGCCTTTGGAACAGTGCTGCATACATGACTGTTCAGTAAGCACTGGCTTGTGTTTGTATTTATCCTAAGATCACCTCCCAAGTCATTGGGGGAAATCAAGATTTGAACTCAGACTGCCTGGCTCTAGAGCCTGTGTCTCTAATCACTATTTATTTTGAATGAGTTACTAAATAAGTGAAGAAATAACCCAAAGTCATATGGTCAGATAGTAACAGAATCCAGATCTCCTATCCCTCACCCCACAATTCTAACCCTAGACCCATACTGAGTTGCCACAAGTGCACAGATCCAGGTTGTCTGGGAGGGAAGCAGGAAGTTGCTGCTGTACACATGGGTCTCACGCTCCCCCTTCCTCCTCAGACTACACCTCCTTTCCAGGCTGCGGAGGCTGGTGGAGGCAGTGCACACAGGTAGAAGCCAACATCTTCTCCATGGGAGTAGATTAATGGTAAAGGATTGTACTCTTCAACTCATGCAGAGAAAAATGAATGGACTGAGCAGAACAATAATAATAAGTGACATTTGAAGAGCACTTTCCAGTTGACAAAGCCCTTTCACATCCATTGTCTCACTTGACCACTGGAGCAACCCTGTGATGTAGGTTATTATTTCCGGTTTTGAAGATGAGGCAACCTGAGCACAAGGATGTCACGTGACTTATCCACATTCACAGGGTGGGCAAACCCTGGAGGCCAGGCTTACACTGGCTCACTCCAGATCCCAAGTTCCTTCCTTAACAAAATATTTGACCCAGTACACTGAGGGAACTTTGTCCCTGGCCTTAGAAAAAGTAGCTCATGGTATTTCCTAGTGTAGAGTCTGATCTGCTTAGGAAAGTAAGTTTGAACCTTCCTGAAGGCAGAGGCATGGACGAGATGACCCAGACCTCATCTAAAGCCAGGCAGCTTTGTGATTCTCTTCCAGGACTTTATGAAAAAAGAAAATTATTCACTTGGAATGTTTGCTACCAGAAATGTCAGAGAAGCTGTAAAGGGCCATTTATTTGGGACCTTCTAACCATATGTTATGGTAGAAAATATGAGAGAAGGAACAGACCATTAGGAAAATTATTTTATTCACTTCACTTGTTATTGTCTTGTTCTGATAATATTTTATTTGAAAACTTGCATTCATAGCACTCTTTCACATAAAATCCTGTTCTCTGGGTCCTCCCCACCTCATCATGCTTCATTCTCTCACATGTATAGAGATTGTTTTTCATTTTGAACCCAGTTGCTTCCTCTTTGATCCCGTAGAAAATCACCCTTCTGGGCATGTGGCATAATGACTCCCATGGCAATGGGCTGAAGTTACAGACAAGCCATTATGTGAGCACCACAGGCTGAGCAGAGAGACCAGAGCCAGGAGTTCTTTTAAAAACTGCTGTCCTTGATAATAGCAGGACAGAGGTAGAAAATTACTGGCATTATAAATTGCTTTTTCGATAAAGGTTTTGACTCTGTCTTTTAAAAAGCTGTGCCACACAGGGAAAATCTCTCTGCATTTTTAATTGTAGATAATTTTGTGTAACAAAAACCTCCCCATGAAAATGGTCTAATGAAATGCGCTTCCTTTGACTTTGGCAAAGTTCCAGGTCATTCTAAATGAATACATAAAAACAGACACAAACAATATTTGCTATTACCTAAAAGTGTAAGAGATAATTTACATCAAAAGCAAAAGAGGAGATTGAGAATTGGAGAGTGGCCCCTAAGCAGAGTTCCCACTTTTACACGCACGCATAAAAACGCAGGAATAAAGGAAGTGTGGTGTACTGCCACCCAGCGGTGAGTCAGGGAAGACTGAAGCCTACCATGACCCCTCAGTGTCCAGAGCCCAACCTAGATGGACAAAAACCAGGGCAAAAACATACAAGGCCCCAGTCCTGCTAAAGGAGAAGGCATGTCCTCAAGTTCATGTTTTACTCAAAGAATGCCACCTCAGAATCTTGTTAATGCTTATCTTAGGCATAATTCTAACGTGCATAACTTTCAAACCCCGTCAGGAGATCAAAACCATCCTGGCCAACATGGTGAAACCCCGGCTCTACTAAAAATACAAAAATTAGCCAGGCATGGTGGCGTGTGCCTCTAGTGCCAGCTACTCAGGAGGCTGAGGCAGGAGAATCGCTTGAATCTGGGAGGCAGAGGCTGAATGGCTGTAGTGAGCCAAGATCACACCACTGCACTCCAGATTGGGTAACGGAGCGAGACTCCATCTCAAAAAAAAAAAAGAAAAAAAGAATCAAGTAAATAGAATGGAAAGAGGAAAGGAAGGCCCACTGCGTGTAGACTCTGGGTAAGCAGTATGGTGCATCCCGTAGAGGACAATGGTGGATTCCTTAGAGCCTGAGATCCAAGTGTCTCTGTGCCTTTTATTAGCTGGGGAACTTGCTCAAGTCACCTCATTGTACTTCATTTCCCTCATCTGAAAAATTAGCACGATAATTACGCTACCTACCTGATAGAACTGTTTTGGAGGATTAAAGAAGAAATTCGTAGATATAGGGCAGTTCCTGATGCTTAGCAGGCATTCAGTGTCAGGCATGAGCATTTTAGAAATATAGAAGCTCAAATCCATTAAGGAATAAATCCTGGTTGTTATTTAAATTATTCATTTGTTCATTCAATTCATTCACTTCACATTTATTAAGCACATATTATAAGCCAGGCAATGAATAGCCACTACGTAAATAAATACAAATAAGCGACTGCCCTTCCCATCTAGGAACTCAGACATGCAAGCAAAATTTACATCAATGGTGGGAAGTGCTGGAGGAGCATTTCTGTGGAAACACAGATCCTGTCTCTGGAGAGGTCAGGATGGCTTCCCAGGGGTGACATTCAATGGGGTGCATGGGAGGTGAGAAGGGGAAGCGCATTCCAGAGGAGGATACAACGTGTTTAAACAAAGACTCAGATGGAGGGAGAGCTGGTGATTTTGCTCCTCAGGGTGTAAGGGGTTCTGAGAGGGGCGTTGAGGCTGAAGAGGCAGGCTGGGCCAGTGCTGGAAGGGCCATGCCTGTGCAGCTAAATCCTTAGGTTTGCTGTATGGTGTTCAAACTTCTTTAGCATTAAATATACTTTTCCCCAACAAAATCTCATGGAAAACTCCAGCATATGAAACAAAATAAAAGCAACATTTCGTTAATAGACATTTTGTTTGTAAGTTCAAATTTATGAGTTACAGAATGAATCAAGATCAATAAAGAGGTATTAATTTATACAACAATTTGCGGGTATGTGTGACAAACTCAACTTCCATTATATATATATAATATATGATATATAACATATATAATATATGATATATATAAACTATATGATATATTATATAATATATATTTTATTTATATATATATATTTTTTCAGATGAGGGAAATGAAGTACAATGAGGTGATGTGACTTGAGCAAGTTCCCCAGCTAGTAAAAGGCACAGAGACACTTGGATCTCAGGCTCTAAGGAATCCACCATTGTCCTCTGCGGGATGCACCATACTGCTTATCCAGAGTCTACAAGCAATGGAGATATATATATATATATATATATAGATATATATAGATATATATATATACACGCACAAAATTATATACTATTGAGAATATTCTGATTCACTCTGAGAACTAGTTGCAAAAAGTAGCTTAAAAAAAAAAACAACAACTCAGTTTGCAATCTCTAAACGCCCTTAACTGTTCTGGAAGTTTAAAAGGGCAGTAGTAAGGCATTTTCACTTTAAATTTGAATTATTGTCTACCAACGTCTTACATTTCTCATCATAAATAGAAAATTCAGAGGAGAAGCACCATAATCTTAAAACTGTAACACATCATTATCGACATGTGGCCTGGTTCCTGTCCATTTGTCACAGTCCGGCTGTTAGCTAGGATGAGACTGTGTACTGAGATATTATACCCCAGCCTTACCTGGCCTATGAGTGAGGAAGGTGTCTTCGTTTGTTCATGCTGCTGGGACAAAATACCTGAGACTGGGTAATTTTCACAGTTTTGGAGCCTCGGAAGTGCAAGATCAAGGTGCCAGCGGGCTCAGTGTCTGGTGAGGGCTTGGTCACTGCTTGTAAGATGGTGCCTTGTTACTGCGTCCTCTGGAGGGAACAAATACTGTGTCCTCACATGGTGGAAGGTGACAGGACTAAAAACAAACAAACAACAACAACACAAAACCTAGCTAGTTCCCTTCAGCACTTTTATAAGATTGCTAATCTCATTCATGAGGTCTCTATCCTCCTGACTTAATCACCTCCCAAAGGCCCTACCTTTGAATATCATCACATTGGGGTTGAAGTTCCAACATGAGCGTTTTGGAGAAGACACAAACACCGAAAGCACAGCAGAAGGCCAAGCATGTGAGCTCTGGGGGCCACAGAGTGCTTTACACTGAGCGGCCAGCATGAGGCACACTGGTAGGTTTCTCAACAAATGGCAGCAGATTTTTTTTTAAAGGCTTATTATTGTTGTTTTTATTACTATAGGTTTGAGTGAAAAAAGTCAGTAGGTAGTTGGATATAAAATCATACGTGAGCTTTGACAGCTGACATCACATTTTATTCATTTCCCTGTGTCCACTGCCCAGCTCAGGGCCTGTTACCTGGCAGCTCTATTAATGTTCGTTGAAGGAACTGAAGTTTAGGAGAGAGTGTTGACCTCAGGATCTGGAGCTGAGCATTTCCAGAGTGTGATGTTTAATACTGAGTGCCAACTTCATTGGATTGAAGGATGCAAAGTATTGATCCTGGGTGTGTCTGTGAGGGTGCTGCCAAAGGAGATTAACATTGAAGTCAGTGGGCTGGGAGAGGCAGCCCACCCTCAATCTGGGTGGGCACCATCTAAGCAGCTGCCAACTTGGCTAGAATAAAGCAGGCAGAGGAAGATGGAATAGTAGACTCACTGAGTCTTCCAGTCTCCCTCCCTCCCTCCCTCCCTCTCTCTCTCTCTCTCTCTCTCTTTCTCTCTCTCTCTCTCTCTCTTTCTCTCTTTCTTTCTCTCTTTCTTTCTTTCTTTCTTTCTCTCTCTCTTTCGACAGAGTTTCGCTCTTGTTGCCCAGGCTGAAGTGCAGGCTGAAGGTTTGATCTTGGCTCACTGCAACCTCTGCCTCCTGGTTCAAGTGATTCTCCTGCCTCAGCCTCCTGACTAGCTGGGATTACAGGCACCCGCCACCACGCCCAGCTGAATTTTTTTTTTTTTTTTTTGTATTTTTAGTAGAGATGGGGTTTCACTATGTTGGCCAGGCTGGTCTCGAATTCCTGACCTTAGGTGATCCACCCACCTTGGCCTCCCGAAGTGCTGGGATTACAGGCATGAGCCACCACCCCCAGCCCGGTCTTCATCTTTCTCTTGTACTGGATGCTTCTGCTCTTGAACATCAGACTCCAAGTTCTTCAGCTGTTGGACTCCTAGGCTTACACCAGTGGTTTGCCAGGAGCTCTCTGACCTTTGGCCACAGACTGAAGGCTGCACTATCGGCTTCCCTACTTTTGAGGTTTTGGGACTCAAACTGGCTCCCTTGCTCCTCAGCTTGCAGATGGCCTATTATGGGACTTCACTTTGTGATTGTGTGAGTCAGTACTCCTTAGTGAACTCCCCCCCCACCCCGCCCTCTCTCTCTCTCTCTCTCTCTCTCTCTCTCTCTCTCTCTCTATGTGTATGTGTGTGTGTGTGTGTGTGTGTGTAAATATATATATCCTATTAGTTCAGTCCCTCAGGAGAAACGTGACGAATACACATAGTGTGTGTATGGCAGCTGAAACCCTCCACAGCTGTTAATAAACTCCTGCATGGAGGGTGGATAGAGTGAGAGGAGAAGAAGGTCACAAACCTGCAGAACATCAACATAATTGAGGAACACGCAGGAAGCAAAGCTGGTAAAAGAGAGCAAGAAAGTACCAGCTGAGTTTTACAGTTGGCCCTAGAGAGTTGACTATGGTCGGCCAGATTGCATTGTGAGGATTCCTTGCCCACACTATATACACCTATTTGCTTAAGCACTAGATTTAAACTACTCTTCATTTAGTTTGATGGCCTATAAATGAGAAAGAGTAAACGGTGGCCACACGATTAGGGATAACCTTTTTTCAAGAATGTGAGTGTGCAGATATAAAGTCTATACTACTATTGCAAAGTTATGTGTGGAAGATTATATTAGGCCACAGCGCCTTTGGTAGACTCGTCTACTCCTCATCTTCATTTAAGTTTTCATCTCAAAATCTTACACTGCTCTGTGTAGTGCAGCAAACTCGTCTCTTTTCCTCCGTCAATACTGTAATGGTGACTCATTGCATCCCTCGGGAGGGCTCTCACTTGGAAGGGGTTCGTTTGACTCTAGAGGATTATTGGGTTGGCAACCAAATTGGTGTAAATTGAGGCACTGGGCTCTCTTATGAGGCTGAATCATATGTCCTGATGGAAACTTTCCCCATCCTGGGAGTCATTAATGTGTCATAAGCCATAATTTAAAAATTATTGGGTTTTTAGGACTTCCTTTCTTTCTCAGCCCACAGATTCTTATCCTCACACACAGAATAAACCTTCTGAATATAAATGAAGGGGAAATCCTCCCGCCACCTCCTCCTGGAGCAATAATATGAGAACAGACCCAGCCAGAAGCCATATCCTCTGAGCTCCTTAGGAAGACAGTAATTTTTACCCGACTATGCTCTTGTGACTGGCTGTCACTTGTTGTCCTCAACATCCCAACACTTTTTGCTTCTTGGAATGCCCTGAGTGACTAGACAAAATAAAGTACTTGATGACTCATGAACAGCCAGCCAGGAAGGGGGACCTCCAGGATGAAGTGACAGAGGTCGTGCCTCTTTCAGGGTGGAAGCCAACCTTGCCAGTGTTTTACAAGCACAGCCTGATTCCCAGGTGCCTTCAACATGCAAGCATCTTTGATTTCCACGTTGGCCTTTGGGGATTAGGAAATGGAAGTTGAGAGGGATGGGACCAGGTGTTTGCAAAGGTCTTTCAATTTCCCGTCTGAAAAAGTGAGCAGTTGACCCCAGGTCTCAGTGGGTGGACAGTGAAGACGAGGGCAGGATGACAGAGAAAGGGGTGTGTGGAGGCATAAGCACCTGAAATTTTCCCCATTTCCCCCTCCTGGGGTCCTTTCGTGCACCCCTGATACATTTAGATCTTGATGTCTATATTTAATTTTATCTGTGGAAACAAGGGAAAATAGAGCTAGTTAGACATTTAAAGGTAGGCATCTGTGTTTCATATTTACTTTCAGATAAGGAAAATGCCCACATAATTTACTCTTGATAAAGATTACTGGGGTACTTGTTTGCCAAAGACATGTGACTTTCAAACCACGAACAGTTTGAGATGTCACCAGCGCAAAACTCCGAATTCTGACTTGCCAGCTTTCACTCTGGTCCCTGATCCCTGGTCCTCCCGCTCCACACAGTATTTTTTAAGCTCCTATTTCCAGGTGTCACCCATCGCCCTGTCCTTCCATCAGTTCCTGCTGAAACATCTGCACGCCCATATGTTCGGCTCATAGTATCTGTCACACTTAGCTCTCTGCCAGCTCCTCTGTGCTCCCCACATGCCTGGGGACTCCCCTCCTCCTCTCCCCAGCCTGCAGAACCCCATCTCCCTGCAGAGAGTTCTACAAGGAAGAGGAGGGTCTCCGGGTGTGCACTGACATGAGAACCCGACAGCCAGGCCCCCGGGACGAGGACATCTGTCTCACTGCTCTGCTCCTTCCTGCCTGTGACCTCACAGAGGCCTCAATTGGATCAGGCAATTTGTATGGTCAGGATCAAATGCTGCCCAATTTAATTCAATTACTCTTCGCCGCAAGAGAAAATATGGTTATTATAGTGACAGGACCTCTGTGAGGAATTCAGGCTCCCGGCCAGCGACCTGCCAGCACGTTGCCAAGCTGTAGGGAGCAGCCACGGTGCCGATGACGCTGATTGGAAGGGATGGGGCGGAGCTGCGCCTGCTCCCGGGCACTCACACGAGTGACTGAATCCTCCGCCACAGTTGCCCGGGGGCACCTTTTCCACAGAAACCCACAGAGAAGTGGGCATAGCTGTGGTTGAGGCTCGGAGTGGAGCTGCCAGGTTGAGCTGTGACATGATAACTGAATTATTTACCAAATCCTGGGGAGAAGAGAAGAAGTAGAAGTGGTGACAGCAGCCAGCAGAGGAAAGGGAGCTATTTTCCAAGATTACCATTTTAAGAGAAATGTCTTACTTATGGTTCATAAGTCTCTATGACAAATTTGACAACTAAGAAGATAATGTCGACCTGGAATCTTTTCTTAAACTTCATCTTATTCTAACTGCTGGTTACCTCACCATATTTAATAATAATTGAAACCACAATTTACTCAGCATTTGCTTTTGGCCAGCCACTGTTCAATGCTATTTTCATGGATCTATTCCTGTTGGTATCTCAAGAATCCTGTGGGCTAAGGGTCCTATTAACCCCATTTTACAGATGAGAAAAATGAGGCTGCAGGAGACTGAGCAGCCTGCCCAGGGTCATATTGCTCGGAAGTGACAAAACAGGACTTAAGCCAACTGATCACAAAGCCCTTCTTCTTGACCTTTATGTCCTTGGCCTCATTTTCTCAAATTGCCTTTGCCTTTATAGGTGTGTCCTCATGTCACTGAAAAGGGAGACATGCTCCCCAGTACTGTCATCTAAGTACCTTAGATACAGAACCTGTGTCACACGGAATCATATCATCATTTCCTAGCCAGTATAGTGGCTAGACACATGGGACTCTGGGTTCAAATCCGAACTCTGCCACTTCCCAGCTGTGTGGCTACTGTAGGTTACCTAATTCTCTGTGTTTTCGTTCCCTCGTGTGCAAATGAAGAGACTATTTCCTCATGGGCTTGTGGAGAGGACTAACAGAATCAACACGCTTGAAGCACTTACAGTGATACCTGGAAAAAGTGTTCAAAAATTAATCCATTTTTATCACTTTCCTTCTGAAAGCAAATAATGCAAAAATAGGAGGTGAGGAGGTGAGGGCTGTTTTCTTGGCATGCACCCAAGACACTTCTGGAGGTAGTCTGGTGTGTATTTGCAGTGCCCATGATAGAGTTAAGCTGGGTGCCACTGTCAGGAGTAGTCATACTGGCTGCCAGCCCAGCACCCGTTGAGGGTGGAGGAGGCTGTAGGAGATCTGAGCAACTCATAAGCAAAATTCTTCTGGGATCGGGTGAAGGATTCCTTTAACTTTATCTCCTGTCCTAAGCTCTGCCTCTTTTCACTCAGGAGCACAGCCAATGGCAGAGACTGGAGGACTGATACAAGACAAGGGGGCAGCGCCCACTCCCCAGGCCACCTTGTTAACAGGCACTGGCTGTGCTGATACACATTCCCTCAGACCTACCTCCCCTTGCTAAGGAGGGCGAGGCAAGCTGTGATTCTTTTGTTGACCAACTGTGAACACAGATAAGCAGGGGCCTCTTGGCCCAGTACTCGGTGTCCATTGACACAGAATGTCCTTCACCCATATCTCTGAGTTTGCCCACATTTTTCCTTTAGAAGCAGTTGGGCCTAGCAGCCTTGCAGGGAGTTATGAAAATTCTAAAAGCCCACAGGAATTTTCCCAAGGCCTTACCACACTTGCCTGGGTCATCGCGGTGACTCTTGTGAAGCCAGGGTGAAGCGTCTTCAACCTGAAGACATGTAGTCCGAGTGCTTTGAGTCATACTTACATTGTTAATGATCATTCTTGGACTTGAATTTTTTTTAGGGCCAGGATCACTTTTTCTAGGTGTCATAAATCCAAGCTAATATGCATATCCGTATGTACCAAATAATACCAGCTCTGGCATCCAGCTATATGGTACTTTTGACGCTAGGGATGGCAGAGCTCAGCATCGGGGAGCTGTTTCTTCTCCATCAGAACCCATGCGAGGCCATGCTACTCTGACGTATGGGATGATGTTCACCATGGTCAGCATCTCTTGTGATTGTTTACAAAGACTTAGTTCTTGTCTTTTGCTTTCAGATCCTGGTGGAGGACACAGCTCATTCTAACAGAAGCCAGCTCTTCTTGGTTAGTTTTGACTGAACTTTATGGAGTTGTGATTCTGAGAATGGTGTTTTCATACAGTAAAGAATAACCAGTTTGCTGTCCTAACTAGAAATGGTACTTTTTTTTTCTATGAGATCATCGCTCCAAGAAATGGGATGAGACTGAATAGAAAAGCAAAGACCTGGCTTCTCTTCTTTGTTCTACACTTTTGAGCAAGTCCTTTTGCCTCCCAGCCTCAGTTTCCCTATTGCTATGGATATTGGCATCAATGATTCCTACAGCCCACCTGTCTCTTGCAAATGAATTGAATTAGTCTTTAATGCCCTGAATAGTTCAGTCGTAGGCACTGTAAATCTAAGTTAAAATTGCTGGTATTACACAAGGGAAATAAATGTTTCCAGCTCCAGGAAGATCAGCAGCTCGCAGCTGTAGCTGGAAATGAGGGCACAGAGGCTGACAAACTGTAGACACACCCATCTCTTGGGTCTTCCAAAGGGAACCTGGAGAGAAAATGGCAGCCCCATCAGGTAACCGCATCAGTGTACCCTGAAGAGATGCTACCTTGATTTCCACACCAGCCGAGCACCTGACTAATTATATTTGAAGCAGCACGGGGCATAGAACAGATTCACTTAGCATCTGGGGAGTCAATTGCACCCAGGCCTGCCCAAACTGGTCTTTCTCATTGCAGGGTGTGGGAGAACATAGGGCTTTGTGGGTCCCTGGGGACCTGCCAGGCCCAAGGCTGTTGCTCAGCTGTGGGAGGCACGCCAGTTCTCAGGTCTGCTAATGAGTGGTGTGGTGTCTGGCAAGGAACTTGCCTGGAGTGAGTGTGACTAATCATGAATCTTTTCAATAATGCTGACAATTCATTCTCTTTTCTCTCCTTCACCCGCTCTCTTTGCTGGAGCTGGCTGAAATAGAAGCAAATTAGTCTCATTCTGGAAAAGGCAGGGCATGATAAAGGACCCCCTAAAAGGTTTCCAGAGCTCTGCGCCTGAATGTTTTGCGGTCCGTGTAATTATCTGACTTGGGTGAGTTGACAGGGTATTTTTTTTGTTGTTATTTTCTACACTCAATAGCAGGTGGCATCTGAAGAAGTGCCTTGTTACTGTTCCACTGGACTATTGAACAAATGTACATTTGACGCCAGCAAAGGTAGTGTCATTATTATTCTATGTGTGTTCCAGCCCGAACTGACGACCCTCCATTTCCTGTTCAAAGCCTGTGTTTCTTTCAAGGGAAAGATAATGTTTCCGTCCCTACCTGGAAATGTGGTAGACCTGAAATGCCCTGGACTTTTAACTGGGGCGGGGAGCTGAAGAGGGAATGAACCTTTCCTCTTCTCCCTGCTGCCACCCATTTTGTTGTTTGATTGAATGTTCCCTGAGTGTCTAACACCTGAGCTGAACCTTGTGTTCTCTCACTGGGAAGGTGTGTACCTGTGTGCTGCTGCGTGTCTCTTGGGAAAGTTGGTCATGCCATCTGTTGGTTAGTGAGTTGGAAAGCTTTCAGGTTCTGCTAATATTGGACTGAAACTTTTAGAAAGGAATAGTAGTTGTCTAATGAATGTGGTGTCATCATCATGAGTTAGACCTCTGAGAATGATTCGAACACACTTTCTTAATAACAGAGGCAAAGCATTTAATATTTGAAATACACGAGCAAGTGAAAGAAAAAGAAATACACAGAGAGTTGGAAGATGTCGAACAGTTTTAACGTTCCTTATTCTCTAAAATAAACATACTGTCTAGCTCAAACCTGCTTTCCACCTTTTCGTATTTAGGCTTGTTTCTTCTTTCTTTCTTGGCCTTGTGGGACTACTATTAACTTCTAAAGAGGTTCAAAATGGTAACTGGAGGTATCAAAGCTGTCTTTTCCAAATTAAAACTTGGGACATGTGTTCCAGCATGTGTCAGAATATTTTCAGGAATGATACGTGAACGTATTTAAAATTCGAGTTTTCTCTGACTATTCTGAACATAGAACTCCCTTTCATTTTCTGAGTACCTTGTATTCAGAGGCATCATAGATTACAGTTTCATGTAGGAGTTGCAACTGGTGGCCCAAGGTCAGATCTCACTTTTAGTCATGTTTTGTGTAATGTACAAAATGTGCTGTTGTATAATGTACAAAATGTACTGTTTCAAAAACCAGGAAATTTCACATAAACATCTAGATTTCTAACTTCTAAAAATCCTAAAATCTGGCAACACTAACTACAAAGGCCCAGAATGGTAACACTATTAGAACTAAATGGCTGCTGCCTGTTCACAGGATGCTTTGCCACATTCCTCACCACTCTTCAGTGCCTCATATTTAGCCTTCCTCACCTGTATCCATTGCGTGTCTGGCCTCTATAAGCGTGTGAATTTGTGTTTGATGATTTTGTCATACAGTCCACTTGTGGTCGAGGCTCCTAGCTACTCATAATCAGAGAAGGGACATGGCTTCTTGACTTTGGTTGAGTCAGGTCCCATCTGAGAGAGCTGGTCCTCAGTACAAAGTTGATCATAAACTGACATTTTATAGCTGGGTTGTTGACAACCCCAATACCTCTGATATGCTCCATTTTTGCTTCTTTGATTAGAGTAGATCTCCAAAGAGGTAATCATTAATGGGTAATGTGGGTTATTCCTTGGTAATGTGAAATGAGAGACATACGCATCTTGTATGTATTGTTTGCTACATGCTTGTTTATTGCATTTGGAACCAGTTTTGTAACCACAATAACCATTTATACAGAGTAGGTGGCTGGGTCGGGAGTGAGACTGGAAAATAAGACAATTATTTGGCTTCTAGAGAATAAACTGATTGATTATGACATATTGAATAAATTAGTAATTCTTTTTTTTTTTTTTTTTTTGAGATGGACTTTTGCTCTTGTCATCCAGGCTGGAGTGCAATGGCATGATCTCGGCTCACTGCAACCTCTGCTCTCCTGAGTCCCAGCGATTCTCCTGCCTCAGCCTCCTGAGTAGCTGGGATTACAGGCATGTGCCACCATGCCCAGCTAATTTTGCACTTTTGGTAGAGACAGCGTTTCTCCATGTTGGTCAGGCTGGTCTCGAACTCCCAACCTCAGGTGATCCACCTGCCTTAGCCTCCCAAAGTGCTGGGATTACAGGTATGAGCAACCACACCCGGCCAAATTAGTAATTCTTACAATGTTTCACACTTGTTCAGTAAGAGAAAAGCACATCTATGGAGCTTTTTGAATACTTTGACATTGTCTTAAACAATGCTTCCTAACTTCTGTTTGTCTGAAAATATTCATAAACTGTCTGTGTCATTTTCTCATAAAAACCTATAGATACAACTTAAATTTTTAACAAAATTCTTTTGGAAAATGAAAAGGAGATTGACATGTACATTCAGGCAGCTAAACAAGTATTACTGAAAATCATGGTGTCATTTAAGATCCTTGTCAGACAGTAGGCCAGCAGGAGTGGAACTTCATTCATTCATTAATTCAGCAGATGTTTACTAAGCACCCCACTCCAAGTGGAACCACATGAAATTGGAAATATCTATAAAAACAGAAATCTCATGTGGTTCAATCTGAAGCCTGCTATGTTAGGCACTGTGGATACAAGGAGAATAACAGGGATGGTCATGCTAACAAAAAGTGCGATGAAGAGTTCTAAGTGCTGAAACAGATGCATAGAGGAATCCAGTGAGGACCTGGAGAAGCAGGTGCCAATTCTACTTAGGGTATAGGATTGGCGAACAGCTTCAAAACAAAGGGGGTGCTCAAAATGAATCCTTGAAGAAAATGCTAATGATATTAAAACATTCTTGCCTATGGTGAAGGCAAAGTGGGTGTGGGCGTGGGTGGGGATGGAGATCAGCATACAAGCCCAAGGGAACAGTGAATAGACAGAAAGGCATGCCGCAAGATTCCTGGAGTTGTGAGTGCTTTGGGCATGTGGCAAGGCCAGGCCAGTGGGCGTGGGGCCACAGAGACCATCTTGGGAGCTTCTCATTATTGTGTTAGAGAAAAAAAAGCCATTAATGCATTTCCAGCAGGGATGGGGGCATGGTGAGACTCGGCTCTCAGGAAGGGCATTCTTTTTACAGCATGGGGCAGAAGCCAAGATGTACGCCAGGAGAACTACACGTATCACTGATTTGACCAGAACAAGAGCCTAGTGAGGTAGGTAAGTGAATGCCACTGTTATTTTAGGTCAGAAGATATTCTGGAAGAGATTCATAGAGTATTCAAATGGAAGAGATTCCAGAGATATTTCATAATGGATATAGTAATCCCCTAGATCTCTATGGAATATTTCCATGACCTAAACTCCATGGAAAATGCAGTCTTCTTTTTATAATTATTAATAGCATTGGCTAATATAAATTAAGGGATACTACATGTGTTCAGGGGTTTCTATTTATCTTGTATTATGTTCATATAACTCTTATCAAGTAGGTATAATCAATTCCCATATTTCAGAAGAAGAAACTGGAGCACAGAGAGGTTGAGTACTAGGCACAAGATTACACAGCTCATAAGTGTTGGAGGCAGAGTTCACATCGAGTCAATGTTGCTCTAGTTGTGACATAGAAATGACAATAATAAGCACTTCTAACTCTTCAAATACTTCTAGAGATGCATAATCAACTAGGTTTCAGTCCCCAGGATGCAGTTTTCAGGTGCTAGTCTAGACCACTTGATGCTGAAGTGAATAGGAACCCACCCATACATTGACATGTGTGCTCACATAAACACTTGGAAATGGACTTACTCCATTCTGAATCTGGAAATTGTACATATCCAAGAACATGACAAAAAAGGCAATAACATGGCTTTATTGGTGATGTTTCTCAAGCAAGTTTCCTCTTAATGAAGTGGAACTAGAATACTGCCATGACCTAAATTCCAGAGATATTGCAGGCAAGAGCCAGCTACCGTTGATACAGTAATTGATTCTCCTTGGAAGAATGGCAATGGCAATTATTCATTGGCACAACCTTAGGGAACATGAAAAGAGAGAGAATTACAGGTTAGACCTCTTGAGGCCCTTTGTCAATCACCACCTTTTCACAAGCACAATAGGACTTGATTTTCTGTGTGGTCCCAAAACCCCTTATGTTGCAAGTCACTGGCTCTGTCCTTTCCAGAAGGAGCCCAGAAGCCCCTTTTGCAACTCTGCCTCCCTCCTGATCTCAGCAGAGCACTAAAAGCCAGGACTTGGTGTGACTCAGGTAGTCCTGGAATGGAAAAGAGGAAGAATGTGGAAGCCAGGACAGTAAAGGAGGAAGCCCTCCTTTACTGGTCCCATCATCTCTTCCCTTCCCACCACCCTCCTCTCATTTCCCTCACTCCTGAGCTCAGCCCTTACTACTTCTTACAGAGTAGCCTCTGTAAGAAGAAAACCAAGACTCGATCTCAGATGGATTGACAGGTGTTTCAACAGAGACATTATTGGGAAAATGCCAAAGGGAAAGTATGAAGAGCAAAGAAGTGGAGAAGTCAAGAAAAGAACCTTCTTGTTAATTACTATTAGTGCAGGGAAATCTTAGCCCTGGAAGGGGGAAAGGGGAAAGTGTTCCTGGCACACCACAGCCTGCCATTCTAATTAACCCTGAGCTAACTCCAGTGACGGCTAAACCCCCAATTTCATTGGTTTAGAACAAAGTTTAGTTTTTGATTAAAGAACAACATAAGGTGAGTCCTTGGCAAACAACCTTCCACACAGTGTTTCAGACATCCAGGCTCTCCCTATATTGTGGTTCCACTATCCCCAGTGCCTCAGATCCTTCATTCCAGCCAGTGATGGGGATTGAAAGAGAGCTTGAAAGATCACAGGAAGGTTTTCATGGGCCAGGTCAAAGTGACACAGATCACTCTCATCCACGTTCCTATTCCCAGGTCTGAGTCTGTGTGAACCCACAGTGATAGCAGGGCAGCTGCTTCCTGGTCACAACTTTGTAGAAGGGATCCTGAATCTTTGGTAGGTAGCTGGTTTCTTTGCTACCAAATATAGTGAATGAGCTTCAGAAGATTGTTTTGGACGGTTCCACTCTCTAAACCACTCCCCCATTTCCAATGATCACTACCATGCCACACAATTTAAGCCGGACTTGGCTTACTTCAAGTGTCAAACAATTGAGGAGACTTGTGATTATATTATTATGTGTGAGATAAATTCTACTTATTATTAATGCCATTCTTTTTATGCTGCTATAATTTTGAAATGTTTTCTATTAGAATCCAGGTCCCTGGAAGTATTACTGTATTAACTACTACTATCAGCATTAGCATTTTTATGGTAAATTGAAATTTTCCAGTATACTTACAATATTGTAGACACTTTCTTTGATTCCTGTATATGATGGAAACATTACAAAGGAACTTATGCATATGTCTGCTTTAAGCAGCTGAAGTGAAGAAAGGAACTGCATGTGACGAATCTTTAAATTATTTCCTTTATATCTTAAGAAATCATCTCAACAGTTTGCTCAGTGTTCTTGTAACGCAGGAGATGGACTTATGAGGCATAAAAGAGAGGGGACAATCTACTCTGTGGTTATGACTCTGTTGGTTCATGGTTACTGAGGGGCCCTCTCTAAGATCATGGTAGGAGCCGGGCATTAGTGATTCTTTACAGCTGTGAAGGGTGAGTGGCCTTTCTCTATCTCATCTTTTCTAAGAGTTTCAGTTCTGAACGCATGAACGGCTGTACTGAAACTCTATATTAGCGCAAAGGGAAGGAAAGTGATCATTTACAATTCAGTTAAAGATACCTACTTTATAAACAGATTAAAATATATCTATATGTATTGCTATGTATCTGTATTTATTCCTTGTATATGTTCTGTTATCATTCTCACCAGGTGAGTCCTATCCTCATTACACACTTCTTGTCAGAGGTTGCTTTGTCTATTACTTTCATAACCCCACCTGTACTCCCAAAGTGTGTGCATGTGTGTGACATTGCTTGCAAAAACAGTCCCTGACTTTAATTTGCTTTTGATGTATTTTCACTGAAGAAAAAAGACAGGTGCAAAAACAATACAAAAGAATCTATAAGAACCAAGTAACATGGTTAGCAAGTGATAAAAGAGTGCCAGTGTTTTAGGCAGCAAACTAAGGGCGAGGAAGTGTCAAAGTGTACACTCCACCTTGAGTTATCTTATGTAAAAGGCTACTCTGCAAGCGCCACAAAATACTTCAACTTATATCTCCCTTGCCAGAGTCTAGTTACAGGTCTATCACTAGCCACAAGGGAGACTGGGAAGCATAAACTTTGGCTGGATATTCTGCAATTGGGAAAAAATTACAGTATTTTGGCGAGAAAAAAAGAAGATAATTGACTTTAGGTAGGCAACTCACAGTGTCTAGCAAAGCCCAGTTATGCTTTGGAGCCCATTATTGGGAATGAAGTTCTAGAACAAAATTTCAAAATGACAAAATAGAAAGAATTGCTCAGCTATATTTTCCCCAATTTGAGTTATATTATGGAGATTTCAACTCCTCAAGATCCATGCTGCTGTGGTGATGGTAGTCAGTTGGAAGACTTCACATCAGTGAGCAGAGAGAAGAGGCATGGTGTCAAGTGAAGCTGAAACCCAAGGACGGTCCTCTGTTTACTGAAACATGCAAGAGCTTTGCCACCGGGTAATACACAGGAGATGACCAGGCAGCAGAAATCAATGTCTACAATGGCTGCCAAGCCTGAAGGTCCGCCCTCTACTCACAACAGCACCAGTCATTCCAGAACCTGGAAGGGCACTGGGAACATAGAAAAAGGGCTGGGAACCACCAACTCCAGGCGTTACACCCTTTTCCACCCCACTCTGCTATGCATAGCTGGGCCTGGAGAGGACGAGTGGGACTGTGTTAAACTCAATCACAGGTTAATATGAACTAAGGCAGCTCTTTGAACTGTGCATGGCATTTTAAAAAGTACCCAAATGTATCAGGCTGATGTCCAAATGCAGTTTAACACAAGAAAGACTTGATATCTCTCCTCTCCCACATCTTTTTCCTTACTCCTATTTTTGACCCAAAAGTGAGTGAGTTTATTGCCTGAGCAGAATTAGGTCAGACTCAAGCTGAATATCAAGTTGACAGAGGGGTGGGGGTTGGTGCCAAAGCTGATTAAATGAGAAGTGAAAAGAAAGTTTCACTCTGTATCCAAATATGGGAATTTAGAAGAGAAAAGGCTAATATTAGACTACTTAAGAATAGTACAAAAAGATACATGTATTGTCAAGAATCAGGGAGTTTCCACCCATGTCAATACTTCATTGTAAAAAAGCCACACTCTTATGTTGATAGGTATTTAAGATGCGCTTTAACTGTTAATATTAAACAGTTAATTGCTGTTAATTGGATAAAAATTGCTAATCTTTTGTATGGAAAGTCTTGAAAAACTGTACACATTTCTGCTCTTCCAACATATAGTCTGCCACACATTGTTAATGCAGGGTCATTTTTTAAGAGTTCTTTAACTGGTACCATTCCCCTCCCATAACTAAAACAGCAACTCTCTGTCATAAGGGGGACAGCTTCTGACAGTCTGGCTTCCATATAGAAATGACAATCTCATTAATGATGCTAAGTTTATATTGTAAATATATTATCATCACTCCTACACCAACTGCTCATGTTAAAAAATAATTACTAATTGGATTCAGCAAATGTATTATAAAACGGTGGCTAATTTTAACTATTTTCTTCCTCCCCATTTTGAAAAAAAAAAATGAGTGATTCAGATAAAGCAATCTGTTACCTGGAGGAATTTAGAATTTTTTAATGATCTTTGATCGGAGTTTTTAAGAATTGCACAAAAATGATAGTTCAGGTAAGAATGACAAGTGAGTTGCAGCCTAAGGCTTGTATCTTTCTGCCCAAAATTTAATGATCAAAATTAAATCTACTAACTGGTTCTACCTTTGTTTCTAATTTATTTCTAGGATGCCTTAACAAGATGTGGTCTGGACACCCATTCTACTCTCCATGATTGCAGGCTCATATCCTTCTAGGTCTCTCTCTCTCTCTCTCTCTTTCTCTCTCTCTCTCTCTCTCTCTCTTCCTCCCAGGACACCTGCTCTTCAGTCTCATTTAGGTGTCTGGTCCTTCTATCACTGCACTCACTCTCTTTGTAGCCTCCCTACCCAGCCTACACTCTCCAAAATCGAATTTTGTTAACCTTCATTAACCTCTCTTTCATACCCTAATCTTCCTTGTCCATCTTGTCTTCTGCCACTTTCCAGCATCACACAAACCCAGAATCAATCAATTATCCATTTTCTCCACTCTTAACCAGGACTGCCAGGTAATGCTAGAGAACAAAGCACACATTTTTCATATATTGGTTCTATCACGAGTCTGCGGTTTCCAACGTCAATTTCTTCCTTAACACTTTCTAGAAATTCTATTCATTCCAAAATAACATTTATTCCTCATTGTGGTGGGACTACACTTTACCCTTCATCATCCCCCGCTGCAGTTTGGCTTTGCCCCTAAGGATGGCCTTGGCACAGTTCTTGCCAAGCTCAATGGATCCTGGTCTTGGCTGAGTCCAGGTTAAATGGCCGCAAGGGAGCACTTGGGATGGAAAGCTGGGCTCAAATCCTGACTCTGCCACTCATTACCTGTGTAATTTTGGCAAGCGTCTTAACTTTCTGAGAATCCATTTTCACCTTTATAAAAAATATAAAAGGGAAGAATTTCAAAAATTAAGTAAACAAAATGGACATAATTTTTAAATTTTGTCTAATATTCTTTATCTTTTAATTGGAGCAATCTGTTAACTTATTACTAAATTTAGTTGCCGATACATTGGGTTTAAATTTTACATCTTACTGTTTGTTTTCTGTTTGTCCCATTCATCCTATGTTCCTTTTTTACTCCTTTCTTGCCCTTCTTTGAAATAATTGAACATTTTAATTATTATTTTGTTCCCTATCATCATTATTAATATAATTTTTGTTTGGTTTAGGGTACTATCTATCATAAACTGTGGAATTAAGGATTTAGAGAAAGGATATTAAGGGTAGAGAAATGCACAAGGATAAAATTCTTCATTTGGACAAGCATGCTATTGTTCTTTTATTTATTGAGCACCTATTATTTACCACATTCTGTTCAAGTCTCTGGGAATGCAGTAGAAAATAAAAACAGGCAAAAGCTCTGCCCTTATGCAGTTTATGGTCTAAAGGAGAAAGAGAATAAATTTTGAGGTCAGAGAGTCTTGGATTCAGAAACTAGTGTTGTCATTAACTAATTGTGTGACCTTACACAATTGCCTACACATGATTTTTTCAACTGTGAAGGTTGAAATGATACTGTCTTTGGAGGGTTATTATGAGAACTAGAGATTAAGTATAGAAAGTTCCAGCACAATTGGAGCACATAGGAGGTAATGAATGGTGCTAGAATTATTATTATTATATTCACCAAACCTCAATCCTATGATTTTTTTTTTGCCACAAACTAGTATTATTAAAAACATTCCAAATGGTATATATTTAAATATTTCTTGCTCTTTCTCTCTCTGCCTACAAAAGAAAGCTGTGTTATATATGTGTTTTAAACGTTTGTACTTTTCTGCACTCTGGTTTTCAAGCTTGTGAATATGATTTAACCCATGGTATACAAGTTCGCAATAATAAGACCTTGGAATAATAATAACCATGTGTGACATATGGTGACATTTGTCATCTTCCTTGTCAAGGCAGATGTTCACACTAGTGTTATATTACTTCTGGTGATGATTATTGACTGATAACTTTAATATTCATGCAAAAGGGTACATTAGGAAATCAGGATCATGATTTTAAAAGATCTACAAATATATCCACATAGAACTGCATAATTAATTAACATGAAAACATTTTTTTAAATCTCTGGCTCATGACTACAATTTTTTAGATTGGAACTACTAGAAATTCAAACTCTTTGTAATCATTCTTGTGTCAAAGATATTACTGGCACTTTAATGTATTTATTACTTACTTGATTTCACTGACGTACCATTAACTGCATCTCTCATGCTGTTCTATAAAATGTGCCCTCAGTTATACCTCCCAGAAAAGCGCAATTGAACTGGGAAAATGTGAGTGATTATATTGCTAGGGAAGGTTATTACCAGTGGCCCCGGAACTTCACTGTGCATAAGAATCACCTGGGAGGGAGCAGGAACGGAGGGAGGATATGTTTGGGGGCAAGGGTTGGAGATTGTCATAAATGCAGATTCCCGGGCTCTGCTCTGTGAGCTGCTTCATAGGTTGGCTATACATAATCTCTTAATCTAAAGAGGGGCACTCAGTGGGGATCTTTGATTTCCTGGACCAGTGCCCAGGAATGAAATCTGAAGGTGGATTCTATGCTGAATTATCACACTCCACATCTCTTCTTATAGCACTCTAGTTAAGCCCAAAATTTTACCTGGGTCCCACTTAATTTTTAAACGGATATTTATTTATAATGAAATTATAAGAGCCAGATTTCTTGAACTGAAAAGTGGGCTGTACAAACTGACCAGTATAACTCTCAATTGAAGGAAAAACATGAAATTGGAAATATCTAATCAATAATGGACAAAGGTGGTTTCTGAATCAATTCAGTTACAAAAGTACTTATTGGGCCAAGTGCGGTGGCTCATGCCTGTAATCCTAGCACTTTGGGAGGCTGAGATGGGCAGATCACTTGAGGTCAGGAGTTTGAAACCAGCCTGGCCAACATGGTGAAACCCTGTTTCTACTAAAATTATATTAAAAAAAAAAAAAAAAAAGAGCCATGCATGGTGGTGGTTGCCTGTTATCCCAGCTACTTGGGTGGCTGAGGCAGGAGAATCTCTTGAACCCAGGAGGCGGAGGTTGCAGTGAGCTGAGATCGTGTCACTGCACTCCAGCCTGAGTGACACAGAACATGAAAAGTACCTATTGAAGGCCTCTTGAAGGCCACACAACCCAATAGGCATAGGGTAGAGAAATATTTGATCTGTCAAGGAGCCCCATGTCCATCAGACCAGGTACACACATAAACAAAAAACTAATAATACAATATTTCAAACATTAGGGCATGTAAGAGATATTATGTGAACAATAATGAAGAAACATCTCATTTCATCTGGGTGCCCAAGGAAGAAGTGACATTTGAGTGGACTGGGAAAAATAGGTAGAAATTCATAGAGTAGAAAAGGGAGAAGGGCTACTACCTCATCAGAGGGAAAAGTGTGAGTGAGGATGTGACTGGGGCACTCATGTTATTCAGGATGGCTGGTGTAGTAGAAATCAAATGAGCCAATTCGGAAGGGCTTTGCATGTTTGCTAAGGAGTTGGGACCTTTTTCTGCAGGGAGCAGGAAACCATTAGAGGTTTTTCAATAGAATGACATCTGTGTTTTAGAAATATAATTCTTGCTGTGACACAAAACTGAAATGTGCCATGATCTCGCTTGACCCTGGAGTGTTGTATGTGGAGACCCCTCTGCTAGGATGCCTTTCTTCTTGCAATTCCCTCTGGTCTGGATTTCCTGTCCTGTCGGATGTCACATCCTGAGGCATGCAGCAGGATGCTCAGGTTAACTTGGCTCCTGCTCATCTCCGGGTCTCACCTTTACATTGTTCTTCCAGGAACTCTTTTCCTGTCAGCCCTACCCCCACCCCCCCAAATGGGTCAGGTGCCCTTGCCATACGCTGCCTGAACGCCCTGCGATTATTCCTACCAAAGATCTTACCAGACGGCATCAAAATGCTCTAGGTTTCTCAATAGACTGCAAACTTCCTCCAGTGAGAGAAGGTGTCTTGTTCAGTTTTGTATAGACAGTGGCTGCCACCTCCCTTGTCTGGCTCATGTAGACACTTTCTTCTTTGAATTAATTAATTTTAAAATGAGAAAATTGTGAGTTTTTCTCAGTTTAGGTGCTGTGATATGGTGAAATATTTGGTCTTACACCCTGTCCTGGTATACAACTCCTAAAATTCTTAAAATCTCCCAAGTGATATCTTTGGTACGATAGTGAGTTGACTGGTGGCTGGTATCCCCTAGGTAGCTTCAGGATGGGGCTGGTCATCAGAAAGATCAAGCAAGATTAGAGGGTTGGGACTTTCAGCCATCCCCATTCTCAAGGGAGGGGTGAGGGACTGAAGGCTAAGTTGATCATCAGTGGCCAATGGTTTAATCAATCATGCCTATGCAATAAAACTTCTATAAAAATAATCCAAAACGAACAGGGTTTGGGGGCTTTCCGATAGAGGAATACAGGGAGGTTCCTCCAGGGTGGCACACCTGGGGAAGGCATGGAATACATAGAGAGAGGCATGGAAGCTCTACACCCCTTCCTCTGTACCTTACCCTTTGCATCTCTTCATCTGCATCCTTTGTGATATCCTTTTAAGTAAACTGGTAATCATTTTTTTCTCTGAGTTCTGTGAGTCACTGTAGCAAATTAATAGAATCCAAACAGGTATTCGTGGGAACCCCAACTTATAGTCAGTAGGTCAGAAGCACAAAACAACCTGGGACTTGCCATTGGCATTGCAAGTCAGGAGCAGTCATATGGGACTGAGCCCTCAACCTGTGGGAACTGCCGCTATCTCCAGGTAGATAACGTCAGATCTGGTGTCTGCCCCAGAATTGACTGGTTGGTTATTGGTGAGAAGAAATCTCACACACTTGTTGGTGGCCAGAGGTCACAGAAGTCTAATGTGTTGATGCTTGTGGTGTGAAAGCAGAGGAAAAAAACAAACTTTTTTCTTCACAGAGGTGCATGGACTAAAATCAGAGCCTAGGCTCTACACCTGTTCTGCTGCTTGCCACCATATGATCTGGGGGAATTTACCTAATTTCTCTGTGCCTAATTTCTTGTTTCTCACAAGGGGTTAACAATAGTACCTAATTCGTATGGTGGTTGTGAGTGGTCAATGGGATAGTTCAAGGAAAAGCTGAATTTCAGTGTCTGGCACTTATTGCATGTTCAAGAAATACCTGCAGGACATACGTAGAGAGACGCTCCGCATGCTGGTCAAAAGCAGGCTGGTCTTCACACCTACTGACACAGAATGTCTAAGGATCAGGTCTGAGAATCCATATTTTAAAAAATAGATGCATTTTTTTTCTTTTAAAATCAATTCTTGCTTACTTTATAACATCTAAATCATAAATGATATAGATGTGTATAAAATAAAAGGTGAAATTTCTGCATCTCTTAATCCCATGATCCAACCCTACCCAGAGAGAAAGGTTTTTATAGTATGCACAATCTTTTCTAGGTATAGATATAGATGATATAGCCCAAATATATATTTCACAATATCACAGTACCTAAACTGAGATAGATGTGGATTAATAGATGTACAGATACATGATAAAGCAAGTTACTAGTAAACTGTTGGTGGAATCTAAGCGATAGATACACAAGTATTATAAAATTCTTTTAACTTTGCTATATGGTTGAAATTTTTCATAATAAAATGTTGAAAAATAACATAGACATCAATAGAGACTTCTATAATATATATTAAGTAGGAAAGAGCAGGTTACAGAATATTGTGTGTAGTATGATGCCAGTTTGTTAAATACTAGATAGATATTTGTAGTAAATATACTTTTAAAGTAATAATGACATAAATTTAGATGTAGATAACATAGTAGATACAGATCTATCTTTATGTTTGTATCATACCTGTATCAATATTCCTATATATATCTAGATCTGGAACATAATATACAGCTTAAATATACAGATACAAAAGTTGAGATCATATAAATGCTTATCAAAAGAAAGTTGTATAGTTATTCTTATATCAAACACAATAGATTTTGAGGGAAAAAGCATTACTAGACATGAAGAAAAACATTTTATCATGGTAAAATGGACAACTCACCAAGAATATATAACAATTCTAGATTTGTTTCTAAAAACATAGCCTCAAAATACATATGGAAAAAATCACAGAATTAAAAGGGAAAGTAGATAAAGCCACAATCAGAGAACCAAGTGTCAACCAGTGGACAAAAAATTAATAAAATATAGAAGATCTACACATACTAAGTAACAAATTGACCCGATATCTGAAGAAATATTTACCAAAATGTAGACAACATACTAAGCTATAGAGCTTTCTTGTAAAAATTCAAATGATTGAAGTTAGTCAGAGATTTCATGTTCTCTGACTACACTAAAATTTGGGTAGAAATATATAAAATAAAGCAAATGAAAAAAGTGGAACTAGAAAATGAAAAATTAGAACATATTTTAAACTGAGTAATAGTGAGTATTATATATATCAAAACTTGTATGCAGTTAAAGTCATTCTCAGACTTTCAAATGTATGTAGTTGAAAAAGGAAGATCAAAATTAATGATCTGAATATCTATCTCAAACAGTTAGATATAATTAAAATAAAATAAAATGGAAGGAAGGAAATAATAAAGATAAGAACAAAAATCAATGAACCAGAAAGCAAATGTCAACAGATTCAACAAAGACAATATATTAAATTTTTTAAGAGTAAGAAAATACATAAATTCTTAGCACAACTGATTAAGAAGAAGAAAGACAGGGTGCAAATTATTTTTATCAAGGGCTGAAGGAAGGAACTTTGCCACAGAAATTACAGACATTGAAAAGATAGTAAGGGGATATATAAACATCTTTATGCTAAGTAATGTGAACATTTATATGAAACAGACAAATTCTTAGAAACACAATTTTCCAATAGAAATAGAAATTTCTAAAATCTGAAGGTTCCAGTATTTATTTTTTTGAAATGAAACTTGAAAAACATAGATAGCAATGTGTGTATTTGAGGGTCACAACATAATGCTCTGGGATATTAATATATATAAATAGCAAACTGTTACCAAAGTGAAGCAAATTAACAAAGCTATCATCTCACATGGTTACTTCGTGTGTGTGTGACAGGAGCAGCAAAAATCTACGGATTTAACCAAAATCTCTAATACCATACCATTTTGTTAACTTTGGTTCTCATGTTGTACATTGTGTCTATAGACTTGTTCATCCTACATATCTGGATATAAAGAAATTGAATCTTAATACAGATAATGATGATGATGACATTTGGAGAACCTCTCAGACCCTGGCTTCAATTTTTTTTATATCATGGGATTTTTTATTAGCCTAATGCCTTGCTCTCTCCCCATCCCTTATTGCTTTGTCCTGACTGTACAAAGTATTACCTGATGGAGGAGTTGGGAGAAAGAACTGGGCATGCTCAGTTCAGTCATCTCTTTCCTGTTTTCAGGTCTGACTTCCTGCAAAAAGGACGCTTTCTGGGCTCTCGGCACATCATAATTTGCTTGCTCTTCCTGAGGAAACCTGCAATTGTGCAGTGATGTCTGTAAGCAGGAGGACATGTTGTCTTTTGGACAAAATATTAGCAAGGGTAAAGATCTGAGGTATTTCCTTTGATTGCCTTCATCAATAATAAAAGCAATATTTTGAGATTCATCTGGCTTACTCCAATGTCTAGCTCTCAATTCTATTCCAGCTTGGGAAAGTAAGAAAGTAGCATTATTTATTCATTTTTTAAACTTTCAATAAATAGGTAGCTCCACTTTCACATCTGAAAAATGGACTTAACAATATTATTGAGTTAATATGTAGAAAGTGTTTAGAACTTTGCCTGGCAAATAATAAGCAGTTAATAAATATTAGTTACTGTTATTTGTGTTAAATTACTGCATGCCAGAACTGGGCTAAATCCTTTACATTGCATCTTCTTGTATAATATTCAGAAGAAATCTCTAAGGTAGACACTAGGATGACTCTTAGGTTACAGAGGAGGAAGCTGAAACTTGGGGAAGTTAAGTCATCTTGTTGAAGGCTGAAGGTCGCACACTTTGTAAGGTCTAACTTCAAAGTGCATAGCTGTCTTTTGCAAACACAAGCCATTGGTGATAACTGGGAGAAACAAGAGAGAGAAAACCATTTGTGACAAATTTGTCACTATCACTGGAGAAGAAATTGAGAGTTGCAGTTCCTACTGACGATTAGCCGACTAACAGCATCAAGTCCTGAGAAAAGGACAGTTAGTTTCTCATGATCTTTAGAAGAACACAGTTGAACAAGAGTTAAATCCAAATTGATGTTACATATTCATAGATCATCAAGCATGCCCAAGAGTATTCATGAACAATTTAGATATCACACCATTACAAGTGAAAAGACTAGGGGGTCTTTTCTAAATGTTTGGAGCCCCAATTCCAGTTCTTTTGGTGTTTTATCTCCTTCATGAGAAAGTCTGAAGGAACCTTATCCCTCAGCATTCCAGTGCAACTTAAGTTACACTGCTCCACTCCTAAAAATCGTTTCAAAATCACTTAGCCTTTTCTCTCGTCTTCAGTACTCTGGGCTAACCAATACCTTTCTTTTCAGCATTAACAGCCTTGCAGTCAGGCTTACTGCACATGCTTCTCCTAATCATTCCTGAAAGGGATAAGAAAAGATCTTTCAGGAAAGAATATATGCTATTTGAAGCAGATCTTGGATCAGTGCTTGGTGGAGAAAACATTCAGAGAAAAACACACAGGTCCCTCAAGCAGATCTGGATCTTGCTAACATTCACGCAGGTGTTTGTAAAACCACGTATCTTTACAACCTGAATCTGAGCCAGGAGTTAAAGAAAGAGATATGTTTCTTACACTTTTGTGAGAAGATATATGTGATGGGAGACTTTCAAGAACTACAGTCATTTCTGGAGCCAAAATTTTATCACACTGAGAAGGGGGCTGTGCATTAAATTTCAAAGTGTTATTCAAATCAAGCCAAGCTGTCCACATATCTGGAGTTAATGAATTAACAAATATTCAGAACATGTGAACAAAATCAGACACACTTTGAAGTTTTTTAAAAAATATATATCATATTTGTGAGAAGTCTAGTTTTTACTATCTGGTTTATTATGTCTTTGGGCAAATACAAATAGATTCTCAGGGACCTCAGTTTCCCTATCTGCAATTAGGACTAAATAAAGCACGTTGGCACATAAAGAGGCTTCTTAGATAATGCCTATATTTCACTCCAACTTTCTTGGATATAGCAGCTATAAAACCACGAATATCTGAGCCAGATTTTCCTTATGTCTGAACGACCCCCCCAAGGAATAAGTAAAGCACTTTTCAAAAGTACCATTAGCTCTTCTGAATTGCTGCTTTCTTGGATTGTATGGTACCCAGGTGGCTTTTAAGTGTTAACCCAACTTCCTGAAAACTGTCTCCCTGGTTTCCAAAGATTAACTAATGCAATTGGAAGGTAAGATCTGCTCATTATTTTAACATTTTCTATATTTTCTTTATAGGGCATATTCAGCTAGCCCACCCCAGAGTTTCCATTTCATAAGAATGCTCTTTCCTAACAAAGAAGAATATTTATGAAGCTTTTTCTGACATCTCCAAAATCAAAGTAATAAATTGTTTAAATTGCTAATCTGAAACTAATGTTAAACTATGACAAGCAATAAGGTATAATTGCATGAGAGACAAAAAAAATTTCTACCGTATTATACACTTGTAACTATTAAGTTCCAAGCTTCAGAAAGAGAAAAAGAGATAGTGTATTAAATGGTAGGATTCAAAAATCATAAAAAGGATGGTATCTGCCCAAACTTCACATAAATAAAATCTATGTGAAAGGTGTCAAGGGGTTTTGATGGAGACACAAATTTTACTCACACATTTTACTCTTGAGGATTTATCATGTTTCCAGGATCACAGTTGAAATTATAGCTTTGAAATGTCCAGAAACGTACTCTTGGTTCTTAGGTAAATTATATACGAAGATGTGCTTTAAGTATTCAAACAAATTATAGTTGCTTTAAACGGTATTGAATCCAAGAGTCTTTGGGCCTCAAAATAGAGGAAAAAAACACTGCTGATTTAAACAATAACATTTCCTTTTTCTTAAAACATTTCCCTTTTCTTATCTGCATTGCAGAATATTTAGGAATTGCATATAAGCACAAAGAAGAAAAAATCATGTATAATTCTAACATTTAGGAATCAAGATCATCGTACTGCTATTACATATTCTTTTCTCCATCATTTATAATGACCATGTCATATAACATTTTATGGATATACCATAATTTATCCAACCAACACCCTATTGTTAGAAATTTAGATTGTTTTCTGTTTTTTGTTTTTTTGTTTTGTTTTTTTTTTTTTTTTGCCAAAATACACAAAATGACAATGGGTATTGCTGTAGGTAATATCTGTACAGATCAATTGGGTCATCTATATTTAACTTTGGGCAGAGACAGAACTTACGAATGGAGAAAACGTAAAAGGTGGGGAAGCAAAGCCTTGTTTTCTAAGAAGTCTGCTCTGGCGTCCAAGGTCATCTAGGCTGGAGTCAGTCTCCTGCTGCTCCTGGAGCTTTGAGAGGCAGCCTCCTCCTTCAAAGACCGCTCCGCACAGCTTCATGGTTAGAGATCTTTAAGATTCTAGGAACACCTCATCTTCCAGTTGCTAGGAGGAGGGATGGCTCCGGGAGTAATAGTTGTGACCAAGTTGGAGAAGGTTACAAACAGAATTGTAGGCACGAGGGGGAGTCAAAAAAGGGGGACGGGGTGGAAAGGTTCTCTCAACATATGTCCTAATGATGCACTGACCCATTCACTGTCATGTTCCTGACAGGACATCCCCCTATATGCGGTGAGCCCTCAGGTGGGTGCAGACTGACAAGAACAAGCTACTGCCTTGGTTTTGCCCTGGCAGGGACGGGCCTCACTCGCTGCTCTCATTGTCAGTGACGTCTCAGAAGCCATTGTGTCCGGACTTGGTTCCGTCAGATGTGTCCGGAGTTTCTTCCTTCTAGTGGGTTCTTGGTCGCGCTAACTTCAAGAGAAGCGGCGGACCTCGCCGTGCGTGTTAGAACTTTTAAAAGCTGGTGCGTCCGGAGTTGTTTGTTCCTCCTCGTGGGTTCGTGGTCTTGCTGACTTCAGGAATGAAGCCGCAGACCCTCGCGGTGAGTGTTACAGCTCTTAAAGTTGATGCGGACCCAAAGAGTGAGCACCAACAAGATTTATTATGAAGACTGAAAGAACAAGCTTCCACACGGCGGCTGAGAGAGTTGCCCCTGTTGGCTGGAGCGGCCAGCTTTTATTCCCTTATTTGCCCCCACCCACGTCCTGCTGATTGGTCCACTTTACAGAGTGCTGATTGGTCCATTGTTTACAGAGTGCTGATTGATGCGTTTTACAGAGTGCTGATTGGTGCATTTATAATCCTCTAGCTAGACAGAAAAGTTCTCCAAGTCCCCACCCCACCCGGAAGCCCAGCTGACTTAACCTCTCACCCTGCAGCGTGATGTAGCCTGACGTATAAATAACTCCTCTGAGCTCCATCCTCGTCTCCAGACTCATTATCAAAGCAGAGTCAGGCCTCAAAATCCTTGGCGCCCCCAGCTTGAATATCTTTCCTCACTTCCAGAGTCTCTCTCTTTCTATAAAATACAGGATAACCTTTATTTCCTCAGTAGAACCTCTTTCAAGATTCCAGGCAGAATTTATTTCTCCTTACTCTTATTCCAGTAGCAATGACACTATCAGGCTGGTTGCCTACACGCTGCCTCACACAGCAGGCTGTTAATCTTTTGATGGTGAAGATGAAGGGCTCTGCACGAATGTCTCTTGGTGCTAAGAACAGAGTCTGACATATGCAAAACACAGTTTTTACTTCTTCTCTAATGAATGAGTTTAACTATTTGAGACCACTAACTCAGTAATTTACATGTCAGCATTTCTAAACAGCACTCATTATACAACAGCCACTTTTATAATTCAATCATTCATGCAACTCATCTGACCTGGTTATTAAAATGGGAAGAAAATTCACAAAACAATAAAAAAATTGCTTTTCATTATATGTTGTTCTTAAAAGGAAAATAAAAAGGAGCAAAACCACAGAAAAGCTGTAGCATCATGCTCTACTGTTAAGAAGTATCTCTCTCTCATTTGCCTTGGTTCACTTTAGTATTCACAGAATCTCAGAATTTATGTTAAACCAAAAACTGAGTCCCAACATATGTTCTTATTGGAAGGCTTAGTATAGTACGGCCTCAGTACCTTTAAAACAACTAGGAAATACATATAAAGATGGAAGTTCTTATCATATGATTATAAATCAGTAATAGAAACATACAATAAGTGCTTCAAAAGTAAATATAAACTAATACATAACTTTACATGGTCTTTAGTTTTCTCTCCTTTAGTTCCTAGAAAAGGCCACCCAAAATTGATGGTGTGCAAATGGCCAGAAAATTTTACTGTGTTGTGGTCATTTTAAAGAAATAATATCACAGTTTAGGCCGGGCGCGGTGGCTCAAGCCTGTAATCCCAGCACTTTGGGAGGCCGAGGCGGGCGGATCACAAGGTCAGGAGATCGAGACCACAGTGAAACCCCGTCTCCACTAAAAATACAAAAAATTAGCCGGGCGCGGTGGCGGGCGCCTGTAGTCCCAGCTACTCAGGAGGCTGAGGCAGGAGAATGGCGGGAACCCGGGAGGCGGAGCTTGCAGTGAGCCGAGATCGCGCCACTGCACTCCAGCCTGGGCAACAGCGTGAGACTCCGTCTCAAAAAAAAAAAAAAAAAAAAAAAGAAATAATATCACAGTTTAAAAAGTATCCTTCCAAAACTTGAACTGTATTTTGATGATCAGAATTTGGTAAAAAGAGAGTTTATTTTGTATACCATCCTAAGAAATGAGGCTAATCTCTACTACATATAAGGTGAGCTTACGTGCAAAGGATATCACAGTGCAGAATCAAAGAACAGTCACAGGGAACCCCAATAACAAAGTAAGATGCACACCTATTCATTTTGGGGTAGGCATGTCTTCCTTTGAGTGTCAATAATCTGGGGATGAGGAGTCTGTGCGTTGTGTATGAAGGGATAGCAAAGACCCTGAGCAGAAGGGAGGAAGGGAATAACATTGTGTCTGAAGGGGTTTCCAAAGGAATGTCACCTTGGAGAATTATGTAAAATGAGAGTTTCCAAAGGAAAAGAAGCCTGCACTTTACCTACAATATTTCTGTGCTTGCATTCACATTATATTAAAACGCAAAAGTTGTTAACATTTTGCAGTTTTCTTTCACTTGAAAATCATTTAAATGATAACCTAGATAATGTATTCTCTGGGAGCATGCTTGAGAAGCACCCAAGATGTGTTGCTTCTGGGGAGAATCTTAGGAAATTGTGGGTTAGCATACATATGCTTAAAAAAGCACAGTTCTTAAAAAGCATGGAGGCATCTCATATAAAATATAAGACCACCATCAGAGGAAATAAATTTAGAAACTGTTGACAGTTTGTGCCTCTGGGTAATGGGAGTAGAGGAAGATTTAAACTTCTTATTTTGGCTCTACTGTCTGGATCTTCAAAAAATTTTTATGATGTGCATGCCCTGCTTGGAATGAAGAAAAAAAACTTAAAATAAGTATAAAGGATATACCCTTTAAAAATAAACAGCTTAAAACTTAGGTCCTCAGGCTACGAGTCTGATTCTTTTAAAGAAGCAGATGCTACACACTGATTCTTTTAAAGAAGCAGGTGTGCATCATCATGCCTGGCCAATTTTTAAATATTGTGTAGAGACAGGGTCTTGCTTTGCTGCCTAGGCTGGTCTAGAACTCCTAGCTTCAAGCAATCCTCCCAGCTTGACTTCCCAAAGTGCTGGGGTTACAGGCTTGAGCCACTATGCCCAACTAAATTTAATTTTATTAAAAAAAAAAAAAGTTGAATGAGGAGACCTGTTCCTCCTTCTTGGAACTGTTTTCTCTTGAGTTCTCCATTACCTCCTGGTTTTCTTTGTACCTCTCTCAGACTCCTTCATTGAGCTTATCTACTACTTGAAATGTGTTTCACTCTGGAGTTTCAGCCTAGGCCTTTTCTAATGTTTAACACTTTCTCTTTGGGAAACCCCGTTTGTTCCATATCTTTGCATAACACCTGTAGGTATGATCTATATATCCAGTGGGGATGTGAAGCTACTATATCTTCAGCTTGCATATTTTATCTGACCTTCATATTTATGTTTCCAACTAGACCTGGTTATTGGAGAGATCTGTTTACCACATGGCGATGGGGTGGCCAAAGCACTATTTTCATACCACACCTCACCAAGGTTTGCCTGCAGACATCAGTTTTCAATCACTGCCATCAAACACACTAGCAGATATGTATGAAGAAGCTACCTCTATTGGAGGAGTATGTGTATCAAAAATTATACTTAACACTTTGTCTTAAGGAGAGTACCGTGTAAGATGGTAATGTTTGTAATGTGATGGGTAATAGCTGGCAGGCTAAACTACATTCTTGGAGGATGGATTATTTAATTCTAGGCTTTTGATTTGCTGATTGGGCAGTCCAATTTTGGGTCAAGAGCCCGACTGTTCAGAATAAAACAGGAAGGCTGAGAACCTGCCTTGGTTTTTCTAACTTTCCCCACACTGTACTTGTTGCCTCCTCTAAATAAACAAACAAACAACAGCAACAACAAAAAACTTCAGTAAAGTTTCAGGATACAAAATCAAGGTACAAAAATTAGTAGCATCTCTAGACACCAATAACATTCAAGCTAAGAGCAAAATCAAGAATGCAATTCCATTGAAAATAGCCAGAAGAAAAATAAAATACCTAGGAATACACATAACCAAGGAGGTGAAAGATATACACAAAGAGAACTATAAAACACTGCTAAAAGAAGTTGCAGATGATGAAAACACATTCCATGTTCATGAACTGCAAGACTCAACATTCTTAAAATGGCCATACTGTCCAAAGCAGTCTACAGATTCAATGCTTTTCCATCAAACTATCAATGCCATTTTTTCACAGAACTAGAGTAAACTATTCTAAAATCCATATGGAACCAAAAAAGAACCCAAATAGCCAAAGCAATCCTAACCAAAAGAACAAAACCAGAAGCATCACATTACCCGACTTCAAAGTATACTATAAGGCTACAGTAACCAAAACAGCATGGTACTGGTACAAAAACAGACACATAGAGTAATGGAACAGAATAGAGGCCCCTAAAATGAAGCTGCACACCTAAAACCACTTGATCTTTGACAAAACAAGCAATGAAGAAAAGACTTGCTATTTAATAAATGGTGCTGGAATAACTGGCTAGCCATGCACAGAAGAATGAAACTGGACCCCTACCTTTCACCATCACCGTATAAAAAAATTAACTCAACATGGATTAAGATTTTAAATGTAAGACCTACAACTATAAAACTCCTAGAAGAAAACCTAGTAAATACCATTCTGGACATCAGCATTGGCAAGCAATTCTTGACTAAGTTTTCAACTGCAACAAAATCAAAAATGCACAAGTGGAACCTAATTAAACTAAAGAACTTCTGCACAGCAAAAGAAACTATCAACAGACTAAACAGACAACCTACGGAATGGGAGAAAATATTCAGAAACTATGCATCCAACAAAGGTCCACTGTCCAGAATCTACAAACAATGTAAGCCTTTTAACAAGCAAAAACCAAATAACCCAATTACAAAAAAATGACAAAAGGACATGAACAGACATTTCTCAAAAGGAGACATACAAGTGACCAAAAAAACACATGAAAAAAATGCTCCACATCACTAATCATCAGAAAAATGCAAATCAAAACCACAGTGAGATACCATCTCACACCAGTCAGAATGTCTATTATTAAAACATTGAAAAAATAACATGCTGACAAGGCTGTGGAGAAAAGGGAATGCTTACACACTGTTGTTAGAATGTAAATTCGTTCAGCCACTGTGTAAAGCAGTTTGGAGATTTCTCAAAGAACTTAAAACAGAACTACCATTTGACCTAACAATCCCATTACTGGGTATATGTCCACAAGACAACAAATCATTCTACTAAAAAGACACATGCACTTGCATGTGCATCATAGCCCTAATGCAATAGCAAAGACATAGACTCAACCTAGGTACCCATCAACAGTGGATTGGATTAAAAAATATGGTACATATGCACCATGGATTACTACACAGCCATAAAAGGAAGGAAATCATGTCCTTTGCAGCAACATGGATGCTATTGGAGGCCATTATCCTATTATCCTAAGTGGATTAACACGGAAACAGAAAACAAAATACCTCATGTTCTCACTTATAAGTGGGAACATTGGGTGCTCATGGACATAAAGATGGCAACAGTAGACACTGGGAACTACAAAACAAACAAACAAACAAACAAAAACCAAGAAGCTGCCTTGGTAGACGTCACACTAAATTGTTACTGTTGCCTCAATTTAACATCTATTAACTATAACAAAATGGTTTACAAAATAAAAAATCAGACATCATTTGTAGCAATTTCTTTAGTATTTAGACATCAGTGGAAGATAGGGAAAATAATACGGGCTTAAAACAGAATCTTCTCTCTTTTTCCCACAAATCACCATGTTTTATGTGTTCTCAAACAAAACCATCTAATGCCATGAAGCAAAATATTTTCAACTGAAATATAAGAGTAGTCTATATTATCATCAAATAAGGGTACTTTTAAAATAATGTACTAAAAGAATCACTGGTGTTTGAATTCTGTTTCATGAAAATCTAATTTTCTTCTTAATTCTGCAGACCCAGTGAAATTATATTGAGTCTTAACAAAGCATTTTGTTTATTGTTTTCTGTTCTCTTGTTACAATGCTATTTATTAATGGGAACCAATGAGACCTTTTAAATAAAATGTAGTTCAATAGAATTAGTTTGAAAATAAATACAGCACATGTAGTTAGCTTTGCTTTTGAAATTAACCTATCAGGTGCTGATCTCTGTAATTAAAGAATCCTAATTCATAATTCTCTGAATCACTGCATTTGGCAGGCAAATGCCAGTAATTTTCATTTCACAACACAGTGCCTCAGACAGTAATAAGCCAGAACAAAACACATGCAGGTTTAATCAGGTAACAAAGCATGTCAAATACTTATTCTGAAATAAGGGAGTCTGGCGCTTGAAGTGTGAACCTCTGAAAAGTCTCTTAGGGGAAGTTATAGTCTCTGATCTGTACCTTTTCACAGCTTCTACTTACACCTTTAAGAGAAAAAAAAAGTCTCACCCGCACAGGCATCAGTATTCAAAGCAAATCACTCTCAACGGGACTTCTGGAGCCAAAGGTACAAACACACACACGTGTGTGCACTTCTGTACCACAGTGCACAGGTGCGCACAGGCACAAATGTGTATAAACACAAGTAGAGACGCAGACTAACTAAAGAGTACTTGAAGAGTAGTCTTTGTTTATGCTCCTGTAATTTTGGTTCAAATACCCGAAGAAAAAATATGCTCTGTTTTTAGGAAAAGGCTCTGTCTCTCTCAACCTCAGTCTATAGGGTTCCCAACCGGCTGTGGTAGAGTCAGAAAAAAGCCATCAAGGATTGGGCGTGGTGACTCAAGCCTGTAATTCCAGCACTTTGAGAGGCTGAGGCGGGCAGATAACTTGAGACCAGGAGTTCAAGAACAGCCTGGCCAACGTGGTGAAACCCTGTCTCTACTAAAAATACAAAAAGTAGCCAGGTGTGGTGGCACATGCCTATAATCCCAGCTACTTGGGAGGCTGAGGCACGAGAATTGCTTGAACCCAGGAGGCGCAGGTTGCAGTGAGCCAAGATAGCGCCACTGCACTCCAGCCTAGGTGACAAAGCAAGACTCTGTCTCAAACAAACAAAAAAAGAAGTAAGCCATCAAGTATCAAATTCTCCCCCTCATATGGAGAATCAAGCGGCTGGAAGATTTTCAATGGCCTTCTTATGGCAGTTCCTGGGATCCTGTGTAAGTAACTCAACACCTAAGATCCATGACATAGGAGCTGGTAACAAGAAAATTTTGCAAAATATTAATATACCATGCACAACCCGCATTTCAAAACTAATCACATCCACCAGTGAACATGCGTTGCCCATGATAGTAACTCCTTCAGGCCTAGATGACCAGGTTTCCCGGCCTCTTCTACAGTGTGAAGAGGCTATAGAGTCAAGAGAAGTGCTTGACTCAAGCCCTACCCACCGCCCCAGGATTCCCCAGCCTGACAGCCGTGAGCCTATTTCTAAGGTCTTTGGCTTTTTCCAAGGTCAGTCCTCCTGAGGGCAGCCTTTGTTGCTGAGGTTCACACTGCAGGCCTGAGAGGGTGGCCCAGGGCTATCTCTTGGGGTGACTATGGCATGCACCTGTGGGCTGAGGTACCCATAGGTATGAGCTCAATGCCTTTGGTGGGTCAGGCAAGGCCTAAAGGGGAAGAAAATGGGAACTAGCCCTGAGCAGATGGGAACGGGCTTATTTGTTCACCTTCCCCAGACCTCACGTACAAGAAAAAAAGAACTTGGCCACGTTTCTGCAGAGAAAACTTACCTAGGACACCATGAGATTTCAGCACCCCAGAAGGATGACTTGCTAAGCTTCCTTTCATTTTCCTGTCTAGTTATGACCAAGAGCCTCTCCTCTGTCACTTTCAGTGGGCATTTGACATATAATGACAAAATAAAAATGCTTGGTAAAGAAATACAGTGAAGTTTTTGTTTTTTTTTTTTTCTTGGCCATTATCGAGCCAGTCAAAATAAGTTTAACATTTTATGGTACAAGAAAGGAATCAAGTTGTAGACTAAAATTTTAAAAATTAAATTAATGTATGATTTTTGAAAAGAGTGGAAAACCTATCAGGTTGGTGCAAAAGCTATTACGGTTTTCGCTACTGAAAGTAATGGCCAAAACTGCAATTTCTTTTGCACCAACTTAATACATGTTTGTAGCAATAATGAACAATACATTTCAGTTTAATAACAAGTACAATTATAAGAATGACAATTTTTTTTTTTTTGAGATGGAGTCTAGCTCTGTTACCATGCTAGAGTGCAGTGGCGCGATCTCGGCTCACTGCAAACTCTGCCTCCTGGGTTCAAGTGATTCTCCTGCCTCAGCCTCCTGAGTAGCTGGAATTACAGGCATGCACCGCCACACCCGGCTAATTTTTGTATTTTTAGTAGAGACGTGGTTTCACCATGTTGGTCAGATGGTCTCAATCTCCTGACCTCGTGATCTGCCCACCCTGGCCTCCCAAAGTGCTGGGATTACAGGCATGGGCCACCGTGCCTGGCCAGGAGTGACAATTTCTAAAGAAAAATAAATTTAAATTTTAAAGGTATTATTTCAAAGCAGTAAAATACTTTGGGTATGAACAAAAATTTGCATATAGCAAACAAAAATTTAACACTTTGCAATTTGTACTCTTGTTTTTTTTAAAACTGTAAACACAAATTAAAACACTGCATAGTTACAACAAATGACAGAATTGAAGTAATTATGGTTCTGTTTCCTGTTCTTTTTTCTTTTTTTTGAGATGGAGTCTCACTCTGTTGCCCAGGCTGGAGTGCGGTGGCACTATCTTGGCTCACTGCAACCCCTGCCTTCCAGATTCAAGCAATTCTCCTGCCTCAGCCTCCCGAATAGCTGGGACCACAGGCGCATGCCACCACACCCAGCTAATTTTTGTATTTTTAGTAGAGACAGGGTTTCACCATGTTGGCCAGGCTGGTCTGAAACTCCTGACCTCAGGTGATCCACTTGCCTCGGCTGCCCAAAGTGCTGGGATTACAGGCATGAGCTACCACGCCTGGCTGTTTCTTATTCTTTACATTCACTATTTGTTATGAACTAAATTGTGTTCCCATAACCCCTAAATTCATATGTTGGAACCCTAACCCCCAATGCAACTGTATCTGGAGATGTGACTTTAAAGGAAGTAGTTAAGGTTAAATGAGGTTATTAGAATAGGGCCTTAATCTGGACTGGTGTCCTCAGAAGAAAAAGAGACGCCAGTATGTGTCTTCCTGTATGTGCTCAGAAAAGAGACTTCCTGTATGTGCTCAGAAAACAAGGCCATGAGAAAACACAGAGAGAAGGCGGCTGTCAGCAAGCTCAAGAGAGGGGTCTCAGCAAAAACCAACCCTACTGACACCTTGATCTTGGCCTTCCTGCCTCCAGAAAAGTGAGAAAATAAATTTCTGTTGTTTGAGCTACCTCATTTCTGACATATTTTCTTATGGCCTCCTGAGCAGACTAATACACTATCATTGTTATATCATTTTTTATTTTGAATCTAATATTTATGCACATTAGTACATAGTGCCATAGGAAATAGAGACACACAGGGCTACCAAAGCTTAAACAATTGCAAACAGCTAGCCACAAACTCTGGAAAAAAGCATGCATACATGCATAGCCAAGTCTGCGGGATCAGAGCCACTGGGAAACTGTTGTCTGCATTCATTATAAGTAGAGTCACAGTTTTTATATGTAAAATCAACTTTTATATGTAAATTCAGCCATTGTTCTAAGTGTTAGCACATTGGTGAAAAAAGTATTTCAGGAAGGAGTGTTTTATCACTGGCATTGTTTACGTTTTCTGGCACATGGTGACAGTGAAGAGCAGACAGACTGCTAGTCAACGTTATCGCTTTTCAATTCTCTGCACACCCACACTGTGCAGTGCACCCCTGATTGCCTGCACTCCACGGTGTTGCTTTTTTTTTTTTTTTTTTTTGAGACAGAGTCTTGCTCTGTCACCCAGGCTGGTGTGCAGTGGTGTGATCTCGGCTCACTGCAGCCTCCACCTCCCGGGTTCAAGCCATTCTCCTTCTTCAGCCTCCCAAGTAGCTGGGACTACAGGTGCTCACCACCATGCCCGGCTAATTTTTGTATTTTTAGTAGAGACGGGGTTTTACCATGTTGGCCATAGAGTGTTAGTAGAATCCAGGCCACAGGGGAAGTCTAGTTGCTGAAATCAGGTTAGAATCCTGATCTTGAACTTCTGACCTCAGGTGATCTGCCTGCCTCAGCCTCCCAAAGTGCTATACAGTGCTGCCTTTGATGTGACTCTGCCTCTCCTTTTATCAGGGTTCTTCTAAGAAGCAGCCCATTTGCCTCATGAGACAATAGCCAAAGTCATCCCAAGGATCCCATCATCACATAATAATTCAGGCACCATGATGCCTGAAAGAGGAGAATTGGCAACCTGCCACTGTCGAGATCGAAGTGTGAACAAAACCTCCTAGAACTAAGATTTAAGAAGTGTTTCCTTCAGGTGACAGTGACCATAGTTCACATGGGAGGAGAAACCGGGAGTGTTAGAGAATACATTGAGTGTCTGTCTAGCAAAGAAGCATTTCTTAGACTTCCACTTTGTCAGCAAATGATAAAGAGAAGTCTTTCAGAGTCTGTTTCCTGGTGGATCCTTGGATTCATGTTATTATAGCAGGATGTGCTGATAGCTGGGAGACCTGGATTCTACTATTGGCTCCATACTAATGTTCCTTGTGATTTAATGCGTCTCTGAGTTTTGGCATCTCCAAGGTTATTTACAGCTTAAAAGATGCATTTATATTATGATTAGTCACCGGTGAGCTATGAAGTAGAAGGAAAGGAATTTGGGTTTTAGGAGCCACAGGGGAAGTCTGGTTGCTGAAATGAAGGGATGATAAGAAGCTGTAGCTCTTCTTTCTGAAGGAGCCTCATGCAGACCATTGCTGGAAGCCTGAGCATTCATCTCTGCCTTCATAAGTGAGATTTTTAAGGGCTCCCTGGTTCCACATCACTTATTGGTTGAGTGCCAACTACCTCCTTGGTGTAGAACAGACTCTATTCCTCTGTCTCTTGTGAGGTAGAAAATTCAAGACAGATTTGTGACCGAGGGGAGCAGAAGAGTCACCTAAACACACCATTAAAATGATGTTTAAAAAGGAAAAGATTTGTCAATTTCAAAATACATATTTCAAAGAAAAAGTGAGATTTGAAAAAAAAAAAATCAACTGGACTTCTAAGGGAAACAATGCCTGGCACATGGAGGAGCTCAGTAGATACTTGTTGATTGAAAGGTTCTCAGCACCTCAGAAGAAAGTAATAGCTCACTCTATTTTAATTGACTCTTTAATTGATAACTCTTTAATTGATTTATGACAAAATACATAAATATTTTGCCATCATACTGGCAAACTCGATGACTGAAAATAAACCAAAGAAAGAGAAAGAAATGGGGCTGGTTGGGTAGTGGTGTCCATGGGTTGCGATGACAAAATTAGCATCAAGGAAGGAAGTCCAAGCATCCACATCTGCGACCTAGAGCAGGCTGTCAAGATGTATGATAGGACAAACAATCCCTCAGCAAAGGTTAGGCCACAAATCAGAGCACAGAGAAGTGTGACAGGCCTCCTAGAGTAGCTTGTCACAGTGACATGTGGCAGAGGAAAAGAAAAAAAAAAAACTGGAAACAGCCAGCGGAAGTGCTGGCCACAAACGTTTGCAGATCTTTTGGCTTTTTTCCCACGTCATCTTAAGCTCTTCTCCTTGCACAGGGAAGTGCAGTCGGCCCTCCGCATCCGCGGGTTCCACATATACGAATTCAGCCAACTGAGGATTGAAAATACAGTATTTGGCTGGGCACGGTGGCTCATGCCTGCAATCCCAGCACTTTGGGAGGCCGAGGCAGGCGGATCACAAGGTCAAGAGATCGAGACCATCCTGGCCAACGTGGTGAAACCCCGTCTCTACTAAAAATACAAAAATTAGCTGAGCATGGTGGTGCACGCCTATAGTCCCAGCTACTCAGGAGGCTGAGGCAGGAGAATTGCTTGAACCCAGGAAGCGGAGGTTGTAGTGAACTGAGACTGTGCCGCTGCACTTCAGCCTGGTGACGGAGTGAGACTCCCTCTGAAAATACAGTATTCATGGGGTGTGGAATCCATGGATATTGAGGGCTGACTTTTCATATATGGGTTTCACATGGCCAGATGCAGGACTTGAGCATCCATAGATTTCTGTATGGGGATGAAGGAGGGTCCTGGAACAAAACCCCTGCAGATGGCTGAGATGTCGTAGTAAATAAGGCTGACCACGTAGTAAATAAGGCTTCCTGGAATCGAAAGAACTAAAGATGGAAAGTGTCATCCAGCATTCTCACCAGTGATCTAACCAGATTATTGGCACAAAAAGTCCACAATCAGGACAGTGAGCATCTATGGCTCAACTTTCTACACCTCTAAGAGTGGGAGGGTCCTCTTGAGTACACTGCATCCTTCTCAGCACAGTGCTATCCACACTTAGAGTGTGCTGCCCTATAAACTGTTATTATACCTAGTCACCAGGTAATGGCTTGGCAGAGATGTTATGAATAGTTTAGACTGTAGATCATTGGGTAGAATAGAAATGCTTTATGGTCCCTTCCCCAGCCTTATTCTGTGATTATGTGATTGCTTTATATTCCCACATAGCGTTCCCCCTTCCCACTGCTTTAATTGATGCTGGGATCAAGTAGATATAAATTGATAAAGTTCAAGTGAGACAAGGAGAAAAATCATCTACCCTCCTCTCCAACCTATCCCCCTCTTCTTCTGGATGAAAACCCACATTAATAATATAAGTTCAAAGTAGGCATCCAGTACAGTGTAGCTTACTTGTGCATTACTTCCACTGAGCTATGCTCAAGTGAAGTGCAATCTAAAGACAAACAGACAACATTCCCTGAAACTCTTCCCTAGATACAGAACATCATCAAATTGCCATTTTTCATCCAGCAATATAGGCCACCAGATTTTGCCCCAGTCCAGAGATGCTGGAGCAGAAGACAAAAATGAGGGGATCTTATTTGCATGACTGTTTGGGAAACACAGTTTATGCTTTACCTCCCGTGAGGGGGAAGAAGCAAGAGTCCATTATGAAGATTCTTTCCAATATGAAGCTCCTCAAATGGTGTGTTGTTTTTTTTTTTCTCTTAGCAAGATTTTCAGGAATAAAAACAATCTTTGATAGGGTTCAGGAAACAACTTTTTAAAACTTTGAAGTGAAGACTAGGTGTTCATTTCCTCTGGCCCTGAACATGGTCAACACACCCCATCAAAACAAGCCTCAGGTTGCCAGAGGAGATACATGGGCTTGGAGAGAAATAACTACAGAAGGGAACTCACTTGGTGAAAACCATAACCACAACAAGATGGAAAAAAGCATAGAATTGCACCAAAATGCAATGTCCCATTCAGGAGGAAAAGCTTCATGGTTTTTTTGCTTGTTTGTTTTTGTGTGGGGCAAAGGGGTGTTTTTTTGTTTGTTCATTTTCTTTTTGAATCCACTGTTTTTGGACTTTCAAAAGTAGTAAAGGCAGCATGTTTTACAGTGTCATTTCATCCTGATAGAGACCTCTTCCAGAAAAGACTATCTGAGCTACTCTGGAAATGAATGGAATTCCTTCCATTATGTCTGAATTTATAAAAATCTGAGAGAAAACTGAAGTTTACCAAGAATGCATTCTTGTTTGCATGGTGTTTCTTCTGCATGATGTGTTGTTACCAATAAGGATGCCATGTGTACCTTTCAGCCACCCATTGCTTACTGGAGAAAGAACTGACATCAGATGAGGAGGAAAGATCTACAAATTTAGTTTTTTTTTTTCTGTTTCGTTTTTGCCATTTAGACTTCATTTTATCATACTTTTAGGGTTTTTAAAATTGTATAACATGGTTTTGTATTGGTAAATTTGCTTTTTTATGTAACAATTCTTTATTATAGATATGCACTGATTGCTAAGGACTAGTAATTCAAGCATAAAGGAGAAAAGTTTCATTTTTATTTCAAGGGCTTAATGGGCTATCGAAGAGGGTGTACAGTGATGACACTGTACGTCACTGAGCCAGTGATGACAATACCAAGTAATGACTGCCTCAGTATAAGGCAGGTTCAACAGTGGGAGGCTGGAGTGAAGGCATGGCTGCATACTCCATGGGGAATAGACATATCGGAGGCTGCCATGAAAATGTTCTTTTTCTTTTCTTTTTTTTTTCTTTTTCTTTTTTTTTTTTTTTTTGAGATGGAACCTCACTCTGTCACCCAGGCTGGAGTGCAGGGGTGCAATCTCAGGTCACTGCAACCTCTGCTTCTCAGGTTCAAGTGATTCTCCTGCCTCAGCCTCCCGAGTAGCTGGGATTATAGGTGCCTGCCACCACACCGGCTAATTTTTGTAACTTTAATACAGGTAGAGTTTCATCATGTTGCCAGGCTGGTCTCAGACTTCTGACCTCAGGTGATCCGCCCACCTCGGCCTCCCAAAGTGCTGGGATTACAGGTGTGAGCCACCACGCCTGGCCAGAAAATGTTATTTTTCCATAAGAATCCCTGTGGTGAAAATTGTAAGAGAAATGATCCAAAGGCACATATTAAAATTACTTTTGAGAGCCCATTATTTAATAAACTTTCTGTTGGTAAGGCTATGGATAATTAAAAAAAAATAACATATTCATTCATTTGTTGCCAGTGGGTTTAATTTATTTTCTTCCTTCTTAATAAAGTAGAAGGAAAAAACATCCGTGTTTATACAATGTCACTGCAGTTCAGAATAAGACTCATTAATTATCAGAATGAGTAGCCACTGAGCAAGCTGTTCCAGTGAGTGGCTTGCACAGCTCACTGGAGTTTATGTTACATTTGGCCATTTACACACTCACTTTCCAGAAAGCCTGCTTTACTTGTGAGCTAAGTCAGATCCCAAAAAATGGATCTTCTTGTTGAAAGTTGACTGATCCTCCAAGATGGATGAATTTTTAATAAACTACTTTTTAATCTGAAGAGAAGTCCTATTTGTGATACACTGTTGATCATCACTCAGCTCCAAACGACTGGAAAGGTTATCTAGGGACTCAGGAAGCCCCAGCATAAACAAATACCATAAGTACAAGCCCTTAAAATCAAAATGCCTAGATGTTAAATGAATGTCCCTGTTATTGTTTCACATGGGACTCCGTAACATTTCTAGAGAAGGAATGATTCTTGGCACTTAGAAGAATGCCCTCTGCTTGTTGCTGGCTAGATGAGGGAACACCTTCTATCCAGCTAACAAGGCAGGGGTCAGCAGGAGAACACATTGGGGAGGCTGGGGATATGGAGAAGGGTCCTCTCTGCAGCTGCTATGTGGGGCAGGCTTGTCCTGATGACAGGGCGTCCTCAGCTAGAGCCGTGGGGGAAAGAGGCACGGCACGCCTCCTGGGTTTCCCCTTAAGTTCCAGTGAAGATAAATTAAAAATACTTTCATTTTCCTACTAACCACACTTCTTCTGTGGGGAAATATGAGTACTTCGTAGGACCTACAGGACAACAGCTCTTGTAGATATCAATTTGGAAGCTTCATCTCTTTGAGAAGTTGCAGGATAAAACAGCATGTTTTATAATCTCTTTGATAATAATCACTTGGCCATGCATAATATATACATAATATATACATATATAGGTATTACATATATATACAATTTATATGTATGTATTTTTTATATGTGTGTGTATACACACACACACACACACACGCAAAGATAAAATGAGAAAGACCAGAGGCAGAGAGAGAGACACACACACACACACACTCACAGAGAAACACACTCTTTGATGATGATGAGCCAGATACCACAAAGGAAAAGGTTTCTACCTACAGGTCTAGGACGATTGATGAGTAAATTCTGTTCTTTGCTTCCCACCATAATCAGCCCTTGGTTGAGCAAATCTTGAGGGTTGAATAGGGTTTCACTTTCAACCTCACGTGGACAGAAATGGTCATGATTCACCTAAATTCCCTGTGAACAGAAACGGCCTGGCTTCTCACACCTCCGGGGAAGGCTGGACGGTGGTGGTAGGCTGCTGCTTATCTCAATTTCAACTTCTTTTGCCTCATTTCGTGCCACTGAGAGCATCATTTCGGTTGGCCATCTGCACCCTGAATGACATCCATATTTTACCCACTGACATGGAGCAGCCACAGCTGATTAACAGAGCCAGAATTCCTCATGTGGACCAATTTGCTATGCAGTCGTCAAGGAGTGAAAACCCAGCTTAGCTGTGTAGTGGTTTGAGAATGGTTGTCTTTCAATGCTATAACAAAAATTAAAACTCTGCTAGCAGCCGACCCCTGGATTCCTGTTGAGAATTCTGCTCAGTTGCCTGTTAGGGCAATTTGCCTAAATGGGCTCAACCTTAACAGACAAGAATGCCCAAGAACAAGCTGGAAGCTAATGTTTTGTTCTGAAAGAATGTTAAATAATTTTTAAAATAAAAAGTCTTGTTAATAATCCTTTTTAAAAAATATTTTCAACTTTTATTTTAGATTCAGGGAGTACATGTGCAAGCTTGTTACGTGGGTATATTACGTGATGCTGAGGTTTGGGGTATGAAGGATCCCGTCACCCAGGTACTAAGCATAGTACCCAACAGTTTCTCAGCCCTTGGTGACCTCCCTCCCCCATCTAGTAGTCACCAGCATCTATTGTTCCCATCTTTATGTCCATGAGTATGCAATGTTTAGCTCCCACTTACAAGTGAGAACATGTGATACTTGGTTTTCTGTTCCTGCACTAACTCAGTTAGGATAATGACCTCCAGCTGCAACAATGTTCCTGCAAAGGGCCCTATCTGTCAATGACATTGCTAGCTTTTCTGAGATAGACAACTCAAAGGAGTATGTGATTTCAGGCTTGAGATCATTTGGTTCCAAGTAGCAGAAACTCACCAAGGAGTGTTTGCTACAAAGTGGGATTTGTTGAAAGGATATGAGGTTAGAGGAGCAGAAGGTCTGCATGAAGACCTGGAGTACAGTCAGGAACCAAGGCAATGCCTCCCACCATCACTCCCTGGGGGTCAAGCAGCTGCTCATCCCCACTGCTCTCTGGATATCAGCATCATTTTTCTCTCTTTGCAGACTGTTTTTTCCTGATTTTCTGGAAGAGTGTCAGAAATACGCTGCCTAACCCTTGTCTCTCCATCGTTGCCCAGTCTCAGGCTCCCAGCCAACTGACTTGACCCAAGAGAGGCAGACACTAGCAGGTCCAGCTTAATTAGAGATTGGCTTCCTTGATCCGCCTTTGATTCAGCTAACTATCACCAGGGACTAGCATCATTTGAATGATCTGGCTGCCAGTGCCCAGTCCTATGCAGGGGGAGGTGGTTCTTTCGGAAAAGGGAGGTTTGGGCTAGATGAGCACCCTTGAAGCAGCCTCCAAAAGTTTTCATTCTAGGAAGGGGCTTAAATTGATTCATAGACATTGTAGAATTTATTCTAAGGGTAGCGAAATTAGCAAAATTGTTTCACAGATAGGAAAATGAAGGCAAAGAGTTGTCAGTAAATTGCCAAAGTCAGTTTGAAACCTGAGTTGCTGACTCCTGACTCAGGCTTGACGATGTCAAGTATTTCTTTCCTGCACTGTGAAGGCTGGCTGGCTGTGGATGCTTCATGGCTTTCGGAAAGGGGTAGTGGAGTTTGCCCAAATAATCTGCAATAAAGCAGAGAAAAAAATCTAATAGATTTGTGCCTCATGCCATATCATTTCACAAATAAACCATCTCTTCCCCAAAATACAGGCTGGCTCACCAGGGAGTGGCCTGGTCCCTTGAGAATGTGTTCTTTCCAGTTCGAATGGTGGTGGTTCAGCTCAGTCTGGGTGAGCCTGGCATTTTTTCATCAATAAAGAAGACTTGCTAAAATTAATGTTGAAATAGTCTTCCATCATTCTGAAAGTATGCACTTTGCTCATCTGAAAAATATAATCAACCTGCCAGTTTCTAAGTTGAAATTTGTGTGTACTGCCTAGAATAACATTGACTCAGTATTCCTTTCAACATGAACCTTGGTAGTGTTTCCTTTTAGAGTTTTCCTCTTCTATACACTTCTTGTGGTCTTCTACCTAGGTTCATGCATGCACACAGAATGCATATACATGCACAACACAGACACGCAGAAGTGTACATGCTACTTATCTTCTGTGCATCACAAATTCCGAGGAATTAATGAAAATGGAGTATTTAGCACTGAAAAAGCTCTGGAGCTTAACTTCTCCATATCAGGGGCTAACAAGTCAAGGATGGGATAAGTCAGTCCCTTCCTACACTGGGTGCCTCACTTTTTATCTGCAGAATCCCAGGAATTTCTTCTTTAGAGATTACACTGAGGTTTCTACGTCATTGTTTGCTGTACAGAATGTTTGACAGCATAGTTCATGTTAGATTTCAGCCTGATAATGCACAATGCAGTTTTCAAAGAAAAAAAAAAATTAGTTCTAATGGAATTAGCACAATGATCCACTAAGAATACAGCTTATGAACAACCCTTAGATGGGCTATAGCAAATTCCAAAGCCAGAACCCAGGTTCTGTTCTTCATTATTTTCTGATTCAAAACACTTGTGGAATGATTAATCTTTATAAGAATTATTGTCTCCCGTGCACATGTGGAAATAAAAACCAGGACCTCCAGATGCGGAGTCATTACCTTAGTTCAGAGCCTTCTTCAACCCACCTACCACTCACAGCTTTTGTTTACTCCTTTACCGGAGACTCCTCTGTTTGCCTCCACTTGACCCCATTCCCATCCTACCCCATGTGATGTGGAGGGCAAACATGCCTCTGGCAGGCCTACCTAGCACATGAATAATACATGAAATAGTCATAGCTGTAATCAAGATTTCTGAATCCTTTCTATATAGCTGCCATGTGCTAAGGCCACAACAGATATTATTAAATCTTGTCCTCATACAGCCCTGTGGCATAGGTTTAATTTCCAGGTTGGATCTAAGATCTACCTGATTATAAGCTCCATGCTCTTAACCATTAAACTGAATTTTTCATTCACACCAATATTCTTAACAGTTATTTAGAGTATTTAATGTAATTTTTTTTTTTTTAGACGTAATCTTGCTCTGTCACCCAGGCTGGAGTACAGTGGTACGATCTCGGCTCACTGCAACTTTCACCTCCTAGGTTCAAAGTGATTCTCCTGCCTCTGTCTCCCGAGTAGCTGGGATTACAGGCACCCACCACCATGCCTGGCTAATTTTTGTATTTTTAGTAGAGACAAGGTTTCACCACGTTGGCCAGACTGCTCTCGAACTTCTGACTGCAGCTGATCCACTCACCTCGGCCTCCCAAAGTTCTGGGGTTATAGGCATGAGCCACAGCACCCAGCCTTAATGTAATTCTTTAGTGTTTTACTCCAAGGGTGTTAAAGGAAGAAAGAACACTGATGATGACTCTATGAGGACAGATCCCAACCTTCAGCTCCAGCTTTGGCCTCCATCCTGGCCCTAGATCCACAGAGCAGCTGACACACCAGGGTTCATAGAAATGTGTGGCATGAATGGAGAGAATGCCAGCCTAGGATCGACAGATACTTGTAAGATCTGGCATTGGTAAAATTCTCCCTCCTGGTGGATTATATTTTGTTTTTATTTTCCATTCCCCACAAAACAGATGTGCCTTCCTAAAGAGAAAAAGCGAATCCCAGAAAATGTGAATTGAAAAGAGAATGAATTTTAAGTAATGATTAATTTTCTTTAGATTTACATGAGAAAAATTAGAGATCAGTACCACAGAATCACAGAGTCTTTCAGTTGAAAATGATTCTTGTCCAAATGACCACCAAATCAGTAGGTTGCATTTATGGTGACATTTATCTTCCCAACTCATGGCTGGTTTACCCATAAAAGGGAATTATCACACTAAAAATTTGAATTTGGAAAATTCTTATCATCCCCATAAAGCAAGCACCATGTTGTCAAGTATCTTCCATGGCTAATTTAGCAAGGAGATGTTAGCTTTAACTCTTCAATTGTGAATGACTCAGAGAAGGGTATTCATCCTTAGACAGAATTAGTAAATTTGTTGATTAATTCCCAAGTTTTGGGTTATCTTAAATAAATGTTTCTAAAACTAGGATACTTGTTTATGCATCTCACTATAAAAAGTTGGTGTTGATTGACTCTTTGAGTGATATATAAACTTTAAAAAGTCACCTTAAAGGAAAAGAAAATAATTACCTACACTCTTTCCCAGTATCCTCAGGGAATGCCATTGTCAATTCATAGATCTGTAATGGTGGTGGCCTCCAAGAACACTTAAATCCATCCTTCTGCTTAGCCAACAAATGGACCAGCCATAACTTACATAGAGCAGTTGTTCCCTAGGGCATGGGGAGCAGAGAAGCACTTAATATAAAAAATTACTAATAATAAATATCTTTAGAAGCAGAGACTGATATAGACCCTCTCATTAAACTTGGGCATTTGTTTCATAGGTGCAGCATTGTCTTACAAGCTATAGTGACACAGTCCATCTGCTACCAGTCATGATCTGCTTACTGTATCAGTACTGGGACTATGCTAGTTTAGTATACTGCCACAATGTGCAGACCAAGATTTTGCCTCACTTTCCAAAGACATGATGAAGACCAGCGCTTCTTTAAATTATTACTATTTAAAATCATATAAATGACACAGGTTCAGAAAAGCACCTTTGGAAAACATTGGCACGTCATTTTGAAACCTATAAAAGGAACAGGTTGATGTGGGAGACTTGACTTCTGTAATTCAGAAAAAGTTAGTAAATGCTTATTATATGTTGAAACTTTTATACAAACCCTTCCACTTCCTTATATTCATCGTTTGAGGTATGAATTTTTATGCCATTTTATAGGCCAGGAAATTAAATCTTGGACAGCTTAAATAGCATGCCCAAGGCCACACAACTAGCAAGCCTCTTGCCTTCTTTGTCACAGCTGCTTCTCTTTCCATCAATGAGGAACTGCACCTGCAAAGATGCACAATAGCTCATATTCTACAGAACCATAAACTATGAGTTTAACTCAACTGGCCTATATATACTTTTACAAAACTATATAAAATAGCCATGGTGTATATGTTTATTTGCACACAGATGGTGAGATATCATTTTCAGCAAGTGTTGTATATACGTGCAATTCCAAACATCTTTCAAATGTATTATTTGTAATGTATTATTACATGGAATATTTCATTTCATCCTGACAAAGTGAAGAGGTATTATTCTCCCATTTCAAATGAAAAACGCTAAGATGAGAGATATTCTGAGGCAATTTCTAGAATGATCAATGCTTTTTTTTGTGCATTATCCGTTTCCTTTTCCTGTGAGATCATTTCAATCAGTAAAGAAATAGGCTGTGCTTTCCCCTCCAGCCACTGTCCCATGTCTCTCCTTCTATTCACAACAAGATCTCTTGACATAGACTATGCTTTCCAGCCCAATGTTCCCAACTTCTCTAGAACCCATTTCAAGCAGGCTTTTGGCTCTTTGCCACTTAAACTCTCCACATGATTACCGATGACCTCCACAGTGACTGACCCAATGGTTAGTTCTCAGTTATCATATTACTTGACCTCCTGCAGAACTTAACTGTGTGGATCCTGTGAATAATTTTCTTTTCTTCATTTCCAGGACACAATACTTGACCAGTTTTCATACTACTTTTCTAGCTGTTCCTTTTCAGTCTTTGCTGTTTTCCTTCCATAGCTGTAAACCGTACATGTTTAAGCAGCCAGGGGCATAGCACTTTAATCTCTTTTCTATTCATACTCTAACCTCTTAGCTACCATGGACCATCCATTTGCTGAAGATGGATCTGCCCTCTGAACCCCAGGGACGTATACGGAGCTGTACCTTGGCATGTCCATTTGGATAGGTATCTCAAACTTAACATGTCCCAAACTTCCTTTTTTCCCCACCCAAACTTGTTTCTCGTGCCATTATCCTCAAATCTAAAAATGGTAGCTTGCAGTTACTTTTGGCTCCTTTTCTTACCCTCTACATTGGATCCCCCAGAGAACCATCAATGTACTGTATATCTGCAACCCGACTTCTTTCATCAGCTTTATCCATTGCTCCCACCACCATTTCTTGCCTGAGTTATTGCAAGAGCCTCCTGCCTGATGTTCCAGCTTCCATTCTCCGCACAGAAGCCAGACTAATTATTTTAGACAGTTAGGTCCTGTACTTCTGTGCTCAAAAAGCGCCAGTGGCCTTTGTTATGAGTTGAACTGAGTTGAATTTTCCTCCCAAAATTCATATGTTCTAAGCTCTACTGCCTCAGAATGTGACTTTATTTGCAGATAGGGCCTTTACCAGCTTAGAATGAGGTCATTAAGGTGGACCATAATCCAATAAGACTGATGTCCTTATAAAGAGGGAAATTTGGAGACAGGTTCGGGTACAGTGAGAGCACCACACAAATATACAAGAACATGCAGAGGGCCATCTGCAGGCCAATGAGAGATGCCTGTAACAGATCCTTCCCTCACCTCCCTCAGAAAGAATAAAACTGCCAATACCTAGATTTCAGACTTCTAGCCCCAAGAATTGTGAGACAAGAAACTTCTGTTGCTGATGCCTCTGTTTGCAGTTCTTTGCTGGCAGCCCTAGCCAAAGGAGACGGCTTTGCTTCCTCTGTCCTCAGAGTAAAAATAAGGCTCCCCTAGTGACCTACAGGTCCTTCACTAGGGGTTCCTTACATTTTGAGCTCTTCTTTACAGCCTTTCCTGCTGCTCTTTCTGCTCCAGCCCTACTGGCTTCTTTATTCTTCCTTGAACAAAACTGTCTTGCTCCTGCATTACCCCTTTGTACTTATTCTCTCCTCCAGGGAGTATTTTCCTTCCAGATTGTTCCATAGCTTGCTCCCTCCTTTTCATGCTCCCTCATTTCAAAATCATTTTCATGGACTTTATTCAGATGCTACACCTTGTTCTCCTTAGTACTTTACTGAATATTTAACTTACTTGTTTTGCTTATTATCTATCCTTCCCACAGGAAAATGCAAGCCACATTAGGTCAGGAATTTTTGTCTGTTTACTGCTGAGTTTAAAACAGCTCCTGGCATGTAGTAGGAGGTCAAAAATATTAACTGAATGAAATAATGAATCATGAGGATAAGCTCGACTCTGCCATCAAATTGCACCATGTACAAGAGGCTTGGCCTACCTTCTGAAGGGTAGTAGGGATTCTGGCCATACAATCACAACAATGAAAAAGAGCTTCCACAGAGTAAACGCCACCAAAGGAAGGAACAAGTACAACTTCTGTCTTCGAGACAGTACACATTAATTGGCGACCAAACACATAATGCATGAAAAAAAATAGACTAGATCCACAGAGCAACATGTCAACTTTAACAATTAGATATAGCAAGAGATGATTTCTAAAAGCGGTGAGTCATGGAGCTTTAGCATAAAAGAGTCTGTTATATAAAAACAAATCAATATGTAACAAAACACCAGATAGTCTCATATAAACCTTATATATTTGCAGAATTATTTTTAGAAAGGCTTAAGAACATACAGTGAAAGTGTTTATAATGTGAGTACATAAAGCATATTTCTTAGCAAATACTTTGCTCCCTGAATAAACACATTCCACCAAGTGGCAGCACCAGCAACTCAAAGAAAGAGAAAACTTGAAACTACTAGGAGAACTCTGAACAGGCACAGGGTAATCACCAAATTGAGATCTGGGTACCATCTGATGGAGGCCAATTAAGTCTTGTAGAGGTAGAAAGTGACAGAAGGAAATAAAGTTAAGTGGAAAGTAACCCTGAGATATTTGCTTTTGATCTTTCTCCTGCTCTGCCTCTTTCTTTCTCTTTTGTTTTTTCTTCTTTACATTAAATCTCTCCCTCTAATTTCTCAGATGAGCAATTAAATCCCCACTTCAGGTATAAGTCCCCGAAGGCAGTTGTTAATAAAAAACAATCTGGAGGTAGCTTGTGTTATCAGTTTTGGTGCTGATTCACCAAGTGTTCTTAAGTTGTGTAGGAAATGCTCCAAGTTCTTTGGAAGAAAATCACTACACAAAGCAGAGGTTTATTATGATAGCATCAACTGCTGTTCTTTGCCTAAAAACATATTGTGGCTGACACAGAGCCTTTACTAGGAAGAGAAGAAAGGCCAATCTACCACCTTCTTTCCTTGTGCTTACCTCACCTGCCATGACGCATTGTAGGTTTCATCATGGGTTCTTTGCGGGATTACTTTTAAGTCAGTATTTTGTCATGGTTGGTTTAACTAAAACTAGATCATATAATCCACAAACTCTTTCAACAAGGGCACGTGTCAATGCCATGCACTGTAATATTCTGGAAGCAATGGAGGCAGGAGGGCACCTGTGACTCGGAGTGGTGGAGCTCTTCTTTCATGTAACTTCAGACATGAGGACTCATAGATGATAGTAAAGCTTATTATCTTTCTTATTTTTTAGGTGAATATAGAAGATCGAATACATTGTTTCCCATGTGGGGCATCCACTTTGAAAACTACTGCTCTAGAAATTTTTTCAAATGTGGGCATCATCTTATTTTGAAAATATGATATTTTATGATGTTGGTAGTCCCAGTTTTAATTTTGAGATACCTGTATGGAAATATCACATTAGAATAAACCTGGCAAACCTTTCCCCCATTGAGGCAACAAGATAGCCAAATGTCAGATTTTATGATCATTGTGTTTTATTGTCTTTCTTGGCACCAGGTGATAATGATCCTTCATCAGTAACATTGTGTCTGTAATTGTTACTGTTTCTTTTTAAAAAGTTGAAAGTGTATGATACTTCTTTAGTAAATAACTTATGAAAGTAGTGGAGTTAGTGAAGTAATATGCCAATTAAGCAACTAAAAGTGTGTTAAGGCATAAACTACCAAAGATGCAGCAATATGGATGAATTCCAAAATCATTACATTGAATGAAAGAAATCAGCTATAAAAGAGTACACATTCTATGATTCCATTTATATGAAGTACCAGAAAAGGCAGACTAATCCATGATGATAGAAATCAGAAGGGTGGGTTCCCCTTCAGCATGGGGAGGTCGGATTGACTGAGAAGGGTCACATAAAAACTTTCTGGAATGATGGAAGTAGTTCGTATCTTGGTAGGGATGTGGATTAAATGGGTGTATGCATGTTTCAGAACTCTTTGATTTGTACAGTTAAGATCTGTGCATTTCATTGTGTGTAAATTATACCTCAATGAAAAAATTTAGGCATGTTATAAATCAATTTCTAATCATCACTTTATGTCAACTTTATGACATCTTATTTAACACCTGAGTAGCTAGTTTCATTTAGTCACAATAAAGGGAGAAGATATCAGTTGCTAAAACCTGTTCATGAGGTAGCAGAATGAAGTGATTCTAATAATAATATTACTTTATTGTTTATTGACTATGTGCCAAGCACCATGCTATTGCTATCTTTGAGAAAACACTCAGACATACAGAAATTGAGTGTTGTCCCAAATATTAATAAAAAATAAATGGCAGAATTCAGATCCCTGTGAGTATGGCGTCCCTTGCCTTCAACTACTGGGGCAAATGTGGTCTCTTTTAGAGAAGAATGTGAGAGTTTCCAGTCTTTTCAATGATGCCATATGCAAACAAATACTTAGTGAATCTGTGCTCTGTTCCCGGCACTGTGCTAAGTGTTTCATGTTGCTATCTCTGTAGAATTACTATTATTTTATTTTTTACGGATGAGGAATTTGAAGTTCCAAGAAGTCAAGCAACTCCCTCACATCACAAAATAAGTACAAGATCTCAGATTCCATTCCAGAGTCAGTGAAACCAAAGTCTGGTTTTTATACTTTCAGTGATGCTTAGCTAGGAGCTACCTCAGAATCAATGATAGGGAATTTTTGAAGTACACATTTCTTGACCCTACATTGGGTGTTCTTATCCTATAGATATTAGGAAGCTCAAAGATTGGTCTTTTGTATAAAGCCCCACTGGTGATATAAGGAGCTTCCTATCTGAGAATCAGTATATTAAGCTGTCATTGGTTTGTCAATAGTATTCCTTCCTCTTAAAATGTCTACAGATTTATCTTATTGTAAAAATCAAATAGAGAGGAGGCCTCCTGTAATGGCAGACAGATAGGAATAGACCTCAGTAGATCTCAGTTTAGCTTTCACATCTGCCATTAACTGACCGTAGGGTTGTGGGCCAAGTCAGTGACATTCTCTGAGCCACGGTATTCTCATACATAATATTAAAGTGTTGAGCACACCTTTCTTTAAGATCTCATCTCATTCTAACAATCAATAAATTAAAATCAATTTATTAGTTACATTCTGCAACCCTCTTTGAAGTACTTGGAGAGATTCTGGAGTTTCATACGATTGGGTAGGAATTTGTTGAAATGTTGAAAATAAACATGAGACTGGGCATGGTGGCTCATGCCTGTAATCCCAGCACTTTGGGAGGCTGAGGCAGATGGATCACCTGAGGTCAGGAGATCGAGACCAGCCTGGCCAAAATGGAGAAACCCCATCTCCACTAAAAATACAAAAATTATCCAGGCATGGTGGTTCGTGCCTGTAGTCTCACCTACTCAGGAGGCTGAGGCAGGAGAATTGCTTGAACCCAGGAGGTGGAGGTTGCAGTGAGTCAAGATAGCACATTGCACTCCAGCCTGGGCAATAGGGCAAAACTCCATCTCAAAAAAAAAAAAAAAAAAAAAAAAAAAAAAAAAAAAAGAAAGAAAAAGAAAAGAAACATGAAAAATAGCTTAAATGTAGTGATATTTTCCAGGGGAACCTAGAGATACCCATTGGTTTCTACACAAACTGATTTGTCAGAGAAATCCAAGTCCTTGTAATTCAAGAAAATTAAATAAAAGTAACAATTCCATGTTTCATACCTGGGTAAAAGTTACAGCACTGTTCAGATACAATGTTATGCAAAAAGTGGTCTTTACGTCCAAGCAGGTTCAGGAGATGCCACGAAACGGTACATAATAAATTGCCCAGGGTCTGTATAGACTGTAGGTGCTTCTAGTTGTGTTCAGGAGGTGGGAGCAGTGCAGGTTACAGCCATTGGGCCATTTGTCATTTGACTTGACAATATGAAACCTGTGTCTCACAACAGGTCATTCATTGAGAAATTCCTCAGAAAATACAGGTTAAGACTTTAAACTTGCTGTATTAGGAGTAAGAAGTCAACCAAAGACCAAGGAAGCCTGAATTGAGAGAAAAAAGAGAAAAGCACTTGATCTGTAAAACTGGAAGAACAGACACAGATGGAAGAAACTGGAATTACAAAGAAAGGGAGCCAACAATAACAGGTAGATACATGGAATTGGAAAAGCACAGAAAATAGGGCAGCAACTGCCCACTCAGGCCCCACCAAAAGAGGGGTGCTAGCTATGATAAACCGGTGACTCTGGTGTCCACATTGCTCTCGACCCCCGTTTCTGCACTGATGCCGTTCTCCAACTCTGATCCAGCTCGGCTCACTCTTCCTCTCACCCTACTGCATGGGCTTACTCAGATCCCCTGCTGTGCGGGGCATGCCTGCTGCCTTCTCTCCCTTGACTTCGGCCTCCACTCCACTGCTCTGGTCTCTTCTCAGAGCCAAGCTAAAGCCAGGTACTTACAAGGAGGAGAAGCCTGGGTGAGGGACTTGCTTGAGTGAGGGAAGTCAGGGTCTGGGTTCCTGCAGTCTCAGAGAACATAGTCCAGCTTTGACTCCTTTTTTTCTGCTTCTTTCTCAATTTTGCTTTTATACTGCTTCCTCTCATATGTATTCATATATATATATATATTTATGTATACACACACACATTTGTATATATGTTTGCAGTATAAGTATATATATACTTATATGTATGCATATATAAATTATGTATGCCGTGTAAGTATATATCAATGTATATATACTTACACGGCATACATAATATGCCATATAAGTATAATATGCTATTAAGTATATATCTCTATATATACTTATACAGCATACATAATTTATATATGTATATGTACATATATAAGTATACTTGTATATAAACATATGTATAATATGTAAATTGTATAACATGTACATTTATATATGTATATATGAACACATATACATAAATTTACATATTATATATGCATATGTATTTATGTATATATACATAAATTTATATGGTCTTTATATATTGTCTTATTTTATAGTTTATATATAGTCTCATATTTATATAGTAATTTATATATATAGTTTTATATATAGTAATTTATATTGTTCTAATACGTAGTGTTAATTATCTTGATTAAAAAGTTTGAAAAAATACTTAAAATAATAAAGTTCTTAAAGTTGATTAAACCAACCTTGATAAAAAGCTGAAAAGGTACATCTTTAGAAAGAGGATGAATTGAGGCATTCAGCTATCTTCCTATAGACTTTTACTCTCTCTATGTATTTTGTATTCTTCAAAGAAGAGGTTTGATTTTGTTTTGTTTTTAAATATAGAGCAGTTAATTAGGAAGAACTCTTACGTCAAATCCTACCTCATGGCTGTCAGGTTTCCTTTGGGCCTAACCTGCAGATTTCTGCCAATAACTGATTATACTGATCTCTTGTCTAATTAGTTGTATCCAGGATTATGTTTACATCACTCAAGCAGGAAGCCTATGGAAAAACTGACCTCAACAATTCCTGTGGTCATCCTGTTTTAGAAAGAAGCACTGGACCGAGCAATCAATAAAGAGTTTATGGACTTTTCCTTTGTGTCGTCAGAAACAGCTAGATTTCTCATAGTCACATTTTATTAAAACAAGGAGAATAGTATGTTTCCCTTTAATTAAGTTTTTCCATTTTAGAACACTAAACATAAGTTTTTAGTGACATAGATATCAAATGCAACTTAAAGTTTAAAACAATGTTTACGAAAATGTGTAAGCTCTCTAAAGCACTGATGTTTTACTGAAATGTTACTTATGTATAATAAAATTCACCAAGTTGAAGAGTATAATTTAACGACTTCCACAAATGTATACAGCCATGTAACCACCGCTACAATCATGACCTATAATATTTCCAGCACCTTCAAACATGTCCTAGTGCCCCCTTGCAGTCAATCTTCACCCACACACTGTCCTTGGAAGCCACTGATCTGCTTTCTGACAGTAGTTTTTCTTTTCTAAAATTTTATCTACATGGCACCATGCGGTATGCAGTCTCTCATATTTGGCTTTTGTCACTTTTCATAATTCTTTTGAGATTCATTTGTGTTGAAGTAAAACATTCCTCAGCAAATGCAAAAGAACTGAAATAATAACAAATTGTCTCTCAGATCACAGTGCAATCAAATTAGAATTCAAGATTAAGAAACTTACCAGAGACCTCACAACTACATGGGAATTGAACAATCTGCTCCGGAATGACTCCTGGGTAAATTACGAAATTAAGGCAGAAATCAAGAAGTTCTTTGAAACTAATGAGAACAAAGAGACATCATACCAGAATTTGTAGGACACAGCTAAAGCAGTGTTGAGAGGGAAATTTATAGCACTAAATGTCTACAACAAAAAGGTAGAAAGATCTCAAATTGACAACTTAACATCATAACTAAAAGAACTGGAGAACCAAGAGCAAACAAACCCCAAAGCTAGCAGAAGACAAGAAATAACCGAGATCAGAGTGGAACTGAAGGAGATAGAGACACAAAAAAATCCTTCAAAAAATCAATTAATTCAGGAGCTGGTTGTTTGAAAAAAATTAATAAAATAGGTAGACCACTAGCTAGACTAATAAAGAAGAAAGGAGAAGAATCAAATAGACAGAATAAAAAATTATAAAGGGGATATCACCACTGACCCCACAGAAATACAAACAGCCATCAGAGATATGAACATCTCTATGCACATAAACTAGAAATTCTAGAAGAAATGGATAAATTCCTGGATGCAGACACCTTCCCAAGACTGAACCAGAAAGAAATTGAATCTATAAATAGGCCAATAACAAGTTCTGAAATTGAGGGAGTAATAAATAGCCTACCCAGGAAAAAAAGCCCAGCAGAACCGGATGGATTTACAGTTGAATTCTACCAGAGGTACAGAGAGGAGCTGGTACCATTTCTACTGAAACTATTCCAAACAATTGAAAAGGAGGTTCTCTTCTCTAACTCATTTTATGAGACTAGAATCATCCTGATACCAAACCTGGCAGAGATACAACAGAGAGGCAAAATAGAAAACTTCAGGCCAATATCCCTGATGAACATCAATGCAAAAATCCTCGATAAAATACTGGCAAACCAAATGCAGTAGCACATCAAAAAGCTTATCCACCACAATCAAATTGGTTTCATCTCCCGGATGCAAGACTGGTTCAACATATGCAAATCAATAACTGTCATTCATCACATAAACAAAACTAAAGACAAAAACCACATGATTATCTCAATAGACACAGAAAAGGCCTTTGACAAAATTCGACATCCCTTCATGTTAAAAACTCTCAATAAACTAGGTATTAAAGGAATATGCCTCAAAATAATAAGATCCATATATAACAAACCCACAGCCAACATTGTACTGAATGGGCAAAACCTGGAAGATCTCCCTTGAAAACCAGCACAAGACAAGGATGCCCTCTCCCACCACTCCTATTTAACAAAGTATTGGAAGTTCTGGCCAGGACAATTGGTAAGAGAAAGAAATAAAGCACATTCAGATAGGAAGAAAGGAAGTCAAATATCTTTCTTTGAAGATGACATGACCCTATATCTAGAAAACCCCATCATCTCAGCCCAAAAGCTTCTTAAGCTGATAAGCAACTTCAGCAGTCCTAATAAGATACAAAATCAATGTGCAAAAATCACAATCATTCCTATACACCAACAAGCATGCAGAAAACTAAATCATGAATGAACTCCATTCACAATTGCTACAAAGAGAATAAAATACCTAGGAATACAGCTAACAAGGGAAGTGAATGACCTCTTCAAGGAGAACTACAAACCACTGCTCAAGGAAATAAGAGAGGACCCAAAGAAATGGAAAAACACTGCATGCTCATGGATAGGAAGAATCAATATCGTGAAAATGGCCATACTGCCCAAAGTAATTTATAGATTCAATGCTATTCTCATTAAACTACCATTGACATTATTCACAGAATTAGAAAAAAACTATTTTAAAATTGATATGGAACAAAAAACAGCCCATGTAGCCAAGACAATCCTAAGCAAAAATAACAAAGCTGGAGGCACCACACTACCTGACTTCAAACTATACTACAAGGCTACAGTAATCAAAATAGCATGGTACTGGTACAAAAGCAGACACATAGATCAATGGAACAGAATAAGGAACTCAGAAATAAGACCACACATCTACAATTATCTGATCTTCAACAAACCTGACAAAAACAAGCAATGGAGAAAGGATTCCCTGTTTTGTAAATGGTGCTGGGAAAACTGGCTAGCCAAATGCAGAAAATTGAAAGTGAACTCCTTCCTTACACTTTATGCAAAAATTAACCAAGATGGATTAAAGACTTAAATGTGAAACCCCAAACTATAAAAACCCTAGAAGAAAATCTAGGCAATACCAGTCAGGACATAGGCATGGGCAAAGATTTCATGACAAAAACACCAAATGTATTTGTGTCTATATATATTTTGTTAAATCTGAGGCAGTAGGTTGCCAAGAGACTGCAGCCATTGATTGCTACAGGTTAGTAATACAGGAGCATTGGATTTAGAACAGAAAATGAATTTTGATACTTGCTATCATGTACAGTTGACCCTTGAAAAATGTGGAGGTTATGGTAACTGACCCCTCACCCCCATACAGTCAAAAATTTGCACATAACTTTTGACTCCTCCAAAAGTTAACTACTAATAGCCTACTATTGTCTAGAAGCCTTACAGATAAAATGAACAGTTGTGTGTTACAGGGAATTGGCTTATACAGTTGTGGGGTCTGGTTGAGCCATCTCTTCAAGGCTTTGTCTCTGTGTCTGATGTGGAACTTGAGATACACATGGCAGACAGTCACAACAAGAAGATCATGAGTGGGCAAAAAAACTGCAAGCACAGGCTGGGACCCACAAGAACAGACAGACAGCAGAGGCTGTTGTTTTGCCTCTGACTTTGGAGTGTATCCTGCAGACGTTGGCCCTTGTGTGTTCAGCACAGAGCTGAACACACATGTACCTGACCTGGGGGTAAGAGAAACTGAAGGAAGATCCAGGGGAAAGGGGAGCAGGTGCAGGTCCAGATGCTGCCTCACATCAATGAGGTAACTCAACAGATCCCAACAATGCTCATGACCTTCAATGTGGCCACTACCTCCCTTTCCTCTCCTCATCTTGCAAGAATCCTCCTCGTGACTCTCTAACCAGAAATTTGCAAGAAAGGCAATTTTGGAAAATATAGCTCAGCTATTCAAACTGTCACATTGTAAGTCCCCACAGCAGCTTTTAACATTTCATTTTCTTTTGATATTGAACAGTTTTGCAAATACTGATCCACCGCTGAAACTGAAGATTCCTGCTTTGAGCTCTCTAACGCTAGGCAAAAATTGCTAAACAAGTGTAACTTATTTGAGCTGTTTCTAGTCTAGAGTTTTAGATGACCTTACCATCTTGCTGGTGCCCAAGCTGTGATTTGGCAGTTAATTCACTTTTCCAAAACCTTTTCTCACGGAAGGTGCTGACACTGTTCATAAACACCTTTAAGTCAAAGCTTTCTCTGCTGGGGGCACTGACTTCTTAACCATCATCTCCCTTTGGAGACCTCAGGCATCAGTCACAGAGGACCTTAGAGGCCTGTGAGGACCACATCCAGCAACAGTGGTTCCCAAAGAGTGATACGGGTATGTGAGGGTATGTGAAATGAGTTTAGGCAATATATGAGCATGCTTATTTTAAACATGTCCTTTTAATGTGTGTTTTAAAACATATTAAGAGTTATAACAAAATGAGTAACAATTTAGGTTTTTTTAAAAAAAAATACATTTATATTTTTTAAATGAATCTTTTAAAAATTATTAAATACATAATGAGTTTGTGTTAGAAACTATTAACTAAATACCACTGCAACTAGTTCACCAACACTTCAAAAATTGAGAACTGGGAATTCAAACTGTAGAATATTGAGAAATACTCCCATTTGTGGGAGTTTAAAGTCCTGATGTTTAAGGCAGTCCAGTGAGAATCCTGAATTCCACAAACCAGTTAGTAGAATTCTCCCCTCTGAAGCTGAAACTCTGACCCAATCTCCCCAGCTCCCTCCTGAGTGGAGTTCAAGTTCACATGCTCCCATGCTGTAATCTCCTAAGGCATTGACACTGTCAGGTGCTTTGGTTTGTACCTAACTAAACAGAAGGTTGCCCAGACACCAGCTCAGAGACAACTTATTCGCCAGAACAGCCACACTTGGATATTTCAGAAGCCCTTGGGATCACTGACTATATGGTGTCTTCCAAAAATACAGCGAGGAAAAGCAGAATATGCCCACTTGTTTGTACTCCACCCTCCTCCCAACTTCCTGTACGTGCAAAACTCTAAATGAATTCTCCTTCTCTAGAATTCCTAGCCAGCTTTTGAAAATTGAAATGTTTTTGTTCCGGGGCTGTGGGTGCCAGAGTCTGAAATGCCAAAAAGGAGTTCTGCCAAAAAGGGTGTGTGCACCTTGAGATTGGCCTTTCTGCTGAGTACCTGAAGGCCAACCTTGGCCAACTTTGGCTTGTTTGTTTTAGGTTTACTGGAGTCTTTTTAGAAAAGAGGCTGAATCCTATGATTCAGTCATTCTGGGTCACTCTTCATAGGTTTCTACCCCTTTGTCTCTATAGTTGTGTCTTATGGGGAGTTTTGGGGGTGCAGGATATCTGGGTACACCAGGGGTTTTCTGAAGCTAGCTGCCCCAGCCTGGTCATGCCTCAGAAGCAGCCGGATCAGCCATCCCTTCCAACCTAGAGAAGAACTTCGCTGTTGATCAGCTGTGTCTCAACATGGTTCTTGTTAATGTTGATGCTGATGCAGCTGTGCCCAGAGTTTGGCCTCCGAACTCCAATTAATGGCAGGAGAAGATGGTGGATGCATACAAGCCAGGTCTGGTCTTATTTTGAAAACTGATCAATTGTTGATAAAAAGATTATTGTAGAAAGTAGAGGAGAAGCAACTAGTCAAAATGGTCTAGGCTGGGTTTCTTGAATGTGTTCTGGTGTCCCTGTGAGTGTCTGTGTGTGTGTGTGTGTGTCGGGGGGTGTGCCTGTGTGTGTGTCTGTGTGTGGGGGTGTATGTGTGTGTGTGTAGGATAGTGTAAGTAGGGAGGAGAGTGACTGGGGTCTTGGAGGTGGTATCCTGCACACAGAACCTGGAAAACGAAGGGCCAAAGAAGAGAAAATTAGTCTCCCAAAATTAATTGTGGACCCCAAACTTGTGATCATTCAGATCTTAGCTAAGATTTAGAGATTTCAAAGGTCTGATATTTCCTAGCACCAAAAACTTGCTGCTACAAGCATGCAACTTGCTATTACCCAGTTCCATTTTATGCCAGCTCCAGGCTCATCCAGGAACTCACTGTCATAGTTCCCAGTGTCTTTACCCTATTCTGCTCTCCAGTTAGCCCCCAACCCAACAAGGGAAGAAACCAGACAGTGAACTGTGCCTAAATACACCCGATCCAGCTTCATCTTCCTGCCCAGTATGCAAATTCTTCTTGCCGATGGGCAATTTGGCAACCACAAATCATGAGCTTTATTAAATGGGGTGTTGGGAGATATTTGGTGCCAGATTTCTGCATTTCAGCTTTTTGCTTTTAAAGAGGACTTACCTTTCTGTTCACATTTTACTGGAATGATTGTGCTAGTCAAAACCCAGAGGTAAACATAATCCCTAGCATATAAAACTTAGAATAGGCTTAGACATAAATTCCAGGACATCTAATTCAATGCTTTACTATATCCATATTTAGGTCATTTGAAATAATGTAGATATGCTTCAAAGGGAGTTTCTGCCCATTTGAAATAAATTCCTGATTTTTATCACAAGTCTCACCACAAATAGTCAAACCATCCTGTAAGGATTAATACTGAGAAAGATCTGCAAGACCTAGTACCAAAGCAGCATCATTAACCCTATACAATTCTCTTCAGTGAACTCACACAACAAGTTTTGTTTATACTGTTCATTGCTAAACAGCTACTTTTGTTTAAAGCTAGCACCAAGTATCTGTGTGTATTTTGTAATTGAAAGCATTTAGGCTTTACGTAATTATGCCAATGATATTTAGAACCAAGTGAACCCAGTACGTTTAATTCCTGTGGACCATTTAAAAGTAATCGTGAGGTCAAATATGATTTTTGGATTGCAGAGCATTTCAAAAACAATGCTATAAAGAGACTTGCTTGAGGCACATAAACAATCCCGGCTTTATAAACTCCACAGTCTACACACCCCAAGAGTTACTTATTTGGGGGAAAAATATCCATATTTGTGTGAGAAACTGTTTTAGATTCAGTTTGTAAAAATTGTCTGACTGATTGTATATTTTCATTTGTATTTGAATCATTATTATTATTATAGTGGCATAAGTTGGTAAAAATAACAAAAAATTAGAAATTAGTTTTGATCAATCATCTTCAATGAAAAATATATCATGCTTTCCTGTTTAAGATTACAAAGCCACTTTACAATGTGATTTTCCACCAAATGTTTTGGTGATTGTTTTTACCAACTTTCCAAATCAGTTTTATTATGAAAGCTGTTACATCTGTAGCTATTGTTCATTTGGAAGGTGTCGATTCTGATTCATGTATACCACATTCTTCAAAATGTTATGTGGCAACAGAGTTTTAATGTATTTTTGAAATTTTCTCATTAGAAAAAGAATGATCTCTTGCCACCCCTCACAGCTCTTTTTCCTGTGTGCCACAGGGCGACTACTTTCCTATTGGCTTTCCCTAATAAATTATTTGCTAGTCAAATTCTAACTGAGCCCATATAAAGTGTCTTACTTTGAATTTTTCCATTGTTCAGCCAGTATCCTGTCTATACAAAATAAAGGCAGAGTAGCGAGGAATTGAGGAGCAGGGGAATGTTTCAATCTAAGCTTTTCATTCAGTATTATAATTACCCTTTTACATGTATCCCCCACCAGAAGGATACTCTTGCAAGTTGGGGTCATATCTCATTCATCTTTTTATTCCCACCTACAAGTACAGAGCTTGATCCAATTCACAACTCAAACTTACATCAGGGTAATGTTTTTGAAAAAAAATTATTTTCCCTTTTGCATGTCTAAGACTTTCTCTCAAGTCAGCCCAGGATACTATCTGCAGGGCAGTTGAGATGGGAATGCAAAGAAACAGTCAATGTTCATTTTTTATTTTCAATTACCAAAGTAAGATTTTTGCATCAAGTCTTGGAAGCTAGGCTTTGTCAAGAGTGAAAGGATTTTCTAGAAGTTTCTCTGTTCCTTGGGAAGGGATCCTGATGTTAGCTAATTCTACAAGATTGCCAACAGGTTCTCTATCATGGCCTCACAGGATCCTGATATGATTTGGATCTGTGGATCTGTGTCTCCTCCCAAATCTTGTCAAATTGTAATCCCCAGTGGAGGTGGGGCCTGGTGAGAGGTCATTGGCTCATAGGGGTGATTTCTCATGAATGGTTTAGCACCATCCCCTTGATGTTGTCGTCCCAATAATGAGTGGGTTCTCAGGAGATCTGGACATTTAAAAGTGTGTAGTACCTCCCCGCTCTCTCACTCTTGCTCCTGCTCTGGCAATGTGACATGTCTGCTCCCCCTTTACCTTCTGCCATGACTGTAAGTTTCCTGAGGCCTCCCCAGAAGTCAAGGAGATGCCAGCATCATGCTTCCTCTACAGCCTATAAAACTGTCAGCCAATTAAAGTTCTTTTCTTTATAAATTATCCAGTCTCAGGTATTTCTTTATAGCAATGTGGGAATGGCCTAATACATTAGCCTTCCAGCTGCAGGGAAAACCCCTTCAACCAGGGTTCAGTTGCAACCACATCTCATGGGAATAGTCAGCACCCATGTCAAAGCTGACATGGGCTTAGACAAAAGGAGAGTCACGTTTGGGGTGTCATGTATGAAGAGAAATATCTACATCCATGAATCTTTACAGGTATTAATAACTGTATAAATTTAGATATCTAAAAAATTATATTTCATTCCCTTATCTTTATTGGTTACTGATTTGAATATGAATATCGTTATTGTGAACATTCAAAGTAACGAAATCTATGAATGAAGAACATCGGTCCTCATCTTTTCATTGATGACATAAGACACAATATGGATAAGGACATGGACATAGCTGTAGCTAGAGATACAGGTATAGATCAGACAAAATATTGGGGTCTGCTGGATGGAACCAGGAAGAACAAGAGATGGTCAATTCATAGCCTCCTTAACATTCTCAATATGTGTTTCATGACAATGGCAAAATACCTGCCATGATGGTTCATTTTATGTGTCAGCTTAATGGAATTAAAGAATATCCAGATAGCTGGTAAAACATTATTTTTGGGTGTTTCTTTGAGGTTGTTTCCAGAAGAGATTAGCATTTGAATCCGTAGACTGAGTAAAGAAGATCTGCCTTCGCTGATGGACATGAGCAGGACTTATTGCTCTCCCTTCTTCGGTTGAGATATCCATCTTCTTCTGCCCTCAGACATCACGACTCCTGTTCTCCAGCCTTCACACTCCAGGACTTAACACCAGCACCCCCCAAACTCCACTCCTCCAGCAAGACTCCCCTGGTTCTCAGGCCTTCCAACTCAGACTGGATTACACCACCTCCAGCTTCCCCGATTCTTCAGTTTACAGATGGCACGTTGTGGGACTTTCCGGCTTCCATTATCATGTGAGTCAATTTTCGTAGTAAATCGTCTCTAACATGTCTAATCTCTCTCTCTCTCTCTCTTTATCTCTCTCTCTCTCGCTCGCTCGCTCTTGCTCTCTCTCTCTGGTGATTGTTTTTACCAACTTTCCAAATCAGTTTTATTATGAAAGCTGTTACATCTGTAGCTATTGTTCATTTGGAAGGTGTCGATTCTGATTCATGTAGACCACATTCTTCAAAATGTTATGTGGCAACAGAGTTGCCTGTTTCTCTGGAGAATCCTGACTAATATACCTGCCTTTTAATGGTTTGATTTTTTTGTAGGTCAGATATATGTGAGCAGGAGAGGGCTTGTTAGGTTTAGAACTGGGAAAAGCAGCTTCCAGAGGCCCAGATCACCAACTGCCAGAAAACAGAAAATGGATAAGTGTTCATGTTTTAAAAAGTCACTTTATATGGTGTTTTTCTTATGTGGGAACATTGGCATATCAATAACCTATATTACTTTAAAATGCCTCACTCTGTTCTATCAACTTAAAAGTTGTCAGTTAGTGTTTCATTTTGGTCGATAAGCATTATCTTTAGAAGGTAAATTAGGTAAATCTTAATGTAGATAAACTTAAAAGGTATACTCATCTTACTGAGTTTTAATTGTTCTACAACCCAGCAGTGATTTGGCTTTATGGAGGGTTCCTCTGAGGTAGACCTTGGTTCCTCTGAGGTAGACATTTGACAACACCTCTAGAAGATTCTGTAGGTTTTCAGGCACATTTAACTCTAAGAACCGTCTTATTTTGATAATTAATTCACTTACAGATATTAACAAGTTCTGTAGCGTCTAAATCAAAACATCACTCTCACATGAGTAAATGGGCGGGAGGGGTGAGGGGATTGGATAGTCATCTGAAGACAGGAGATGATCCTAGAGATCTGGGGGAACAGGCGGAACAACTGGGACAGGAGTACAGAAAGGAGACAGGGAAAGACCCTAAGATGAACCTTCCTTTTCTGGATGCTTGTGATTTCAGCCAGGTGCAGTGGTGCACACCTGCAATCCAGCAACACGGGAGGCTAAGGTGAGAGGATCGTGAGTTTGAGCTCCGTCTGGGCAAAATAGAGTGAGACCTCATCTCAAAAAAAAAAAAAAAAAAAGACTAGCTTACAATTTTGTCATTGTTGTTGTTGCTTATAAAATAATAACTTAAATCAAGTAAGCATACTTACCTAAAATATCAAGGCCTGCCACGAACTGACCCCATTTGACCAGATTATAAGATCTGTTCCCTGGCTCATGGTGTCCACATTGTTCTTTCTTTCTTCACTCACCCCAAGCCTGGACCAACCAAAAGCCTTTGTTTTTGCTATGCTGTTTCCTTATAAGTCTCTGCAAGACTCTAGTTTTTCCTTCCTGTGGTTAGAATCTCAGTACAAGTGTCTCATCCTCCGAGAGGCCCTCCCAGGTCACTCAATCTAGCTCCTTTCAATTAAAAGAGACTTATTTTTATCCAGATCGCTCTGACTCTCTTGATTTTATTTTCTTCACAGCGCTTAGGGCTCTCTGACATGATCTTTTTTTCTTTTGTCTGTCTCCCCCCACTAGAGAGCATCGTTTTTGTCCAACTCATTCACCACTCTTTCTCCAGCACCAAGGGCATCTTCACTGAATGAGTGAATTCATGAATGAATATTTGGATAGTGCTTTATATTTTGCAAAGTGATTGATAGAATACTACTTGTATTTATGTTACTATTTAATCCTGCAACAAAGCTGTGAGGTAATGTTGCTGTTTTCTTCATTTATAAAGGAGAAAGCTGAGGCTCACAAAAGTAGATTTCTTCTCTAACATTCTGAATAATAAACAGAAAATTATGACTTGGACTCAGAATTTTTGCATGTGATGTAGATGTGCTCAATTGTTTTTTTTTCTTAAAAATAACATTTATTATGTGTATTATATGCCAAGAATTATGTTTGGAAGCCACTGAGAAGATTTCAAGTGGAGGAGTGACGTGATAATTTTGACTTTGGAGTATAAGATGTGAGTTTGCTTTCATCCCAACACTGCTTTTAAATGTGTCATACCAGATCTTTCTTCCTCAACATTTGAAAACATCTCTAGAAGATTCTGTAGGTTTCCAGGCACATTTGACTCAAAGACCAGTCTTATTTTGACAATTGACTCACTTACAGATATTGACAAATCCAGTAGCATCTAAATCAAAACACAACTCACATTTAACCTGCACCTTCTGCCCCTTATCTCCATCCTGACCTGGGGGCTGGAGCCTGCAGTTTGAAGCTACTCTATCATCTGTTTCTTGCTGTAAGATTTGAAAGAGGGAAGAACTGAAGGAAAATGGGGAAATGTTCTTTTGTGTGTGTATTTTCAGATATTTTTTGGAAGGTTCTGCAAGACCTCAGTACTGCGCACTTCTTTGACATAGGTGATGTATTCTAGAGATTGTTTCTTTTGACAGCTTCTTAGCTCTTGACTCCAAAAATAGACCCCTGAGTCCCTTGGATGGCAGGAGTCCCACTTCCTTCTGGGGCACATATTTTCCCATGGAAATGTGTGCATCCTTGCTGGGACTCAGGTGGGTCCACTGTTTCTTCTCTTCCCCTATCTGAGCAGTGTTCAGACTATGGAAGGTGAGAAGCAGGTTGTTATCTGCCTCTGTCTTCACATATGTTGACAAACTCCAGAAGATGGAAGTCAAATTCTCCCAGGGACTCTCTGTCACGTTTTGTTTTGGGTGACTGGGATGGGCCTCCTAGTTACTGTCATTCAATAAACATCAATCTGGGAGTGAAGGCTCAGGGTCCTTCTGTGCTGGCAACTCCACTCTTCTGGAAGAATTCTCTTATATCGCATCTCCCTGGGGTACATGGATAGTGCCCCACTTCTCCCTGTGGAAGAGAGAGGGGTAAAGCCACAGCACTCCTCCCCTCCACCAAAGGGCTCAATGCCTCCTCCTCCTTACTGTCGGACCTAATGAGCTCCAGGCTTCTGTTTGTACCTGCTGGACTCAGTGGTGGGAATGAGAGATGATGCACCCATTCGGTCTCTTCTCAGCCAGCCCTGGAAGGAGGTGGGTGGTAGTTCTCTCTATGGCTCTTCAGAGTGGCTTATGGTTCTCAGCAATGGGACTCTGGGCAAAGGCGCAAGACAAGTGCAAACCCCCCATGACAGAGAATGTTCCATCTTGTGGAAACACTAACGTGGTAACACTGAGGAGCTGACTGGAAGGTGAGACTGGAGAGAGGGATTCCAGATAGCAGCCAGGTGAGGAAGACAGGGCATCTGAGCTGAAGTCTTGGTAATGGGAATGAAGAGGAGGAGACAGACTTGGACGATGTATTCAGGTTTCTGGCCTGGGTGAGTGATATTGCTGTCCACAAAGACATGACTCGGAAACAGGGCAGGCTTTAAGGAACACGGGTGAGTTGTCCTGCCCCCATGGAGTCTGATGTCTCTGGAGGAAGAGGGAGTAGAAGCGCGATAGTTAGAAGTGTAGGCTGAGGCTTAAGAGTGGGGCTGACTTAAAACTCTCGATGGGAGAGTCCTTGGAATTTGGGTAGCTACTGATGCCACAGAAGTATCTGGGGATTACTGGGAACTGTGTATAACAGGAGAAGGGAAGGGGCTCCACTGGTGCCCCTTAGAAGCTGCAGCATTTAAAGTTGGGTTGATTTGCATGGGAGAGTGAGGCAGGGCCAGGAAAGTAAGAAGGAAAATTCCCTGAAGGATACTGAAAAGAGAATTCCCCTCCCCGAGGCCTTTTACTATAGAGGTGACCAGTCGATCACCTCTATGTCTCTTCTATGTCTTTCCCTTGTCCTGCAGGCTCTTACCTGCATCTTCCCTCTTCCTTCGTGAGCTATTTCATAGGCCCTCCAAAGGAAGGGGTTAATCTGTTTGTTCTGGGGCTTCAACAGCTTCCCCCAGCCACAGGCTCCCTAACAAAGACTCCTGGGATGAAAGCTAACGAACTGGAGGAATGTTCTTTCCATTTCTCAGGTGTGCTGGCTTCCCCTGCAGATGGGCAGGGAGCCACGATCCTGCCATGGACCTCTGCTCCTTCTGCACTCACAGTCTGCAGCCGCCACTTTCTAGTGGGAGCTGTTGCATTCTCTTTCTCAGCATCCTCAACCCTCAGAGGTCCCAAAAGGCTGTGCCTCTGGTGCCCCTCAGACTTGACAAGCAAGTGGAATTTGGTGGGCCTGGTCAATTCTTCCCATTGCTGGGAAAGAGCTCTGTGTTCCTGGCATCAGAGGAAGACAATCACCCAGTGCCACAGGTGGTACTTTGTCGTGGGGTGCCCAATTCTCCTCTTTAGAAGTGATTATTACCAGGGCCCTCGTAAATCCTCAAGAGAAAGAGAATTTTATTCTCATCAACGGATTTTTATTTGGTGGGATGGAGAAATGGAGAGAAGAATCGTAAGAATGGCGAAGAGAAAACCTTAAGTTTCTCAAGACAACCCCATACCAAATCAATCCTACCATTTGGGGGGTATCAGATAGGTAAAATCTGGTTCGCTTATAAAGTCATGGGGGGGGGGCGTAAAAGGCCATGTTCAGCAGTTGTATACGTCGCTTGCTTAAAACAATGCTCATTAGTATTTCCGCTTTTCCTGCGCACTCGCCATCCTCAGCTCCCAGAGTGTATGTCAAAACTCACGTCTGCTTTTGTTTCCCAGTTCTTTTGAACTAGCATGCCAATTTGCAACTGTCGCTTTCATGCCAAGATAACCATGCTATTGTGTGGGCAAACTTTGGCTTCTATGCCCCGGAGAGCTTTGCCAAAGTCACGGAGGAAGCTGGTGGGGGAGGCCAGAGTAGAGCACACAGCTTCAGCCCCTCTGGCCCTCAGCAAGCTGCAGGCTTGGGATTCTCTTCTATCTCTGCAAGTGCTCCTGGCTCTGATGGAAAGTAATTTTCCCCTTTCAAATGAAAGACATAGGTGGTCCGTTAAAAATCTCTTGCAAATATGAGTCTACATCAGCACCTACATCAATGTAGGGGCATTGCGTGCAAATTCCTCCTAGCTTCCTTAGCACAGGAGTCTGTGCTACTATCAGAAATATCAGTATCATTTTGGTATTGAAAGAAAATAATTTATGATGATAAATATGATTATCTCTGTGGACTGATTAGAATTTTTTAGGGCAGGAAAGTGTTTTCTGTATGCACATTGAGGGCACTGAAAAAGTCAGTTTGCAGCACAGGCAATATGATCACAACTACAGAGTAGGTGAGAGGAGAAACGTGTCAACTGTGGTATGGCACTTGTGAACTTGCCTTAGACGGGACAATAGTAAGTATTTGCTGAGCACTTCTTATGTGCTGCACACTCTGATTCTCATTTAATTCTTTTTTTTTTTTTTTTTTTTTGAGACGGAGTCTCATTCTGTTGCCCAAGCTCAAGTGCCGTGGTGTGATCTCGGCTCACTACAACCTCCACCTCCCCAGTTCAAGCGATTCTTCTGCCTCAGCCTCCTGAGTCGCTGGGATTACAGGCACCTGCCACCACACCCAGCTAATTTTTGTAGTTTTAGTAGAGATGGGGTCACACCATATTGGCCAAGCTGGTTTTGAACTCCTGACCTCGTGATCTGCCCACCTCAGCCTCCTAAAGTGTTGGGATTAAAGGCGTGAACCACCGCGCCTGGCTCTCGTTTAATTCTTACAACAATTGTAAGACAGAACAATTATTTACCACATTTTAAAGATGATGAAACTGAGATGGAGGTAGGTTTAATAACTTGCAGGAAGTCACCCAACTCATAAGAGAGTAGGGGGAATAGAAGAAGATGCTATTAACTAAATCGACTGTACTTGCTTTTTAGAGATTTTCTCCTCCTACTGGGAGTGATAGAGGAAGATGTGCAATGCAAATTTTCTTACTTGACCCCTTTTACTTGGAAGCCTGCCAGAGACAAAACACAATTTGTAGTCATAAAAATGAGCTGCTGCTTCTTCTTTCCTTTTTCTTTTCTTTTCCTTCTTTTTTTTTTTTTTCTGAGGCAGGGTCTCGCTTTGTTGCCCAGGCTGGAGTGCAGTGACACAATCTTGGCTCACTGCAACCTCTGCCTCCTGGGCTCAAGTGATTCTCATGCCTCAGCCTCCTGAGTATCTGGGATTACAGTCGCATGCCATGACATGCGACAGAAGTGTCATGTAAAGTGTCATGGAAGTGTCACTCTTGGCCAATTTTTTGTATTTTTTGTAAAGACAAGGTTTTGCCATGTTGGTCAGGGTGGGTCTCAAATTCTTGGACTCAAGTGATCTGCCGGCCTTGGCCTCACAAAGTGCTGGAATTACAGATATGAGCCACCATGCCTGGCCAAGAGTGTCTTCTTGAAGCTTGAAAGCACTTAGTCCTAGACCTAGAAAAGTTCTAATAAATATTGCCTATTTTAGAACAAATATTACATATTTATGACATTACCACAATATTTCAGCATTTATTATGAAAAAATGTTTCTCTAATGTTTACTTTTTAATTTTAATAAGTATGATAGAATAAAAATATCTAAGATGACGTGAGACAGTCTGGTGCCTCAGGTAATTTTTTTGAACACAGAGTTGCTAGGGCACACACTAGAAAATGTTAAGCTCTGATTGCTTTCTTGCAACTTACCTCCTTCTCCTGTAAGTGTAGCTAAAAACAAAATAAAATGGAAGGAGTCTGAGCAGAACAATAACATCTATCAACCACTGGGCTAATTTTCTTTTCCACACATTCTTCTTCACAGAACTTGTTTCAATCTGTCCCATCTGTAGTCTGAGGCCCTATCACTGTATTGGCAGAACTTCGTCTGTCCAAGGATTTTGGAAAGTCCTTGGGGTGCAGACTCCAGGACCTTGGTTTCTCCACCTTGTTCCTGGACTGCCAGGCTGCTGTCACTGTGGTTGGTAGTTGTCTTGAGGTCACAAATCCACTGGGCACAGTGGTCATGGACGACACAGTCCCTGCAGCTCCCCTCTTCCCTTTCAATACTTAATGCCAAGCTGTGGACAGGCCATATCTCGGAATTCCTTATTCACAAAGGAGGTTAGACTGTAACTTTTAACAAGATTAAACTGAAGATATAGCTATAATGGAAGCAAGTGTCATGTAAATAGTATTTTCAATGTAAATAGCAATATGAAGACTAGAATATAGATATTTCCTGCATGAGGATCCATTGGAATCCTCAAAGTTAGTTACTGGGCCACCCCTGTTTGGCCCCAGCTCAGTCCCACACGACAGAGGCAATATCCTTTTCCACTACAAGAAGTATTATATACCAGAGTTGTAGCTGAAATTAGCACAGAGAGAGGAGAACACCATGTTCCTTGGTGCATTCTCTTTCTTTTTTTCTTTTTCTTTCTTTCTTTTTTTTTTTTTGAGATGGAGTTTCCCTCTTGTTGCCCAGGCTGGAGTGCAATGGCATGATCTTGGCTCACTGCAACCTCTGCCTCCCCAGTTCAAGCGACTCTCCTGCCTCAGCCTCCCAAGTAGCTGAGTTTACAGGCGCCTGCCACTATAACCAGCTAATTTTTTGTATTTTTAGTAGAGATGGGGTTTCACTATGTTGGCCAGGCTGGTCTCGAACTCCTGACCTCAGGTGATTCACCCACCTCAGCCTCCCAAAGTGCTGGAATTACAGGGGTGAACCACCGCGCCCAGCCCTCCTTGATGCATTCTAAGGCTAGCTTCCTCATTTGCCTAGGATATCTTCTCCAGGATGATTGACTCTGTAAATATTCATTCCTTCAGGAAACATCCCACCGTTTTCACAGGTGAGACCCAGATGTAAGTCTCCAAGAAAATTCCACAATAGCTCCATTTTGTTAGATTTATCAAAGCCTAGATTCAATTTTAAGCAACACTCTATGTGGGAGAGCAACACTCCAATCCATGATGAACCACACAGAACTCTGCCTGACTGCCTTCCAACCTCTCTGTGATCACGGCCTGAATGCTTGGCTCAGGTCTTCATCATAGTTCCGCTTTTCCTGCAAACAGGTGCTCAAGAAAGAAGTTGCAAAACTAGGAACGCCAGCAATAGAAGAGTACTTGATTACTACAATAAACTAGTTAGTTTGTACAATTTAGTTCAAACTTCGAAACTTTTCTGTTGTTGCAAGAGACATAAGATTCAACACACATCTGCTGACTTCTAATTCATCACATCCAGACCTTCCCCTGAGATTTCCATTTGCTTCGCTGAGGAGCCAACTCAAGAGTCTTTTTTTTTTTTAGAACAAAAGGACAATGGGCATCAAAGTTAGTTTTAAGGTGCCACCTCCTGGAAAGCATAAAACTGCTTAAAACTTCTATAACGAGTTCAAAGTCACTTAGAGTTTCTACTCCATTAAGTCAAGCCTGCAACATAAGCAAATATCTCCTTGTTTGTTCAGAACTTCACTTGAAAAACAGAAGCAATGCCAGATGCATCTAGAAAGCAGTGTGTCTATCATCCATGGGAGTGCTGGAGGTGTCACCTGCTATCCTGGCCGTGGGCAGGTGTGCTACATGGATCACACCAGATAGACTGGACAGGCAGACAGCCTACTGAGGAGAGATGGCAAGAGGGTTCCCTGTAGTCCAGCTGAGTATTCTATAGTTAGAGTTATACCCAGCTCTGACATAAGCAACCAAAGGGGCTCAGTGAAGCACCCACATTTATGCTTAATTTCTTCCAAGTTCCCATAATTCAAAGTGAACAGTGTCTGTGGCCTTTTGTTTGTTTTACTGAAAATAGAAGTAATAATATTACTGACTCCAGACATTTGTTGTAAGAAATAAATGGCATGATATACAGGAAAATACTTTTCATTACGAAATACTATTATAGATGTTAATTATAATTATTATCTTCCATAAGAAATTATGGGTTCATTCTAGTTCACTCTTTGAAGTACCAAACTGCTGAGTCTATGAAAGCATTATGAAATTCTATTCTCTATCATGATTTCTTACAGTTACTTATATTCCCTCTGTGTTCTTTCCCCAGAGTTTTGTAGGCACTTCAGATGGGAACCTACTGACCTAACATTACTGCTGTTGGCAGGGATTGCCTTATTTTTCTAAGAACAAAAGTTTATGATACCTTAAGATCATCTCTAAAACGTCTTGATTCTATAATGATTGTGTTATTTTTGAAACATTCCCTGAGACTGTACTATATCCAGGACTCACATCTACAGTTGTTTTGAAAGTGTATAGTTGATCAAAAATATTTTGGGGAACAATCGAGCAGTAAGTATAATTTTTAAATCGGCATGGTGTCTGAGTTAGTGCCCTGGCCCCAGATCTGATACTTAAACCAAAGCCTTGCCTGTGGGAACTTAGTCTGCTCAACTGTTTCATTGTTATTGAACACAATGAACATGATGACCCTGAAAATTCAAACACTCTTCCCAGAGCTCTCTCTTTAGACCACCGCCTTATTTTTCTAACCGAAGCGTCTAAGATTTCTTTTTTGCTCTTTATGAAGCATGAGAATTCAAAACGGTCAACCATGGAGGCTTTCTTCAAATCTATTTCACATTCAATGAATCTTTGTTCAACACTATGTTAGGTCCTATGAGGGGGGTGTGAGACATGATTGCTGTTCTTAGAGTTTTATCTGATTGCTGAGATGCAGCAGACACATTAGAGGGAAACACAGGTGCTTCCTGGGTCTGGTTAGCTACAAATTTAAGCTGTCTCCCTTCAGCTGTACACAGAGTAGGGCTCCTATGCTTTACTGCACTAGCAGATAGATCACAAAATGTCAGTGGGTTAGCAGAAGAAAAGTCCGTATCTCCAGGGTTGCTGTTTCAGGAAGAGAGAGATGAAGATGACCCCACAGCTCTCAATGATATGTTACCCCTCATCATGGAGGTAACACAAGGCATTTACACCCACATTTCACGGTCAGAATTTGCCGTGTGGTCTCACCTCATTGCTTGTTGGCTGGAAAATGTAGGGAAGAACCTGGAGCATGAAGTCATCATAGCTTGTGGATTACTTCACTTCCAATTAAATCCCATTCCTAATACTTGACACGTTATCTTGCTTCCAGTTCACTGAGAAAAATAAGCTACTATGATAAGCATTTCCTCCTTCCTTGTCCCTGTGTTTTCTTTATGGCTCAATGTAGATGTCCTGAAGAAGTGGTTCTCCTCATTTCTAAGGTTTACTCTGACACTATACACTTCATTTTGGCATTTTGCTACCTCCAAGGCGAAACTTAATTCTATAATTATCTATTCTCTCTCCAATATCTTCAAATACTCACAGTGAATATCCCAAACTCAGGGGTTCAAGAACTATAATTACCTTTAGTTTTAAAAAATCATCTTTTAATTTCTGAGTCCCCATCCTGTTAAGCTCATAGAAAGCTTCACCTTCTTTGCTTTCTTTCTCATCAAATTAGGCTGAAGTTGCCTCTGATATTTGGCCCATGATGGTGAATTTGTTTTTTGAAGAAATAGCTTTCTTCTGCAATGACCCCTGCCCATGCGTATGTCTGAAGGAAGAGGGGTGGACACAGGCAAGGGGACGTGGCCAGCTCTTCCCCTCTGGTCATCATTTATAGTCTGAGTCAGAAGCCACCTCCATCACAAAATTTTCTCTTGGCCCTCCTAGCTGAAATTCTCCACCCGTACTCTGATTTCCAACAGCATTTTATTTGTGTCTCTACCACAGCATTTATGACTTTGTGCTCTGAACTGGGGTGATCATGTTTACATTTAAGCTCCTCCTTTATAGCAACAACTATATCTGACTCTGTATGCTCACCTCCTAAAATAGTGTATTGCAAGTAGGTGCTCCATAAATATTTACAGAGACAACGCATAAACTGTCTCTGATATCTGGGAGTTGTTTACAGTATTCTAGGGGGAAAAATGAGTGGGTGGAGGGAACAGTTGAAACAAGCTTTGTGAGCCTTGATGACCAATGACACTGGGTGATGAGCATGTAAGGGCTTATTATACTGTTCTCTCCACTTTTGTGTGTGAAGTTTGAAATTTTTCATTAAAATGGTTGAAAAAAGTGAATAATTGAATGTCTCATTAAAAAAAAAAATCATGGCTCATGCCTATAATCCCAGCACTTTGGAAGGCCTAGGTGGCCTTCCACCTGAGTTCAGGATTCAATCTCCTGAGTTCAAGAGTTTGAATCCAGCCCGGTCAACATGATGAAACCCCATCTCTACTAAAAATACAAAAAATTAGCTGGGTGTGGTGCATTGCGCCTGCAGTCCCAGCAACTCAAGAGACTGAAGCACAATAATCACTTGAACCCCAGAAGAAGAGGTTACAGTGAGCAGAGATTGCACCACTGCACTCCAGCCTGGGAAACAGAGTGAGACTCTGTCTCAAAAAAATAAATAAAAAATTAATAAAATGGTTACGTTTAGAGATAGACTTCCCATTTCAAACGTCTGAGTAGAATAGTTCATTCCATTAAGTTAATATTAAGATACTGAAAGAAGAGAATTCAAGAAATTCGCTCCCAGCCCTAGCTCTTTAAAACCTGTGAATTATATACATTTACTTTCACGGAAAGCTTCTCAGGGCTATTCTTAAGTGAGCAAGGACTTGTTGATGCTGCTGGGCTCTATGACATTGCTCTCCCCAGTTGAAATGCTCCATTTCCACTGCGCTACTTTTAGATAAAGATGATTTCCTGACATGCTCTGTAAATCTGTGTGCAATATTACTATTTCTATTCGGTTTTATAATAGTCATAAGTATAACCTTTTATTGTCCCACCTCCCTTTGCTTTTCAACACCTTCTTTGCATGTGAAATCACTTTTTAAAATAAACTTTTTATTTTAGAATAGTTTCAGATTTACAGAAAAGCTGTGAAAATAATTCTCATATACCCACCTCCAGTTTCCCCTATTATTAACATCTTATATTGCTATGGTACATTTGTCATCACTAATGAACCAAAATTGATACCCTTTTAACTCAAGTCTATACATTTTATTTTATTTTATTTTATTTTATTTTTGAGATAGAGTCTCCCTTTGTCACCCAGGCTAGAGTGCAGTGGTGCGATCTTGGCTTACTGCAACCTCCACCTCTCAGGTTCAAGTGATCCTCTTGCCTCAGCCTCCCAAAGAGCTGGGATTACAGGCACACGCCACCATACCTGGCTAATTTTTTTGTATTTTTAGTAGAGACAGGATTTTTCCATGTTGGCCAGGCTGGTCTTGAACTCCTGACTTCAAGTGATTCATGTGCCTTGACCTCCAAAAGTGCTGAGATTATAGGCATGAGTCACCATGCCTAGCCTCAAATCTATACTTTATTCACGTTTTCTTAAATTTTACCTAATGTCCGTTTGCTGTTCCAGGATGCTATCCAGCATCCCACATTCAGTCTTGCTGTATGAAGTCATTTTTTTTTCCTATTCTTCCCTTTCCCCTTCTCTTCCCAGCCTCCAGTATCCTCTGTTCCACTTTTTACTTCTACAAGATCAACTTTTTTTTTAATCTTTCACATATGAGTGAGAACATGCAGTATTTAACTTTCTGTTCCTGGCTTATTTCATTTAACACAAAGTCCTCTGGTTCCATCCATGTTGCCACGAATGACAGGATTTCATTCTTTTTATGACTGAATAATATTTCATTGTGTATACAGACCACATTTTCTTTACCCCTTCATCTGGTGCTGGACACCTACATTGATTTCATTTCTTGGTTATTATGAATAGGGCTGCAAAAAACATGGAGGTGCAGACGCCTCTTCGATATAATCATTTCCTTTCCTTTGGATAGATTCCCAGTAGTGGCATTATTGGATTGAATAGTAATTCTATTTGTAGTTTTTTGAGGACCCTTCATACTGCTTGCCATAGTGGCTGTTCTAGTTTACATTCCTACCAACAGTGTTTAAGAGTTTTTCTCTGCATGAAATCATGTTTAAAAGAACATTTAATTTTTTTCTAACCCATGATATCAACTCAAGGTTGTCCTAGAATATCCATCTTGCCTAAGAAATGTATGGTCCCTTTGCTTCCTTTTAAATAGTTTATTGATTTAAAATTTGACTTTGTTCTGATCGTCCCTTTATGAATAGGTAATGGCACTTTGACATTTCAGGATAGGGAAAAAAGAGTCACCCTTTCTTCCACCCTACAAAAATCTTCTCACCTCAGAAAGGCAATTTGAGTTGTTCCAGGCTTCAGGCTTTGAGCTCAGGGCTTTTTAAAGCCTAAAACAGAGGAAACATGCCCTGAGTGAGATAAAATCCTCTACATGAATTTCCTGCTTTCCACTGTCATCAGTGCAAATTAGCTCAGGATCCCCTGAGCAGATGCTTCTAGTGGAGAGGAGAGAAATGAGAGCTTTTGAAATCTGAGGGATGGAAGCCTGATCCTGACAGCAATAAAATATGCCCCATGTGCAAAGTAAGTGGCACAAAAAATGACCAAGAAGCCCCCAGATTGAAGCCTGCCTGCCTTTGTCGTTGGATATATGACCATTCGCATTCCCACTAATATCCCTGTCTGAGTCACAGATAGGAGCAAGATCGCCATGATCAGTGTAGAAGCAGTGACTGCAAATTTACTGATGGAGATGGCTGAGTAAAGGTGGGCAAAAGTTTAAACATTATTACATTAATTAGTTTGTGCTCAGGACAAAGCTCCAGCTCTTGCACAGTTTCAGATGGCCTCAGAGTGAGTTTCAATACAGTAACCAAAAAGGAAAGGTAGGTGTGCAGGAAACAGCCATTGCCAACTGCCTATTGTTCAGAGGGGCCTGCTTGGCTTCTTCCCAGGTCAGACATTGCTATCAAGATCTGAGGCCCAGCCAGCTACAAATGTGACCGACCACACCTTCTCCATTCTGCTGTTACCACCCCACCTCCACCCTTTGCACCTGTGCTCCTGCCACCCACCAACCACCTCACAGCTGTGACGATCCTGGGAAAAGCCCTGGGTTTGCTGTCAGAAGACCTTGGCTGTAAGGAGTTTGCAGCCAAACACTACTCCTGCCTGTAATGAAAACCCTACTGAAGGGCATCAGAGAGCTGCCGAAACTACCAGGACTTGGGGCTTCATCACTCCTGAGAGAAGAGGAGCAGTGGATAGTGAGCTGAGTCTTCAGCCACTTTCTTCCTGGGAAGAGTTGCTGGTTCTGGGTTTAGGAAAAGAAGCTGAAAATCTGCGCTTTGTCTGGGCAGAGAGGCACTGCTGGGGAGAAGAGAAACCAGCAGAGATTGTGGTCGTTACGTGGGGCCGAAAGCGTAAAATTAGCGACTTACTGGACTAAGCTCCTGGTGAGAAGAGCGGGTCAGAGAACTAGGCCTAGCACAGTAATGGGTTTTCCTTCAAGATATCTACTTGAAGTTTAAGAAATAAGCAAGATGTTTCTGAAAAGCATATTTGAGTTTTTGGTAATTTTGCTATTCTTAGAAGACTAGGATTGGAGCTCAGGATCAGCCGTAAGGAAGGGTTGTGAAGGGAGGACATCGGGATCCCACGGTAGGCGTTGGAGGAAGTGTCGCCAAAGAAAATATAGGACAAGACTCAGTTGAATCTGAATCTTAAATAGACAATAAACAATTTCTAAGTATGACTCATGCAATATTTTGGACATAAAATTTAAAATTATCCATCGTTTATCTGAGATTCAGATTTAACTGGGCATTCTGGGCTTTTATTTATTAAATCTGGCCACCCTACTTGGTGGACTTGTGGTGGGCAAGATAGTGACCCCCAAAGATGTCTGCACACTCTCATCTCCAGAACCCATGCATGTGTCACCTCACCTGGCAAAGGGGACTTAGAAGATGTGATTAAATTAAGGATGTTTAAATGGAGAGATTATCCCGGATTATCTGGGTGGGCCCAATCTAATCACTAGGGTCCTTATACGAGAGAGGTGGGAGTATCAAAAGCAGAAAAAGATGATGTTACTGCAGAGGTGGAGAAAGAGAGGGCTTGAGGATACTATCACTTCCTATAGGTTGGAAGAAGGGGCCATGAGCCAAGGAATGTAGACAGCCTCTAGAAGCTAGAAAAGACAAGGATGACAAGGCCCAGTTAAATTTGCATCTGAGATAGACAATAAATTATTTTTCTTATAAGTATAATTCATGCAATATTTAGGACATAAAATTTAAAAATGGTTTATTGTTCACTTGAAATTCAAACGTAACTAGGCATTCTATGCTGACGTTTGACTGAAACAAACACCAAATACCTATTCTTCTCTAGGGTCCCCTGAAAAGATGACCCTGCTATAACTTTATCTCAGCCCAGTGAAACCCATATCAGACTTCTGATGGACTTACAGTAAATTTGTGTTTTAGCTACTAAGTTTGGAATAATTTGTTACTGGAACACCAGAAAACTAATATAGGGCTATTCCTTAGGAAGAAGGTAACCCAGGGATAAACAGAGTCTCCTTAAAACTGCAACTCAGCTTCTAATGATCTCAGTGCGTCCTTGGAATAAGACATTCTACCTGCCAAGCAGAGGGGAGGATGAAATCTCTCTGGAGGAAGATTAGCATCATCTGGAAGTTCTAAAAAGTGTTGTTAGCCACGTCCCACATTAAATAAAATTATTAGATGGAACCATATAATGAAAACCTGAGGAAAAACTAACAACGGAAAGTCTCACAGTTGATCCAGCTATTGAAATTAGTAGACAAAGACTTTTCATCTATGATTAGTATGACTAAGATTTAAATAAGGTGAAAATAGATTTCAAAAATAAACAATTTCACAGAGAATTGAAGTCTTTCAGAAAGAATAAATATTCTTGAACTGAAAAGCTAAAAAAAAATACAATAACTGGAATTATGCACTCAATGAATTAGTGTAATAGCAATTTATACACAGTAGGAGGGAGGAGAAGGTACTCAAGGACAGGTCAATAAAAAAAAAATCCCAAATTGAAGCGTGGAAAAAGAAAAATAGTGGAAAATAAAAAGGAGTGTTAAAAGAATGTGGGACATTACAAAAGAGCCTGACCTTCACATAATCAGAATCCCAGAAGGGAAAGAGGAGAATGGGGAACAGTCATATTTTAAGAGACAACAGTCAAGAGTTTTCTGAAATGGTGAGAAACATCAAGCCAGAGATTTGAGAAGCTCAGTAATACCAAAGCAGAATGATAAGACTTATGAGATGAAAATTTTAATGCTATTGAAGATACACAAGGAGAATTGGACAAATAAAAAGACAGAACATCTACTTGGATAGGAAAATTCAGCCTCATAAAGATGTTAATTCTTTCTGGGTTAATTTACAAACTTAATGTAACCCCCATTTTTAAAATGGTAAGTTATTAATTTCTGAATCTAGACAAATTAATTATAAATTTTGACAGGACAAACAAGCAATAATAATAGCAGAAAACAATAAAAAAATGAGGAAGATCTAACTCTACTAAATGCTGAAACATATAAGACTGATATTAAAAGAACATGGTATTAGCACATGGATCAACAAACAGAACAAAAGAGAAAATTCAGAAATAAATTCAGTTGCATATAGAAATTTACTCTGTGATAGAGGTGAGATCTCGAATCTATGAGGAATAATGAACTTTATATCAGGGAGTACTAAGATAACTGGATAGCTCTATGAAAAAGAATAAAATTGTATCCATTTCTCATACCACATGCCAGGATTAACTTCAATCAAGGATTTAAATGTAATTATAAATTATACGAGTTCTAGAAGAGAACATATTACTGTGTTACCTAGAATGAGAAAAGCTTTACAAATTCAATATCTAGAAGCAACAAAGGAAAAACATAGATAATTGGTTTTTTCACTCTTTTGTATGGTGAAAACACCAAAATAGCGAAGTGAAAAACCCAATCATAATAGAATGAAATATTAGTATCACAAAGTGATACCACAAAATATTCCCCAAACTCAATGAACTTCTAAAAATAAATACAATTACCACCAATTCTATAGTTTATTGGAAAAAATGTAAACAAGTCAAAAAAGGTGCTTGATTTCATTCATAATAAGAGAAGCAAGTTAAAGATACAATGACATACAATCCTCATCTTTGGATTGGCAAAAATTTGAGAGTGTGTAGTCTCTTAGCAAGGCTAAGGGAAAATAGGCACGCTTGTATGTTGAAGGTTGGAATGCAAAATGTAAAAATCTGATGGAAGATAATTCAACCTCTAAAACCTGACTCCTGGGATATATTGGCATAACGCAAATGCCAAAGGCTATTTATTGCCGTGTTATTATAATAAGAAATGACTGAAAACAACCTAAATGTCCATCAATATGGGACTATTTAAATTACCTAGGTTAAATCTATAAAATGGAATATGTTAAAGCTATAAACAATGAGGAATAACTCTAAATACTGCTATGGAGTGACCTCCAGGATATATTAATAAGTGGAAAAAAAACAAGGTGCAAATAGTATACATAGTGTGCTACCTTTTATTTAAAAAGTACGAAGTAAAAATTTTCATTTTCTTAATGAGATGACAAACCAAAAATTATTTTTAAAAGATCACCTGTGGACTGATAAGGTGGTGGACAACAGAAACAAAGTAGGGGGAAAAGGATAGAACCAATACTTTCCTGAATATAACTCATTTTATAGATTTGTCCTTGGGATGATATGTACACATTTAAATTAATTATAAAGCAAAATTAAAATAAAAAATCAGTACCTTAAAAAAATCTATATAATAAGTTGTTGACTTAATCTCGGAAAAGAATATTTCAGGTGACAAAACGCATTCTCATTTGACAGTACATCTACAGTTGGACTATATCCTACGGTCAAAAGGAATTACAAGGAAATTTTAAACTAGTCTTAGCAGTCATTTCAAAAGTAATGGCATTGCATTTGTCATTGCAAAGCTATTATATTTAGGAAACAAAGTTTTCAGCATAAGAGAAATAAGATTAAATATAAAATTAAAAAGATAACAGCACTAAATCATAAATTTGAATTGGATGTATTTAAATAAACTCATTTAAATACATTCTCTACTTCTGTCTATTGGAAATGCCAAGGAATGATGACCAGTCCAGTAATACTGACAACTTCTAATAACCAGGGTGTGATCTCCAAATATCATTTGCCAGTAAAACAAGACAGGATGATTTGGGAAATAATTGATTTCAGATTAGACTCAGAAAAGGTCCAATATGAGTCTAGACTCTAGAACATTTTGTTTTTATGGAAAGCAAGGAAGTTATTCAAGGTTACTGGGGTTATGTTAAGAGAATTTAGAAACCAACTTGTAGGCCGTTACACTCGCCAAAGATGAAATAATTTGAATGTCAAAAACAAGAGTAACTAAAATGAATTAAAACACATTAAATATATTAAAATTCATGCATTCATAATTACACTAAAAGCAAACAGTACAAAGTTGGTGGCCACCCTTGAAGAATGCTAGGGAACCAACTCATTCTGAAAACTGGTAAAGTGAAAAAGGCAAACATGTATAGTTTTTCCTGCCTGTGTTTTACCTAAGAGTGACCAAATGCTTGTTGAGTGAAAGTTTTTAATTACAAAAGAATTCCAGCCAGTAAATAGAAAAGAGAAGATAGAATTAGAATATCAATATTTTGCAAACCCTAATGAAACACTCATAACCAAAACCATTCCATGAATTTTATGATGAATGAATCAGTCTGACCATGCTCAAATCCGCTGATCAATCTTGATACCACAAAGAAAACCACACAACATATGCCTCCTGAAGATGCAAAGGGAAATACACAACATTGTCTATAAGGTATTCTTAATATAACCTTGAACTTGAATAAGACTCTGGATCCAACTTCCACTTTACAAGAAATATACGAGACAGAAGAAAGCATTAAAGACATGGGGATGGAAGTAGCAAAATCCAGAACACGGGAAGAATATAGGAAGCTCTACAGAACAAGCAACCCGATTTCTTTAACAAATATATTGCAATAGGAGAAGGAGAGAGAGGTTGAGAATGAGAATCTATAGATGTAATATGAAAGACATATCAACTGAATTAATGCAGCAAGAAATCTTGGGAGAACAAACACATTGACATAGGGTCTCCGAAGTATTTATGATTGAGGATGGCCTGTGTCATCAGCAAGTACATGTTGTGTGAGGTCACTGGTATGGAGGGAGAGGTCTCAAAGAGAAAAGTACACAAAGAGAGAACGTGAGTGGAGGCCCTGGTGACCAATCTTCCCTCCTTTCACTCACGTTCAAGGTCCACGTGGCTTGCAAAATGTGCAGGCACATTTAGGGCATCTACGGGGCATAGGGCTCAGTGCATATTGTCCCTGTCTAAGATCGTCTCTCACCCTAACAGTAGCCTGAGGGTAAGCTCCCACTACTGCAGAATTTAAACTCTATGTTTTTATTCAATGCAAATGTCACTGTCTACGCATATAACTCATGCACTGCAGTGAGCGCTTGCACGTACATGACCTCACTTAATATTCACATTGTGCTAATTTAGGAATTATTTCTAGTTTGCAAATAAGAAAACAGATTCCAAGATATTAAAGACATGAGTAAGTTTACATAGATAACAAAAGGCAGAGCCTGGATCCCAGTTTCTCATGACAAATTCTAAGTTTTTTCCCCCTTAAAGTCCCTTAAGTGGGGAGAAATTAGGTTCTATTGGGCTTCTCTGACTTATCCTTTCCTAATGAATGATGACAAATGTCATGCCCCCCCTCTCACCCTGAAGTCATCTCCATCATCAGGGCAATCCTGTAACACTCCATATGAAAAGTAGATCTCTTGGGGAAATTTTCTTTCTCCTTCTCAGATCATTTTTTATTTTGGAGTTGAAGGCAAAAGAGAACTTTTTTCCTCCCCAGTCATTTTGAGGCATTCAGACTAAAATGACACCCTTGTCAAAGTATTCTTAATGCTGTGCTCAGAGCTACACAAATGCAGACAGATGATGGAGGGGAGAGGAGGGGTGAAGAGGAGGTGTCCCTGAATTGATTAGAGATTGCTCAAAATGGATCATGCTCAACTGAATGATCTCCATTCTCCCCATTGTTTTCCATTCTGATGGAGTAGGATCTGACTGGTAGGCGGAAACTATTTGGTGTCTTTTTTTATGTAGTTGCCAATTCTCCCCACTTGTGTCTTGTCACTTGCAGGCTCATGCCTCCTGTGAGGCAGATTACATGCGACTGTGTGGGAGTGGGGTTGCTCAGAGGAGCGGTCTCCCCGACATGAAATACTGCCTGTGCAGGTAAGAACTAAGTCTTCAGAAAAGGAGGAGTTTCCCCAGAAGCTACCTTTTGCTCATGCTAAATAACAAGGAAAAAGGAGACTGAGAAAGGGTTGTAATAAAGAGGCACTAAATGGTGTTTCAGAGATGTCCTGTGCCTTGGAGTGCCCAGCTGCATCTTTAAGAAACTGGAATCTTATCAAACCATTTTGCCGGAGAGTAGATCATGAGTACATTTGCTCATTCTCTTTTCATGCTCAGCTACTAAATGCATTAGAATGGGGGGTTAAACTCCCTGATTTAATCTACAGAAGCCTCCATCTTACATATTCTTTGCAGGGAAGAAATCATAGAATGAAGTCTCCTTCTTTCGGTAGTTCAGTTTTGTTCTACCACATTGTCCCTTGAGGTAACAGCATAGATCATGAAGAGAATCTTTTGTTTCTATCACTTATGACCGCATCAGTTCATATATTTATAAATAAGATGCGCTTTGGTATGATATAAAAAATCAAAACCAGGGGAGCTAAATAATTAATGTATGAGCTCATCCATAATGATAATGGTGACAATGCCTGCACAACACCATTCTTGTTAATTAATTCAAAATAATAGCACGAAACTCAAGAGACCCTGTGCTTTCAGTCCTTTACATCTTATTGGTTATTGCTTTCTTTGTCTGCATCATGAAAACCATGAATACATGAGCTTGAATACAAAGGAATTATGTGGTTTCAAAAGAGAGCCCTTGCGTAGGTAGAATACCAACCACCCTGTTAGGAATTAGCTAACGATGCTTTGGAGGACTGCTTCAAATTATATAATAAATACACTGGTAAGGACCTATTTAATAACATGAAGGTAGTATTTGCCCATTGATTGCCTGAATGAGAGTCCTCTTATCTCATATCATTGATTAGTTATCTAAAGTCAGCAGATAATCACCTGTTCTTATCCATTCAGAGGTACAGTGAACATGATTGACTATGCATGGCACTTAAGGTTATAACAGTGTCAAGTTCAGTCTCACTGTTTGGGCCAGTTGAGATTGGCAGCATCCTCTTGTAGTATTTGCTTCAAAGAGGTTAGTGCCTATTTAGGGAACTACCATAAGCTATCTCAAGAGTCAAAAACGAGTTTATATATAATTTGTTCAAAAGCATGTCATGGATATTATTCAGATTTAGAAACTGAATCAGGGACAAACAAGCTTACCTAGCATCTTTTGGAGCAAAAGATATCCAGTCTTAGAATTTGGCCTTAGGATCACTAAGACTTTTTATTGGACAGAATACTTAACTCTTTTGAATACTTACCTCATTGAAGGTGTCCACTGGAACACTTTATGCGGACTTGCTAATTTAGAAGACGTGAGTTGACATTGTGATGACCTTGGGAAGAGAGACGAGAGGGAAGAAGAGGAGATAAGTGGAAAAGGCTTTTGCTCTCTATTAGGATGGAAATTGATAAGCCAGTTTTAAACACTCCATAACGGATCTGTCATCTAATATCAATAAAAGTATCACCTGTCTTTGTGAGGAAACCTAAATCAGGAAACTCACACTAGAGTAAGCCATGGCACAAGGGTAGAAAACTTTCCTCATGTCACATTTCTTAACACGGATCCGATATATCACAGGTGCTTGATGACTCCCTGCTGTGTGTATTGATTCATTCATTCATTCATTCATTCATTCATTCATTCATTAACAAATGAACCAACCATAGGATTTCAAATCAAATGCCGTAATCTTTAAAAATCCTAGAAAAGATAACACAGCACACACTCATATAACTAACACCTTGAATTTAAAATACACCAGCATTTTATAATATTTTCTTCCAATATTTTTTAATGAAATAAAACATTACCAAAAACGTTAACATTCTTTACCCCTCTCAATCTCAACCTTCTTCCCCCTTTCACAGAGGCAATACTAGGTATTCTTTTTCTAAGAACTAATATTGGTGTGCATTTAGAGAAACTCAAAGAGAAAGCATGGTCAAAGGGCCTTCTGTTAACTATAAGTGTAATATTCAAAGAACTTTCTAAGTTGTAGGAGCAACCTGATAGTAATCAAGGAGATTATGTATAAACTCAAATTATGAGGATAGTGTATAATCACTTTGAAACTTAAAAAAAAATGTGTGTGTATGCGTGCTGTGCTCTGTGTGTGTGTGTGTGTGTGTGTTACCATAGATGGTCCTGAAGGCTCCTTTCCCAGGTGCAGAGCTTTAAGCAAAGATAGAAACTATATACTCAGACCCATGAACATGATTTTTCTATTTTATCTCTAAATGAATCATTTCAAGTTGAAGAATAGAAGGTAGGAAAAGTGATAAGGGCATAGAAGAGTCTAAGCTTTTTACACAGCATTTAGGCAATGCATTTTATAAAGCATTTATAGTACTTTTTGTAAAGCATTTAGGAAAGCAATTCTTCTTATCTTTCAGGTCTTATTTGAAATGTCATTTTCAGAGGAAGTACTCCCCGATCCTTTAAACCAAGTAATTCACCTGTCATTCATACTCACTGTAAACTTCACTTTTATGTATTTTGTTACAATTGTAATAAAATTACTTTGTGAAATTACTTGTTTAAAGTTGCCTCCTGCTCTACTTCAACTTTCATGACAACAGGAGCCACATCTGATGTGGTCACTACTACAGCAGGAGCACTTGGCACAACTATTTTTTGACAGAAATAAATAGACAAAAGAATGAACGAACAAATGAAAAAAAAGAAAAAGAGGAAAGAAGGAAGGAAGGAATAGAGGGAGAGAGGAAAGAAGAAAATTATCGAACATTTACATTTGCATTGGATTAGTGCTTATGTCAGGATATTTAATGCAAATACTTAGTTGTTGAATACCAGATTCTTTTTATTTCATCTAAGTCCAACTATCAGGCAGGACATCAATGTTCTTAGACAAATCTGTGAGTTCAGACCTCTATCTCTGAAGACTCATCTCAACTTGCCAACTTTATGCTTCTTGTATTTCAGATCGGTACCTTCTACTATCCCTGTGAGTCCCATAGTCTCAAAGTCTCAGAAAAAAAAAAAATCTTCTGTTAAGTCTTATACCCATTTTAAGGGTAGAAGTGTAGGAGAAAAACTGAGAGCCTCAATAAATGGAAAATCCAGGGTTAACCAAGCAAAAAGCTCTCAAAGACCCAGATGGTTAGAGTATAATTCACTGCTAACAGCAGTTCTTTATCATTTGTCCTTAATTTTATCATCCTTTTTGAAGAATCTGATGACATACTTCAAAGAATATGGAGGTAACTTGGTTAATGAAAATACCATTCACTGTAAAAAATATCTATTTCTGCATTGCTTCAAGAACAGACACTAACACGTCCCAGGAAAGAGGGAGTTTTTATTAATCCCTTCTTGAGCTGCTGCTGATGAGCTTTGAAGTGGGAAGGACTTCAGGGCTCTGGCTTTACTCCCACTCAGTTGCTGCTGTTGTGTGGAAAACTGGAACCCCACACAGAAACAACTGAAAATCCACGTGTTCGTATTTCTCTTGGAGTTTTAAATTCTTGTGTTAAAATAACAAAGGAAATAGTTCTCTCAATCATCCTTCATTTGACAACATTTTTTCTGAACTGTGCCAGGCTCTGGAGATACAGTGGTGAGAAAAATGTACATGATCCCTGTCCTTGTGAATCCTCTCCTTTATTTATTTATTTATTTATTTTTTTGAGACAGGGTCTCACTCTCGTAGCCTGGGCTGGAGTGCAGTGGTACAATCTTGGCTCACTGCAGGCTTGACTTCCTGGGGCTCAGGTGATCCTCCCACCTCAGCCTCTTGAGTAGCTGGAACTACAGGCACATGCCATCACAGCCAACTAATGTTTGTATTTTTTGTAAAGATGTGGTTTCACCATATTTCCCAGGCTGGTCTCAAACTCCTGGAGTCAAGCGATGCACCCGCCTCAGCCTCTCAAAGTGGTGTGAGCCACTGTGCACAGCTGCATCCTCTACTTTAAAGAGGCAAATTGAATGAATCAAACAATTATAGAGAGGATTCAATTAAGGTGGGTGAGAGAATCAGAGAAGTCTCCCTGGGAGAAATGATAGTAGAGCTGAGGGACGATGGAAATGTAGGACTGGCTGGGTGATTGAGTTATGCCTGCGGGAGGATCAACCACTCTGGGCCAGTATGTGTGAAGGCTCTGAGGGAGGAATGACCTTGACATCTTGAAAGAGGACTAGAGTTCTAGAAGGTTCTGTGCAAAAGAAACAGTGGCAGGAGATCATGCTGGGCTGATAAGCAGTGGCTGAGTAACGCTGAATTTTGTGGGCATTGACAAAAATTTCTTATTTTCTCCTAAATGGAATGAGAAGTCATTAAAGGCTTTTGAGCAGGTGTGAGAAGATATAATTTATGTTTTACTATCACTCTGGCTGTTCTATATAAAATGTAAGAAAGAAAGCAAAGAGTAGACGTAAGGGTATCTGCCTAGGCTGTAGCACTAGTCAGACAAGATGCGATGATGGCTTGGGACAGATGTCACTGAGAACAGAGAGGAAGTGTAGAATTTAAGGGATATTCAAAAAAAGAGAAAGTGACAAATCTACTTGATAGGATTGTATGTAGAGATGATGGAGAGGAGGAGCCCAGATGCTTTTCGGGTTTCTGTTTAAAGAACTGTGGTGATATTTATGAGTTTAAGGAGAAAAGAGCTGGCTTGTGGGTGGGGAAGGCTATGATATCTCTGAGACACATTTTTGGGATATAGAACGTGATAGACTTGCCAGCTCCAGAAAGAACACATTCCTGTACTGTGGCCGGTGACCTCACTGGTTGGGCCTGCAGGCAACTGGAGTAGAGGTTCCCCCAGATGCCATCTGTCTCTTCAAATAAAACATCTAGTAACCTTTATTAATCTCAAGGAAACTGTGGGTTGGGTAGGTAATTTAAGGAGAGAGAAACGATTACGTTCTGTAGACTGGCTCTTTTCATGTGCCTGAGAAGTGGTTTCCAGCATGAAATATTTGGGTAAGGAAACCAGATCATGAAGCTCAAACATTTTTCATCTCATCTGGAGGTGGGTTCTGCACAGAGAGCCCATGATTTCCATTAGTCTGGATTGTTATTTTGAGTGTATGTTTTCTTCCAATGACCACTTTAATACACAAATACCAAAAATGTTTATATCACATGTTTTTAAAGAGTCTTTGTTACTCGGTTTCCTTGTTAGCACAAAAAAGGAAGGATTGACTATATCTGAACATATTTACCTTTTGTCTTCTGCACAGAGAGTGGCTTCTAAAATATGTAGTTAAGTCAAGAGATTTTACACTCTGCTATTACATAGGACACAAATACAACAACCTTAAGAAGGCGAATCAAACATGCTCTTTCTCTCTTGCTATGTTTGTCCCCCCTGTAGTGGTATCTGAAAACTTCGGGAACATAAGCCCTATACCCAAGTTTTCTCATGAGCTAGAAACCTCTAAGCAAAACATTGTTTTGTCTGTTGAAACCCCTGCACTTAGAACATCCTTTAAATGAAAATAAATTGCAATCATTACTTGGGTTTTGAAACCTGTTCAACATAATTTCTATACTGTCAAAAAAAAAAGAAAAAACCACACACACACATGGCGTAGACCCATGAATTTAATAATCACTTAGAACTTAATGCCACTGATAGGGGCTTATCTCTTCAGGCTTGTCTACAGAGCTTACTAAATAATAATTCTAATTAGAACCGTAATTATGTTTCTGCTCAGAGTATTTTTAGATAGCCTTAACATTTGATCTGTTTAGTCTAGTTTTACAGGTGGCAATAGATTAAAAACAGGTTTTAAAATAAGATACGACTATTACATTTCTAATAATAGGTGATTGTGGTCCCAGAGCCACTTTGTATTTAGTGACGCATGGAAAAACCCTTTGATGATGGTAATTGTGCCCACACGCCCTATCCCTACACAGGGAAAAATAGGCCGCCCTTTGTAGTCAGTGCCTCGTTTCTCCCATGCAAACTTTAGCTCTTTCAATTCAGGATCTTGAGTTTCTTTCATTCTTTTCCTCTAAAATAACTTTCCTTTTCAATTCTGCCCAGATCCTCTGGTTACATGCTCCCGGGGACATTTGTCCTGGTATTACCCCCATAGCCCTGCTACCCTTTCACAAAAGCAACACATGCTTTCAATGTGGCTTCTCAAAACTTGAGTGTGCAACTCACCCACGGTGCTCACAAAAAATGCACATTCCCAGGCTGCACCAGATTGCTTCCACCTCTTTGTGTCTTTCAGTAGTCTGGGAGCCTACCTTTTATTTTATTATTATTTTTTAAACTTGTATTTTAAGTCCAGGGCTACATGTGCAGGTTTGTTATGTAGGTAAACTTGTTTCGTGGGTGTTTCCCGGGTGTTTGTCGTTCAGGTTATTTCACTGTGAATAGTGCTGCAATGAACATATGTGTGCATATGTCTTTATAATAGAATGATTTATATTCTTTGGTTATATACCCAGTAATGGGACTGCTGGGTCAAATGGTATTTCTGCCTCTAGGTTTTTGAGGAATTGCCACACTATCTTCCACAATGAGAAACTGTATTTGAAACAAAACATTCTAGGTGGTTTTAGATTTTGAAAAACAATGCTTTATGAGACTCATTTTCTATTTTCAAATACACAGTTTCGAAAGTTTCCATCATGCTTATGGCTGTTTTCCATGAATGGTGTATATCCTGTAATTCTAAAACACTGGACAGATAGACAAATACGAAGTGATACTTTTATTATTTCTAATTTTTTTAGGGTAAACATGGTTCCACCTCATATGAATTTGATTCTTTGCTCACTTTACAAAGTGGAAGAAAGGAAAGAAGGGAACATCAAGACTTAAGCAAGAGCAGAGAGAGACTTTCAGGAGTTTTCATTTTGGGTGGGCTTGAGGGAGATTGTAGTTCTACCATACCTACTTGAGAAGCATGCTCCACCTCACAGTGCCCCGCCACCTTCGCTGAAGCCCTGATGATTCTGATGCAGGTGAGCCACTAGCCACACCTGACAAACAAGCCATATAGGACCTCTCTGTTTGCCTGATACCTTTTAAGGTTCAGGTTCTTTTTATTCAAGACTTCACGTAATACTCAGACTTCAGCTTGAACATAGCATGCACTTATGCCTTCTAAGTGGTCAATTCCATTGTCAAAATCAGGCAACTCTAAAATCAAGTCAACGTTTACATTTTTATTGCAGGGACAAAACGAGGACAGCCCTAGAGCTGCCCATGGTCTTTGCAACATTCCTGGGAATGTTGATCTCAAGTGACACCGGTTTGCAAAGCCAAGAGCTTTGGCAGCTTAAAATATTAATTCAGGCCATGGTAATAGGATGTTTTAGTTTAGCACTAAATGGTGATTAACTCATTACCTGAGCTTAAGCGCATTCTACAGGATGTTCCCTTAGAAATAAATGGTACCTCTTGGGTTCCTGCATCATTCAGAAAGAATGAGTCAGCCATTCACTAACATTTATTCACAAGAATATATGGAGTATCTACTGTGTACTAGGCAACAAAGAAACAGGGTAATAAGAAGCAAGCTTGGCTCTCAAGAAACAAACTCTCTAGTTGGGGAAGCATCCTACTTGAGTGTGTTGTGTGCTACAATAGAAGGGAACATGTTTTACCTAGAGGTACAGGGAAGGGCAGACAGAGAGGAGAAAGGAATCAAAGGGCTTCCCAGTGGAACTGGCATGTGAGTTGAGTTTTGAAGGACAAATAGAAGTTAGTCAAGAGGATTATGTTCAGATAAGGTAGGGGCTAACATTTCAGTCAAGCGCTTTGTGTCACATGTGTTACATGCTCCCAGGGCTACTTGTCCTGGCATTATAGCTACAATAGCAGAGCATGTGTTGTCAAGAGGTGCAGGGAAGGGCAGACATATGGAAGTTAAGAGAATATGGCTTAATTAAAAATAATTTTTCAACACTCGATAAGAGAAATCGCATCAAGGTAGCATCTCTAGATTATACAAAGAATCCAGTCTTCTTCTTACAAGCTATGGAGAGCCTTTGAAGGCCATTAGATAAGAGATAAATACGGTAGAATTTTAGTTCATTCATTTATTCATTTGCGTCAAAAATATTTATTGCAAACCAACTTTGCATTAGGCATTTTGCCATTATGGGCACTGAGAATATAATGCTGAAAAAGACACAAATGATCCCTGCCTTCAGGGAGCTTAAATTCAGATGGCAAAGACACATAATAAACAAGTGAACAACAGAAACAACAAAAGAAAAGAAGAACTATAGATAGTGGTAGGTGCCAAGAAGAATATAAAATGTGTATGTGAGAATACGGGGAGTGATTCCTTTTGTTAAAATAGTTAGAAAATATCTTAGGACCTGATATTTAACATGAAGTATGACAAAGAGCAAATAATAATTGGGGTTGATTTATTCATTCATTTACTCATTTACTTTAACTACTATTTATTACATACCAACTCAAGAGTGATTTGGGAAAACTGGGTGAAGAGTGTTCTAGGCAGATGAAACAAAAAGCAAGAAGAAACGAGTTTGGCTTAAGAACTGACAAAAGATAGGAGTGGCAGGTATGTCTTGGACAGACAGGGTACAAAGATGAGGGGGTAAAGGTGGGCAGTGAAAAACTGTGGTATTTAAGTAGAGAGTGGCATGCCTTGATTTACTCCTGTAAATATATTCTGACAGTTGCGTGTAGAGGAATGGGTTGGAAGGAACAAGAATGAGGCAGGCAGGTGAGTTGGAAGACAGTTGGGTGGTGCAGATAAGAGAGCAACATGATTTAGACAAGGTCGTGGCTGTGGAGATAAGGAGAAGCTTTAGAGTTTGCTCTGAACATGGTGCAAAGGAGAGAGCCTTGCAAATATCATACCATTGCTTATGACCCACCTGGGGAATCACTGCCAGAGCCAAGACTGGAAACCAGGTCTTTCTATCTTCTGGCAGTGGTTTTTCTACTACATGATGCAAACTCTGAAGAGTCAGAAGATCTACAAAATTTGGGCAAACACTTTCTTTGCTCTGAGTCAAACTCCTTTGATTTAATATACAGCTAAGCTTTGCACAGTGGCAGTAATGTGGGCAATGAGGTTTATCCGAGGTGGTGTGATTATTGTTAATTGATGTACTGCCAAGAAGTATGACACATCAGTGACATGGATATTCCAAGTAAAAAGAAACGAGAAAAAAGTAAGCAAGTGATTAGATACAGTTCCATATTTTCTTTATCATTCATTTATTGATCCATAAATGAGTTTTCATTGGAACATTTTTACCAGATGCTTTTGTTACATCAGAATGTGCAGTAAGTTTTCAATAAGCCCAATGACTTCCTTTTTCATGCCGAAGAAATATTAGCTAAGTGCTAAACAGAGGACAAAAGACTGAGTTGGTGCTCCTGAAGCTCTCTGCTTTGGTCTTCATAGGTTGGAAAGCAGAGGGGCAGATGCAGCTGGAAGGGCCCTGTGCTACTTCAAACCATGCCACCAGGATTGAAAGCAGGCAGAGTTTTTCATTCATCCTATTGACCAGACACCCAGAACAACCACATGGGAGAAAGTTCATTCCCTCTAAAACAGTCTACATGCTCTTACTTCCTCCAGACATAGCTGTAGTCATGGTTCATCTCTCCCTATACCCTTTTCTCTTCCAAGACAATTCTTCTCTTTCACTCTTTCTTCTTCTTTTCATAGTCTTTCTCTCTCTCAAACATGCACATACACGCACACACACATACTTGCAATAGTCCTTAACAATACAAAAAGGAGGAGAAAGACAAGATAAAATGTCTCAGGGAGAAAAATGGCAGAAGACAATTGCTGTTACAATCACCACACGTAAGTGCCATTCATTATGTATTGTTCCTTCAAATTAGTAGCTTCATCTAACTGAGTTAGGCTGCTTTCTTGAAAGCTTCTCTATCAATGTCAAAATCGAAGATAGAGGGTGGAGGGAAGATTGCGTTTGGAAGATGGCATTTTAAATGTGGGTTTCTCCAAAGGAAGTGCCACTCTTCTTCCAGCTATCTTTGTAAGCCTTTGTTCTCAGTGTGTCACAAACTCCACGAGAGTTGCTGGTTTTAACAGAAGTCCCAAGGAGAATTCTTCTTGGGAGTTAGACATGCAGAGTTGGTGGTTTGGGACTTATTTTGTGACATGGAGGAAGCCAGAGCTCTGGATTTGGAGCTCAAAATTTGCCACTCGATTGCTTAGTAACTTGGGGATATTTCAGATTAGTGATGGCCCTAGACCCCCTTCTTTCTGGGTACATGAAGTCACTCCACCTCTCTGGGCCTCAACTTTATCGCCTACAATAAGAAAAGCTAAAAGGCGTCAACTGACCAGGCATTGAACTGAGTGCCTTCGTCATTTAGAATCCATGAAGTATTATGATTCCAATTTTATGATGAGAAAGCCAAGCCTCCACATGTCAGTCTAACATTAAGGCCTGGGTTCTTTGCACTGCATGTGTCATCTTCCAAGATTTCCACAAACATTTCACATAAAACTCACTTCTAGAAAATCTGTTTGCTTACACTAAAAAAAGAGAGAGAGAGAAAGAGAAGTATAATCAAAGGTATTTTATTACACAGACAGCCACATTGGAGATCTTATATTCATTTCTTTCTGTTTTGGGGTTAATCGACTTTTTGAGGAAAATGTACTAATAATTCCCCTGACTGCCTGCTTTGTTGAATTCAAAACAATCCAAAAATTGCAAGGGAAAAAATCTACATCCTTTTGGAGCTACTTGCCTGGTGTATTCGTTATCAATTGCTGCATAAAAAGTACTCCAAAACTCAGTGACTTAAAATAACATCTATTATCTAACAGTTTCTGTAGGTCAGGAACTTAGGTGCAGCTTAACAGGGTTTGCAACTCTCACATTGCAATGAAGATTTTGAGTGGGGCTATAGTCATCTAAAGGTTCCACTGGGGAAGGATCAGCTTCTGAGCTCACTCACGTCCTCATTGGCAGAATTCAGCTTCTCAAGGGCTGTTGACTGGAGACCACTCTCAGTTCCTTGACATGGATCTCTCCATAGGGTAGCTCACAGCCAGGCAGTGTGCTTCATCAGAGACAGCAAGCAAGAAGGGCCAGAGAAAATGAGTTCTAGCAGGATGGAAGTCACAGTCTTTTTGTGAACTAGTCTCATACATAGCGAAAAGGCAGCTAATTGTCTTTCCTGTATCCTATTCATTAGAAGCAAGTCACTGGGTCCAGCCTGTATTCAAAGGAGGAAATTACATGAAGATATAAATACCAGGAAGCAAGGATCGTTAGGGACTGCTACGGTTTGAATGTTTGTCCCCTCCAAAACTCATGTTGAAATTTAATTGCAGTTGAAACAATATTAAAAGTTGGGGCCTTTGAGAGGTGATTAGGCTGTGATGGCTCTGTTCTCATGGGTGGGATTACTGCCATTATAAAGGGTAAATTCAGCTCTCTTTTCTCTCTTTCTTGCCCTTCTGCCTTCCTTCTGCCTTTCGCCATGGGACAATGCAGCAGAAAGGTCCTAGCCAAACACTGGCTTCTCAAGTTTGGACTTCCCAGCCTCCAGAACTGTGAGCCAATAAATTTCTGTCCATTATAAATTATTTAGTCTATAGTATTCTGCTATAGAAGTGCAAAGTGGATGGAGGCAGGGACCATCTTGGAAGTCTCTCTATCCTATCTGCTGGACCAGTGTATTCCAAATATTGTAAAACTGAAACAAGTAGAGAAGTGACTCAATAGTGAGGGTAAGAGAACTATCGTCATTACTAACCCCAAATTTCTAATTAGCTCTTGTGTTTGGAAAGCTAGTCTTATTATTTTCATTGATTGAACTCATAATAAATTTCAATGTATACCATCAAATTCATATTAATAAAACGTCATTTTATATCCAGATACATATGATACTTCCTTAGAAGAGTTTGTTGGGTAGGAGGCATGGGATAGAATATTTCTGTTTAAAACAAGTATGAAATTGTCTGGAATACCCTATGTACAATGGAAAATCAGAGAATTGGAATTTTAAATTATATTAAAGCTTCTGGCTGGGCACAGTGGCTCAAGCCTATAATCCCAACACTTTGGGAGGCCAAGGCGGGTGGATCACCTGAGGTCAGGGGTTCAGGACCAGCCTGGCCAACATGGCAAAACCCTATATCTATACTAAAAAATACAAAAATTAGCTGGGGGTGGTGGCATGTGCCTGTAATCCCAGCACTCAGGAGGCCGAGGCGGGAGAATTGCTTGAACCTGGGAGGTGGAGGCTGCAGTGAGCTGAGATTGAGCCACTGCACTCCAGCTTGGGTGACAGAGTGAGACTCTTTCTCAAAAATATAAATAAATAAATAAATAAATAAATAAATAAATAAATAATGTTAAAGTTTCCTTCCAGCTCTACAACTCACTTTTCTCATCTGAAAAACCATCAAACTAATTCTGACTACCTCACAGGAGAGTTGGGAGTATTAAATGATAGATAATAAATGTGAATATATTTTTTAAATTATAAAATGCTGTTCATTAAAGAAGTTTCCAGTGTTGACCCAGTATTGAATTTGATCAGAATGCCAGGTCCCTTGAGTTGTCCACATGTGGGACAAGGGAGGACAGGTGAAAATCGCTTTCTGAAGAAAGAAGTGGGAGCATTCAGAGGGCTGCAGGGATTGGTTGGTGCTTCTTGGTGGGCACAGCTGCAGACTGAAGCAAGCACCCGTTTCCCTGGGCCTCTCTGTAAATGAGTGGGACTCAATGAGCGCACCTCAGAACTGGAGTGACAGAAAATGACTCGGGAGCAGGGAAAGAGATGTTTCCTCCAGGTTACATGGCTAAAAACTATTTGATTATAAGCAATTAAATTCCAAACAAAATGGCAGTGATGAAAATCAACAACTTAGCTTTGGATGAGTATTTGGTTTGAAAGATTGTTTCTTTTTTTACAAAATAAATGTCTCAAATACAATTTTTTTTTTTTTTTTTGCTACATGGAAAAATTGGGTTCATCATCAGTTTTGAAACTATGCAAATGTTAATTATTTTTGCTTTTAAAAAAATGTATTGGTGAATAAATACATTTCTCTTTTTTCCCTAGTTTTCTTTCTTCCAATACATTTTCTGCCAATGAAATAATTGTACTCTGTGGAGTTCGTAATAGTCAAACTGTGCCAGCAATTTGAAAGTTGCTTCCAACTCCTCAATGTTACAAATAATGCAGGGCAGGAACATTTGGCTGAAGTAATTGTGAAATTAAAAATCATAAAAGTAGAAAAAATCTGAAGAGACATAGATGTCAATTGGGGATATTCCATTTGGACCATGTCATCATGTCAACCAAATTATTGTCCCGAGTTACTAATTTTCCTCCAAAACACGCTTCAAGTTTCAGCATCTTGGGGAAACTGCAGAATGCAGGGCTCTGGGCAGGGTCAACATTTTCACCACAGACCAAAGCTCTGGGGACAGTGGCAAAGCATCCCCCTTGCATGATGGCCTGGACAGCAGACACCAACAAGGAGGGCATGGAGGAGAGCTTGAAAAGATGATTAATAAATACATGTAAGATGTCCCCGGCCAGACCATCAGTCATTTAACAGGCTTTAGGGGAAATTGAATGTGTTGCAATAAGCAGTTAAGTCCAAAAAGACGATGAAATTTAAAATGTCACTGTTGATGGTCTTTCTCGTGAGGTCTAGGGAGATTCAAATTATACAGCTGTAAGAAGTCGTTGTACACTTTGCCATCTCCTTACCACTCATTTAAGGTAGTGATTGTCAAGATAGGATGCATACTATTCACAATAGCAAAGACGTGGAATCAGCCCAGATGCCCGTCAATGATAGACTGGATAAAGAATATGTGATACATATACACCATGGAATACTATGCAGCCATAAAAAGCAATGAGATCATGTCCTTTGCAGGGACATGGATGAAGCTGGAAACCATTATCCTCAGCAAACTAATGCAGGGACAGAAAACCAAACACCACATGTGCTCACTTATAAGTGGGAGCTGAACAATGAGAACACATAAACACATGGCGGGGAACAACACACACTGGGTCCTGTCAGGGGCATGGGGAGAGGGAGAGCATCAGGAAGAATAGCAAATGGATGCTGGGCTTAATATCTAGGTGATGGGTTGACCTGTGCAGCAAACCACAGTGCCACACATTTACCTGTGTAACAAACCTGCACAGCCTGCACATGTACCTCAGAACTTAAAATAAAAGTTGAAGGAAAAAAAATAGGGTGCATGCAGAGCTACAAAAGATGATCCAATTAACCTAAAACTGCTCTAAAAATAGCATATTTTTAAAAAAGATAATCCACTGAGGTATGAAAAAACATGACAACTTTCATTTTTATCTATTTTTATATGCAAAAAGATCAATGAAATGAAATACGCCAATATGTGATATGAGAATTAGCACCACCTCCCACACTTGCTCCATACAGTCAATAGTCCTAGGTCATCAATACCATGGGAGGAGTGAGTTATTTGCCTGAATCATCTAAATTGTGATGTGTTGCTGTTGATACATGCCATAGTTAAGTGGATTGTATTATTTAATTCTAACTAATCTAATGATCTCAAAATATACAAGTGGTTTTAAAAAGTTTCTACAAATTAAATAGAGATTACATTCAATGTAATACTAGAAGGAAAGAGCAAGTGATTCAGTAAGAAAATTTTAGAGTTTTTGCGTCTCCTTCTAATACAAACTTTTAATGAGCCATAAATGTAAACTTTCCCTTCACTGTAATGGTAACCTTACAACAATATATTAAAAGCCACTTGCTATTTGAAAGGAAATGTTGGCTATAGAGAGAACATTTGGAAGCAAATGTCTGAAAATGTTTCCATCATTTTATTATTTTAGTGCCAGAAGCAATGTATTTTACCTTAAAAACTTGTAACTTACTCACTTAAGAAACTCAGAAACATTTTTCTATCATGTTTAAAATTACTCTATTTTTTTTAAAAAAGATTTTTTGCTGTTTTTAAACTTATTTGTTAAAAATGTTAAAATGTAACTACTTCTGATGAATTGAAAGAACATCTGATTGACATCAGCGAAGACAGAAAATTACTAGCCACGTTTCAGCTAAAACTTTTATACAATTCATGGAAGGGATGGATAAAAACATGTCAGGAGTTAGCGGGAGCGGTAGCTGATCAACAAATACTATTGATTCATTGATTTCTCTGGTCTGCAATAATTTTCTTTTTCTCCATCTCCATTTATCTTATGGAGCTCACTTCCCTTCTCTGACACATTCTTCAGATAGCTGAAATATTATCCTTTCAGCCAAGGTTAAAGGCCAAGCTTCAATTCCATTCAGTCTACTATTTTTGATGCTATCCCCTTCCCAGACAGAGTGAGCTCTGAGTGAATGAATCCACTGTTTGTTAAATAAATAAATAAATAAAATGTCGAATGCTCTCTGAAAGCTTTGTGAAAGAATTAACCTAAAATATAAAAGATAACCACCATATAAACCCTTAGGTAAACATGAATTTTTATTAAACTAGACTTAGAAGTAATTATCTTCAGATTTTACATTCTGATATTATCATCAAAGTACTTATATGTGTCCAGCAACACTAACGCACAATTTAAAATCCTGGGATTATATTTTTATTTTAAAAATTAATTTTAATAAATTAAGATCTTGTAAATTCACCTGAGGTTCTGACTCATAAAAGCATTGCTGAGTTGCCCTCTCTACTGGGAAATGCAAGACATGAGAAACTCAAACAAATGTGTGAAATAAAAACCCAGTTTCAGTTAGTAATGGATTAATCAAAACAGAATCTATTCAAGTAACTAACTTTGGTAATAGATTTAAAACAAAAACAAAAACCACGTATCTATTGACTTTTCCTCTCATGTTATGGACATCAGTGTTTATTTGTTTGCTAGCTACAACATGCTTGCAGCCAAAATGAGTGGACTGGAGCTCATGTACAACGCAAGAAAACAAAATGTGTATTTTAATACTACCACAATTGCACTTTTTGCCTTTGCTACTTTTCTTGACTTTTATTTTCATTCTGTGCACAGCAGCTTCTTAATTAACATTTTAGATGAGAACGTCAAAAACAGGGAGATGACAGACTGCTACTATTCTTGGTCTTGCTGACACTTTTCCCATGGCAGAATGACAGTCACAGCTGCAAGTCATTGCAAGGAATCTGCCTGAAATTAGCTTTAAGGTTGGGTCAAAAAAGCTTCAATTTTCTGAAGCAGCTTTATTGTACCGAGTAGTTCCCAAGCAAAACAGAAATCCACTCTAAGGAGTGGATGTGGATGTGAGTCTCTTTCGAGAGCCACAGCCCATATGCAATGGGAAGACCACGAATCAAACTGCATTTCTCAAGAACTTTATTGAGCTTATATATTCATGGCATTGCAAAAAATACAAAGACGAGTAAAAAACAGTCTCTGCCTACAAGTAACGGTTTGCAATCTTATTGGGTTAAACGAGGCAGTCCACAACTCATGACTTTTATGAAGGCTCAGCATTCTTTTTGCTGTTCACACCCAGCTGCACAAAACAACTTCGTTCGAGTTATGTTTTACAAGAAAAAAATTGATTATTACGCAGTCACTTATGCTGAGCACTTCAATGATAAAATCGGTCAACTCAGTGAATAAGCAACTCAGTGAACAGACATGTGGGGGTGAGGTGGAGTCCAGGACTCCTTCCTTAACAGGAGGTTCAGAAGATGCCAGAATTAAGCAGTTGGTTTTTGTCCTGTCCTCTTCGCTTCACTTTGCCTGTGTAGACAGTGATATCTGGTCACGCAGTAGTTTGACTCTGAGTTAAGATCCTGAGTGCACTCAGGGGTCAAGGGATGTTGCTGACTGCTTCCTGTCGACTTAGAAGTGCAGGGCTGATGGCTACCCAAAAAGAGGTGCTGGATAAAGAGGCAGACCGACCTGGGTAATCTTAGCATTCACCCTTCAGATAGGATTCCGTTCTGCAGAGTGGAAAACTCACTGGCTTATGATTTTATTCCGCTTTGTGTACCTTCACTGGATGCTCCAGTGGTAGAGGCTTTTGCCAGAAATCTTCCTTTAACTACTCATCTACTCTGTTAGCAACAGCACCTATTGTTTTCCCCCCCAAAAAATGATTATCAGGTAACTAATTTTTTTGTCATAGGTTGAGATTTGCCGAGTTTTGGTTTTGGTTTCCTTTTCCCTCTACCCTTGAGATTTGCCTAATTACCAAGATAAAATTCAATGTAATGCTTAGTGGAATTGCAACAGCTTGGCCTCTAGCATTTCCTGACATTGAAATTTCCAGACATTTTGAAATTACCTATCCCTTTCAAAGATCTTTAAAGTACTTTGAAATGACAATGGATTATCGGTCTGTCTCTGAAGCCATCTTTGAGAGTGCTTAGAAAGAAAGTTCTGTTGTCTGTTAGATATTACGGATTATCAAATCCGTTAATTGGTGTTTTTGAGTAACCAATGGGTATACTCTTGCCTATCATATTCAGAGGAAATTCATCAAAATGTACAGAAGTATTAGATACAAGGAATCCATTTATCAACACCAGCATGGGTTTAACGACGCATGGACAAGAGCCTTTATTTCACAGAGACCATTCAACCAGTCCAGAAAGTCTACTCTGTACACATTCTTGTGTGCTGGAAGTGGGGGGATGGAGGAGATGCTCCCCGTAAATGCAAACTGCCTTTTCATCCTGTTCCCACACCTGCCCTCCCGCATTACCTCCTGCCCTCCTTGACTATATCCCTCTCCTATCAAAGTTTCTTCCTCTTCCACAAAGCAAAAAGTGCTAAAATGAAGACTCCAACCTAAATAGAGGCTTTCAAGCTTGCTGCTTGCTCCAGAACTACTTCCGAAGAGTTGTAAAGCTCAACCACTTCTCCCCATCATTTCTGCCACCACAATCTTCAGACCATCATCATCTTTTATGTGGACTGGCTTCAGCTTTCTAGCTGACTACTGGTTTGATAATGTTGACCTGTACTCCATCCCATGCTGGAGGGGGCTTTCAAACACACAAATGTGAGCATGCCACTTCAGTGTTTAAAACCCATTAAGAGCTTCCTATTGTTTTAGGTTAGGAAAAGTCTCAACTTCTTAACCTGACTTACCAGGCCCTCTGCGGTTGGTCCCTTGCATACATCTGCAGTCTCATCTCTCACTTTTCCATCTTCCATTCCTTCTTCGAGCTGAGCTGAATGTTTGCCCTGCTCTCAGTCATGCCTGGGCATTTTTCCATGTGTGATCCTCTCCCTAGAATATTCTTTGCCCTTTCAACTCCCAAGTACCCACCCAACTTAATTATTATTATGGAACCTTTGTGTTTCAGCTTAAACACCACATCCTCAGGTCTTAACTTCTCAGCAATTTAGGGCCCCTTACTCTCTGTTCTCCTATCACTCTTCCCCTCTCAAAACAATCAGCATGCTCAGAATTATATACTTAGAGACTTCCCTTCTAGACCAGGGGTCAGCACACTATGACTCTCAGGCCAAATCTGGGCCTGTTTTTGTAAATAAAGTTTCACTGGAACACAGTTACGCCCACTCATTTATGTTCCGTCTCTGGCTTCTTTTACACTACGATGGCAGAGTTGACTACTTGGACCCACTAAAATATTTACTATCTGTCCCTTTACAGAAAAGTGTTTGCTTGCACCTGCTCTAGACAGTATGTTCCATGATTGTGGAGACTGTGTCTGTCTTAAATATTGATATATCCTTAGTACCTGACACAGTGCCTAGAGGTCAGTAGGTGGTCAATAAATACGTGTCAAATGAAGAAAAAAGTGAGTGAATGAAGTGAGTGTGTAGAGGATTTGATGAAAACCATGGAGACTCTTGTATTACCCCACCTTTGGAAGGACAGGAATTAAACAAAGTAGGGAAGCAAAGGGAACGTGCAGACCCTGACTCTTGCTTGGTTTTTAACTGTGTCTGTTTGACTGGGGTCTGGGGGAGATTCAGGCTTCATATCTCCCCAAACCTGCTCCTGACCCTACCTTCCACCTGTCCCTTCCTGCGGTCTACTGCCTAGTTCAGCTTCTTTCATCACCCTGTCAGAGCCTTCCTCTATCCGGGTCTCTGCTGGCTGTAGGTACTTAATAAGTAAGTATTGCATTAATTGTAAAGTCTACAGTTGTCCTCCAGTGGCCTCCATGTTTAGTCCCAGATCCTCCCCATGATTCCTCTTGCCCTCCAGGCCTCATCCAGCCATATGTCTTGGTGTGACTCTCTTCCCACATGCCAGGAGGTTTACTTCCCTCACCCCCTTTCCAAGGGCAGGCCCTGCTTAAAGGTCACCCTGATGCTTCTGTTGTGTCTTCATCAGACTCAGCAGAACCTTCAAGCTATTCAAGTAGCCCAAAGGAGGCAAGGCAATTAGAGCAGACTGAGTCACCAAGCAAACCATCCAGGAAATCCCCTTGGGGTCTCCTGTGATAGACCTGGCTTCTGCTTGAAACCTGGTTCCATGCTCTGCCTTCTGACCCTGCTCTCACACTGGATGTCAGAAGTCTGACGCCCTTGGAGTATTTGTCTGTGTCTTCTGGGGTGAGCCCCATTAGCTCTGCTATTCTGTCACTGCAGACAGAATCTGATGTCCAGCATCACATTTTACTGTCTTCTGTGACAGCTCCTTCAGTGAATGCCAACCCTGATCACAACTTATCTAGCTTCCCGTCTTCTTAAATTTTCAATCTAGAATGACCTCCTCTAGGTAGGGCATCCCCATCTATGCCAAACTATGCCAAGCATTTGATGTTACTTATTGGAAATCTAAGAGGATCTGAGAGTAGAAAATGAGGCTACAAACTAGGTATGGTACAAATCCATTCATGCCCATTAGCCTCAACCACAGACACAGTTTTGAGCTTGTGACTTACTCTAGAGATGCCCCACAGCTGTTGAAGACACACAGGACACAAGATCAGGGAACCAGGAAATCTGTTACTAGAGTGACAGGTTTTTTTTTTTTGTTTGTTTGTTTTTTTCCAAAAGACTGAAATCCAATCTGTATCTCAATGGTTACTTCAATCACAGTTTAGTTTCATGTTGAAGCTGTGACCCATGTAATACAGGCAAGGACAGTTATTGAAATATCTTGCTTAAGAAACGAAAAGAGTGGGCTGGGCCCAGTGGCTCACATCTGTAATCCCAGCACTTTGAGAGGCCGAGGTGGGCAGATTACTTGAGGTCAGGAGTTCAAGACCAGCCTGGCCAATGTAGCGAAACCCCATCTCTACTAAAAATACAAAAATCAGTGGGGCATGGTGGTGGGTACCTGTAATGCCAGCTGCTGGGGAGGCTGAGGTATGAGAATCACTTGAACCTGGAAGGCGGAGGTTGTGGTGAGCTGAGATCATACCACTGCATTCCAGCCTGGTGAGAGAGCAACACTCTGTCTCAAACAAACAAACAAACAAAGGAATAAAAGAGTGCAAACAGAACCATTATTTAATGGAAGTGTTCTGGAATGACAGTGGTGACTTTACAAGAGTTTTTATGTGGATGGCATGCCACAAAAGTGAGCGAGAGGATACTTATTATTTAATCCTGTTTTTTTGGTATTGGGGAATGAATCTTCTGAGAGAAGCTAACCGGAGGAGTGTGGATTTGAAGCAGCCTGGGAGAAAGAAGCAACTGAATTTCCTGGGACCTGTGCAGGCTAGAGCTAAAGTGAATTCCAGGTATTCAAAAACACTGAGTGCCCACTAGGTACATGACATTGAAATGGCATCAGAAAACAAGGTAGATATGGTATCTAGCTTCACTGAGCTTTCAGTCTAGGTTATAAAAATTGACCTGATTCAGAACCCAACAAGGGAGAAATCTTATCTCTACCAGGAGGCTTCAGTAATGAGATTGGTCTTGCCACAAACCACCATGCAAGAAAGAAGCATTTGCCATCAATATATGAGTGCACGAGAGGCCCCGATGAGGCAGTTGCCTATCTTGACAACTGGGAGGCACTCCTGGGAAGATGAAGGTTTGTGAGATGTTATCAGGATTCCTCTTCCTCCCACATTAGAAGGGCTGGGGTTGGAAAGAATATTTTGCAAGTCAGCTGGAGAGCAGGGCACAATGCTTAATTTGCCTCTCCCAAGCTCCTGTGGCTGAAGAAAATGCCTGTTTCATTAGCACAGTGCTTGGCATTCAGAAGACACATTTCTGCTTCATTCTTTTCAACTCTATTAAGGATTATTTTTATTAATGCTTATGGTAATTTAGGCATGACATGGATGACAAGGTATAACAGTATGAAACTCTTCTAAAGGATGCTGAAAATACTAAGGCAAGGTAAAATCCAAACGTGTCCTCCTTTGATAGTTTAGGTAAGGAAAATTTAGAAGGAGGATGGACACACCCACATTTAGTACATTGTTTGACAGCTTTTCCCAAGCTGACCCTGACTTCGAGGAAATAGAAGAAAAGCAACAGGATTCCAAATCTGAGCAGCCCTAATCTGAGAAGAGGAATTCTGGCCCCTGTGTGTGAGGTCATCTTAACGATGACAGTGAAAAGTCCAGATACCTGATTTGGGATGGTGGGTTGAGGAGCAGATCTCGGTATCTGAGATTTTAAGTAATAAAATCTGCAATGAGAGAAAGAAAAGGAAAAGAAAGAATTAACTTTAGTGACCCCTCATCCTATGGCATTTGTGTCAATGTGACTGAGGAGGGTGATGATCACAAAATCCCTGCAAAAGGAGGAATCCTCTTGGGTACTCCAAGGGCAAAGTCTATGTTCCTGCATTTTAGCTCAGTTCCTGAGCCAGCCTGTTGGTGGCATCTATATTTTCTCCAACTTTGATGGGTTCTGTGTACTAACAGTATAGCTTTACAAATGTATAATAAACTTCAGTGTTTTTTAAAAATAAAACTTGATAATTATTGTATCTCCAACCATGCAGTCATCAAAATACCAGTATTTATCAAGGAACCACAATTTTCATTGGGCATCTCCAGGATTCTCGAGTCTCTGTGCCTGAGCTGTTCACAGCTCCGTTGTCTGCAGGATTCATCCGTTCTTCTCATAGACACCGTTCCTCCTTTTGTTTCAAGGGCCCTGTTGGGTTTGCATTGGGATATCTGGCAGATCACTGTGCCTCCCTTCTTTCTATTCTCTGCAGCTGCTCTCTTCCCTATGCTTCTCTGGGGTCTGATGGCAATGTGGTAGCTTCCTAGCGCTGTGTTGGCTAAGAGTGTGGCTGTCAGAGATTTTTCTCCTGTCTTCTCTTTTTCATGTTGGATGTCTACACAATGAGAGTGAAACAGGATTGTATTATGGGCAAGGGAGCTGAAGAGGGTTGCCATACCCTTCTCGTACCATCTTCCCTTTCAGTACTCAGACCTGGGGAACAGACTGAAGAGCAGGGTTGAAAATTGCCCACTGGCTGCTGTGAGCGCTGTATCCCCTGTCTGGGCCCTGCCTCTTCTTCAGAGCATGGCTGTGCTATGGGTTCTGCTGCCTTAGGTAATGACTTCACTCAGTCTTCCCCTCTTGTTCCTAAGACAACTCATAACTGCAGGCTGGCTTGAGACACTTCGATGCATAGATCACTAAGGTTACCTACCTAGTAGGGGAGACATTATATCCTGGGTGTTTCAGGTCGACCCACGACCAGGGACACTTCCCAGGCCTCCTGCCCCTGTGGTATATTCAGAAGGAACCCCTTACCGATCGCTGTCTCCACAGAACATACACTGGGCTCTGAGGCTGGGCATCTCCTTCTGAATTCTAGCCTGCAGGGCGCTCAGTCTTTCTCTCTCCATCTCCAGGGTTTATTTTTCATCCTACCATCCTCAGGAACCCAGTTGTGGCTTTTCTGTGGTGTCCCAGTCCCTACCCCCAACACTCCCAATGGTTCTCAGTCCTGTCTCTGATGTTATCATCTGCAGGAAATCAAAACACCATGTGTGTGAACATAAAATTCTGTCATTTATTTGTGCTACAGACTTCAGGAAGGGAAAAAAATCATAGCTCTCTTTTCATAAAAAAAAAAATGGCACAATGTTTAAGCATTCGTGACCTTAAATCAGCCTGTTATTAACAGCCAGGAAATGCCTGACCCACAGGTCCTCACTGCTATTATAAACTGTGAAAATTATAAAAATGGAAATAAAAAATAAAGTCATTACCTCTTCATGTATTAAAAAGTTAAGTTGAATGGCCTGTTGCCATGGAGATGATTTCCTGTTTACGGAGCTGGTCTTCCCCAGCAGTTAAAGACCAGTCACCCAGCCAATGGGAAAACAGCATTTTTCTTTCCATATTCCATTAGCATTTATCATAGTGACTCAATACAGTCTATAATTTACCAGTCAGTAAAATTTAGTAAGTTGTATTTTCAGATGTATTAGTGGGTTTTAATTTTTATTCATTGTATGAAATTACTGCCATGGCTAAAACACTACTTTATAGTTTGAGAGGGGAAGAAACCCTATATTTAAAAATATCCTAGTTGCCCCTTTTAAAACCCTGCTACTGTCTTTCTACTGCATCAGAAGGACTTTCACAGTAAAACAGTTTCTCATCTCTTTATTGCTTTGAAGGAAGGCTATATTTGTTACCAACAGTAATATTACAGATAATACCCACATTAACAATAGCAAGAACCCAAGCTGCCATTCCTGTTAATTATCTATCAGTTCTTTGGGCTTTTTACCTGAAAGATCCCAGGATTCTAAAATAAACTACTTGGTGCATGATAGTAAATAAAATTACTTGAAAACCAAGGAGTTATTTTCCTGAATGTAAAAATAAAACTTAATACAAAGATATCTAATGCCTCTTAGGAGATGGGACTACAGATTTCAGTAACTAAGTCTTTTGAAGGAGAAAGATGTGTTGACTTGTTAAAAGTTCCAAGCACTATGGAAATACAAAGTGTGGAGATAAAAAGGAAAAGGAATTGTATACTTTCTCTTGAACATTTAGCTGAGAGGAAGGCAGCCTGAAGTGATCTGAGCAAAAGCTTCAAAGTGCTCATTATAGACTTGGCCCCAAACAACAGCTCTGGGAACAGGGACCTTCACGGAGCTCTTTGTCTTCCTTCTTCACTGGCCTGTCTTCACCTCTGAGGAAGCCCAAAGCTTCCCTGTTCTTCTCACTCTGCTTTCCCACCATTCTCCTTCCTGCCTAGCTCTCTCTGACCTCTCCTTCCTGCCCCCTCCCGTCTCCATCCACCCCCTGCCCTCCCTCCTCCCCCACAGCTGATCCTGTGTAACATCTGTAGCTGTTGGACACATACAGCCCTGGAGGCACAAAATATGGGCAACAAAATTATTCAGACACAGCTAGGGGCTGGGCACCTAGTATGATTGAACTTTATCTCAAATAATTAAAGCATTTGTTGCCTTTTTAAAGAGTTGTAATTAACAATAGACATGGATTCAACATGAAAAATTGGAACTGTGGAGTGCAATTTAAAGTACCATTGATTCGTGTCCACTCTGGGTACATGACAGAAGTCCTAGAGTTATTTGTGCACTTGTCTAGTTCTTCCTCCCGAGATAACAGTGTCTTGAAAGTATCAATCCTATTTTATTGACCCTTGTGTCTCTCACCATATCTACCATAGGGAGGAAGAGAAATTAATTTTTTTATACTTTTATTTTAGGTTCAGAGGTACATGTGCAGGTTTGTTATAAGGTAAATTGTGTGTCACAGGGGTCTTGTGTACAGGCTATTTCATCATCCACGTAATAAGCATAGTACTCAATAGGTAGTTTTTTCCATCCTCTCCCTCCCCCGACACTCCATCCTCCAGTACACATGAATCCATATATACTTAATGTTTAGCTCCCACTTATAAGTAAGAACATGTGGTATTTGTTTTCTGTTCCTGCTTTAGTTCACTTAGAATAAAGACTTTCAGCTCCATTCATGTTGCTGCAAACAACATGATTTTATTCTTTTTTATGGCTGTGTAGTATTCTATGGTGTATATGTGCCATATTTTCTATATCCAGTTTACCACTGATGGACACTTAGGTTGATTCCATGTCTTTGCTATTGTGAATAGTGCTGCAATGAACATATGCATGCATGTCTTTTATGGTAGAATAATTTCTATTCCTTTGGGTGCATGCCCAATAATGGGATTGCTGGGTTGAATGGCACTTCTTAAGTCCTTTGAAAAATCACCACACTGCTTTCCACAACGGCTGGACTAACTTACATTCCCACTAGCAGTGTATAAGCGTTACTATTTCTCTGCAACCTTGTCAGCATCTGTTATTTTTTGACTTTTTAATAATAGCCATTCTGACTGGTGTGACATGGTGTCTCATTGTGGTTTTGATTCGCATTTTTCTAACAATTTGTGATGCTGAGCATTTTTCATATGCTTGTTGGCCACTTGTATGTCTTCTTTTGAAAAGTGTCTGCTCATGTCCTTTGCCCACTTTTTAATGGGGTCGTTTGTGTTTTGCTTGTTAATTTGTTTAATTTCTTATAGATTCTGGATATTAGACCTATGTAAGATGCATAGTTTGCAAATATTTTCTCCCGTTCTGTGGGTTATCTGTTTCCTCTGTTGATAGTTTCTGTTGCTGTGAGGAAGCTCCTTAGTTTGATTAGGTCCCATTTGTCAATGTTTGTTTTTGTTGCACTTGCTTTTGGCATCTTTATCATGACATCTTTGCCAGAGCCTATGTCTGGAGTGGTATTTTCCAGGTTATCTTTCAGGGTTTTATAGTTTTAAGTTTTAAATGTAAGTCTTTAATCCATCTTGAGTTGCTTTTTGTATATGGTGTAAGGAAGAGGTCCAGGTTCAATCTTCTGCATATGGTTAGCAGCACCCTTTATTGAATAGGGAATCCTTTTCACATTGCTTGTTTTTGTTGACTTTGTTAAAGATCAGATGGCTGTAGGTGTGTGGCTTTATTTCTGGACTCAATTCTGTTCCATTGGTCTATGTAACTGTCTTTGTACCCGTGTCATATTGTTTCAGTTACTGCAGTCTTAGTATAAAGTTAGGTAACATGATGTCCCCAGCTTTGTTCTTTTTGCTTGTAATTGCCTTGGGTATTCCGGCTCTTTTTTGTTTTCATATGAAAATAGTTTTTCCCTGTGAAATAGTTTTCCATATGAAAAACTATTCTCAATGGAACCACACTGATTAAAATAGTTTTTCTAATTCTTTGAATAATGCCATTGGTAGCTTGATAGGAATAGCATTGAATCTGTAAGTTGATTCAGGTAGTATGGCCATTTTAACAGTATTGATTGTTCCTGTGTATGAACACGGAATGTTTCTCCATTTGTGTCATCTCCGATTTCTTTGAACAATGTTTTGTAATTTTTGTTGCAGAGATTTTTCACCTCCCTAGTTAGCTGTCTTCTAGGCATTTTATTATTTCTGTGGCTATTGTGAATGGAATTGTGTTCTTGATTTGACTCTCAGTTTGAACATTGTTGGTGTGGAGAAACACTACTGATTTTTATACACTGGTTTTGTACCCTGAAACTTTATTGAAGTTACTTATCAGATATAGGAGCTTTTGGGTAGAGACTATGAAGTTTTTCTAGGTATAGAATCATATTGTCTGCAAACAGAGATAATTGGGCTTTCTTCCTGTTCGGATGTCTTTTATTTCTTTCTCTTGCCTGATTCCTCTGGCTAGGACTTCTAGTACTATGTTGAATAGGGAGGGTGAGAGAAAGCATCCATGTCTTGATTTGATTCTCAAGGAGAATGCTGCCAACTTTTGCCCATTCAGTATAATATTGGCTATGGGTTTGTCATAGATGGTACTTATAATTTTGAGATATATTCCTTCAATGCCTACTTTGTTAAGGATATTTTTTAACAGGAAGAGATGTTGAATTTTATTGAGAGTCTTTTCTGCATCTATTGAGATGATCACGTGGTTTTTGTCTTTAGTTCTGTTCATGTGATGAATCACATTTATTGATTTGCATATGTTGAACCAACTTTGCATCCCAGGGATAAAGCCTAATTCATTGTGATGAATTAACATTTTGATACGTTGCTAGGTTCAGTCTGCTAGTATTTTGTTGAGGATTTTTGCATCTTTGTTCATCAAGGATATTGGCCTGAAGTCTTCTGTCTTAAACTCTTTTTTATTGTTGGGTCTCTGCCAGGTTTGGGTTTCAGGATGATGCTGGCCTCATAGAATGAATTAGAGTGGAGCCCCTCTTCCTGAATTTTTGGGAACAGTTTCAGTAGGAATGGTACCAGCTCTTCTTAATAAGATATAACTCAAATCAGGTAGATTAGGGTAGATATCTGGTAGAATTCAGCTGTGAATCTGTTTGGTTCTGGGATTTTATTTGTTGGTAGGCTTTTTTTTTACTGATTCAATTTCAGAACTCATTATTGGTTTCTTCAGAGATTTGATTTCTTCCTGGTCAATCTTGAGAGGCTGTGTTTCCAGGAATTTATCCATTTCTTTTAGATTTTCTAGGTTGTGTGGCTAGAGGTGTCAGAGTGGTCTCTGAGGGATTTTTTTGTTTGTTTTTAAATTTCTGTGAGGTCGGTGGTAATGTCCCCTTTGTTATTTCTGATTGTGCTTATTTGGATCTTCTCTCTTTTTTTCTTTATTAGTATAGCTAGTGATCTATCACTATATTCTTTCAAAAAAAAAAAACCAAACTACTCCTGAATTCATTGATCTTTTGTATAGTTTTTCACATCTCAATTTCCTTCAGTTTAGCTCTCATTTGGGTTATTTCTTGTCTTTTGCTAGCTTTGGGATTGGTTTGCTCTGTTTTTTCTAGTTCCTCTTGGTGTGATGTTGGGTTGTTAATCTGAGATCTTTCTAACTTTTTTTGAAGCGAATGTTTAGTGGTGTAAAATTCTCTCTTAACACTGCTTCAGCTGTGTCCCAGAGATCCTAGTATGTTGCATCTTTGTTCTTATTAACTTAAAAGAATTTCTTGATTTTGTCTTAATTTCATTGTTTACCCAAAAGTCATTCAGTAGCAGGTTGTTTAATTTTCATATAATTGTATGGTTTTGAGAAATTTTCTTAGTATTGATTTCTATTCTTATTGTGCTGTGGTTCAAGAGTGTGTTTGGTATGATTCTGGTTCTTTGAATTTGCTGAGGATTGTTTAAAGGCAGATCGTGTGGTCAATTTTAGAGTATGTGTTATGGGCAGATAAGAAGAACGTATATTCTATTGTTTTTAGGTGGAGAGTTCTCTAGATGTCTGTTAGGCCCATTTGGTCAAATGTCAAGTTCAGGTCCCAGCTATCTTTGTTAGTTTTCTGCCTCAGTGATCTGTCTAATACTCTCAGTGGGGTGCTGAAGTCTCCCACTATTATTGTGTGGTTATCTAAGTCTCTTCACAGGTCTCTAAGAACTTGCTTTATGAATCTGGGTGATCCTGTGTTGGGTGTATACATATTTAGTATATTTCATCTTGTTGAATTGAACCCTTAGCCATTATGCAATGCCCTTCTTTGTGCTTTTTTACTTTTTATTTTTTTTATCCTTGTGGGTTTAAAGTCTGTTTTAGCTGAAATTAAGAGAGCAACCCCTGCTTTTTTTCCTGTTTTCTTTTCTTGGTAGATTTTCCTCCCTCCCTTTACTTTCAGCCTATGGGTGTCATTGCATGTGAGGTGGGTCTATAGAAGATAGCATACACTTGAGTCTTGCTTCTTTATCCAACTTGCCTCTCCATGCCTTTTAATTGGAAGCATTTAGCCTGTTTACACTCAGAGTTAATATTGATATGTGCAGGATTGGTCCTGTCATCATGTCATTAGCTGGTTATTCTGCAGATTTGATTGTGTGGTGGATTTATAGTGTTAATGTTCTATGTACTTAAGTGCATTTTTGTGGTGGCCAGTAATGGTCTTTCCATATTTAACACTCCCTTAAGGAACTCTCGTGAAGCAAATCTGGTGTTAACCAATTCCTTTAGCATTTGCTTGTCTGAAAGGGATCTAATTTCTTCTCTGCTAATGAAGCTTAGTTTGGCTGGATATGAAATTCTTGGTTGCAATTTCTTTTCTTTAAAAATGTTGATGGTAGGCCCCCAAACTCTTCTGGCTTGTAGGGTTTCTGCTGAAAGGTCCATTGCTAGCTTGATGGGATTCCTTTTGTAGGTAGCCTGCCCCTTCTCTCTACCTACCTCTAACATTTTTTCTTTCATTTTGACCTTGGAGAATCTGATGACTGTATGTCTTAAGGATGATCTTCCTTTATATCTCATAGGGGTTCTCTACATTTCCTGAATTTGAAAATTGGCCTTTCTAGACAGGTTGGAGATATTTTCATAGACGATATCTGCACATAAATTTTTCAAGTTGTTTGCTTTGTTTCCCTCTCTTTTAGGGATGCCAGTGAGTCATAGATATGGCCTCTTTGCATAATCCCATATTTTTTGGAGGTTTTGTTTATTCTTCTTTATTGTTTTTTCTTTATTTTTGTCTGAGATTCTTGAGCTCTGAGAGTCTTTCCTCAGCTTGGTTGATTCTTCTATTAATACTTGCAATTGTATTATAAACACATTGAAGTGAGTTTTTTTCTGATTGATCAGATCAGTTTGGTTCTTTCTTAAAATGGCCATTTTGTCTTTTATTTCCTGTATCGTTTTATTGTATTCCTTAAATTCCTTGGATTGGGTTTTGACTTTCTCCTGAATGTCGATGATCTTTATTCCCATCCATATTTTGAATTCTACTTCTGTCATTTCCGCCATTTCAGGCTAGTTAAGAACCATTGCTGGGGAACTGATGTGGTTGTTTAAAGGAAAGAAGAGACTCTAGCTTTTTGAGTTCCCAGAGTTATTGCACTGGTTCTTTCTCATTTGTGTGGGCTGATGTTCCTTCAGTCTTTGATGTAGCTGTCCTTCAGATGAGTTTTTTTTTAATTTTATCTTCCTGGATGCCCTTGGGGGTTTGATGGTGGTATCAGTCAAGGGATTCATTTCTGGAAAATTGTAGGGGGCCAAGGCTCAGCTCAGCACTCCACTTCTGCATCCTCTAACTCTGAAGGGCTGGTACTGGGAACTGGTTTTGGTCTCTGACTTCTCAAGGTTAGGAACCTGCTGCACTGGGGGGGCTGAAATATTCCCAGTTCACTGGCCACAACACTCTCGTGGGTGGTGTTGGCCAAAGCACTTGGTTGGGGCAGTAGCAGTGGGATCTGTGCTTGCTTGTGTGTGCCAGCAGCTGTAGCAGTGCCGCAGGATGCATGCATGTTGACTGGGGCAGGGTCCTGGCAGAAACAGGGCTGCTGCATTCCTGCATGTGCTCAGGTTGGCAGCAGGACACAAGTAGGGAAAGGGTTGCCAATGTCCCTGCTTGAACTTCTGCCGGCGGTAGCGGGCATGGGGCCCTGGTGGGCAGAGAGGTGGGTGGGGTTGCCAGCATAGAAACTAGATATTATTGAATAAAGGGCTATGTAGGATTTAAATAAGATGAAAAAGTATATTTGTTGTGCTCACCTTCACTGCATTTTATTTTCTTTGTATTAAGCCTCATTACTACTTTTGAACAAACTTGTGTGTGCTTTTATGAGATGTACTCAGGTTGGAAGGTGGGTACAAAAGGGGGATGTGATATCATTTCAACGGGTTAAATGTGCCCTAAGTGAGAGGCACAATTAGTTTTTCTCTGGTTTCAAAAAAAAAGGGACAATGTAAAGTTCAGGCAAAAAAAAAAAATGCTATTGAATAGTTGCTCTTGCGTTCATGGTGCGGTTAATTTTTGTCAGATCTATTAGAACTTGTACATTCATAAGGGATGTCCTTTTTATCACTGGGGACTCTGTTTGCATTTGAAGTATAGTTTTTCAAAAAGCCATTCCTTGAAACTACAGCTGACAGATGCACACAGTTCTCTTGTATGTTTTCTAAAATGAAGTCTAATTCATTGTCAAATGTCAATCCCACCTGCCTGAATGTGAAATAAATATTTACATTTTTGTCATATTAATTGTGGAATAAAGGATTCTTCAGCTTTGGTTGGCAGGTGGAGAAAGCTTGGTTTCTTCACTTTGGAAAGGTTAGAGGGATGAGGGAAAGGGAAGAAGAGCCCTGTAGGATGGCTGTGGCAGTGCCTTGGAAATCAAAAGTGAATACTCCAGTGGATATCAGGGGCGGATATGGAGAAGAGGGGTGGTGAGGTGGCACAAGGAGGCCAAAGCCTTATTGTGAAAGCAGTGTCTTGAATACTGGTACCATCAGCTCCTACCACCTTGACAGTCTAAGGAATACCTACATTAATGCCCCAGAAATTAGAATTATAACTTACTTTATTACTTTGCACAATTGCCTACATTTTATTTGTTTTGATTTTTGGCCTTGGCCAAAACTATTGGGAAGCCTTTGTTTTAACAGTTTGCATTATTCATCTATCTTCAGCAAATTACATTAAAAATATTGAAAAGTAGTGAATTTCTGCCTTCTGAAAAAGAAGGAAGATTTCCACTGTGTTGCTCTGAAAAAGGAGGTGATGCACAACATGCGTATCTGTTTGACACATGCCAAGCAGTGATAGGTGATGTTAACAGAAAGGTCAGATGTGTTTGCCTCGAAAGAGACAGGTCCCACAAGCAGCAGTATTTTGTGAAAGCTCATTTTCCCAGTCTCTAAATGCTAAAAGGTCGAACACATATTCTAGGAAAAAAAAGATAAATGCATGTGTAAGAATTTTTATGTGTGTGTGATTTTATCTGTATCCAGGTTTGATGTTAGTTATTTGTTCTGATTCACACAGAAACTCTGGGGCAACTGTAGGATGCATTTAATGTGCTCGGCGTCGAGTTTAATCTGGCATGCAGAATTTTTTTACGGGTGCAATTTTGGACAGGTTCGTCAGGCATGAGGTTTACGTATGCGAAAAGGGAACTGTGGCAATGTGAAAACAGAAATGAGTATGGCCACATGAGCATCTAGGGGACATGGCTGTCTTTCAGCAGTATCTAGAGAAATGAAGGCTGCAACTGAAAGAGCCTTGACAATTTCATTAGGGGAAAGTTGTCCTTGCCATTATCATCATCATCACCATTATCAAACTGTTAGTGAGCTCCGGCAATGAAACCCTATCCCAGGCCAGGGACCTATGTGAAAGGTCTCTGTGAATTGGCTCAAGCTTCTTCTCAGGAATTCTCCGTGTATCTGTCCCTTCCACTTCCTCCCTCACCCTCCACCAAGTTCCTTTCTCGCCCTAGCAAATGGCATAGCACAGTACTGTCTTACAGACGTATACTATGAGTCACAAAATATGCAATTTTAAATTTCTTTTAAAGAAATAAAATGAAACAGGTGATATTAATTTTAATGTATTTTACTTAAGCCAATATATTCAAAATATCATGATTTCAAAATGTAATCAATATTTAAAATATTGAGATATTTTGCCTTCTTCTTTCATTCCAAGCCTTGATGATATGTGATCCAGTGTGTACTTTGCGCTTAGAGCACAGCCCAGTTTGGACTGGCCACATTTCAAATGTTCAATAACAGCACGTGGCTCGTGGCTACATATAGAACAGCACCGATAGAACTGCTCCAAGCGCCATCCTCTGAATGACTCATACATTGTCTGTAGAAGCTCCACCAGCATTTACATTCCCAAGGTTACTCCTCTGAGGTCTTAGGAGACCCATCAGTTCCCCATCAACTCCATGGCTCTGAGCGGCTGGACGGCTGAGCACCACCTTTCTCAGCTCCGCCTCTAGAGGGCAGCCCCGAAAGGCGTCTCTGTGAGCCCTCTACTGACTGCTGTCAGAATGGACAGGACTTTGCAAATAACTCTTAAGGAACTTTAAAAACCAATCCCATTAAAGTACCATTCCGGAGCCCAGATCTAATGGATTCTTTTAGCCATTGCCTATAGAGGACACCGGCCCATAAACTTGCCCTGCAGGCAGCCATGATCCGTGGAGATCCCTTCAGAGGTATTGCAATAGAGAGTTCATCACCCCTTTATGCCATCCCCAGAATTCAGCTGTCTAGGAAGCTGCTAAGCAGTGTGCTTCTCTTCATTTGCCCTCATGGCCCTCAGGACACAGCCTGCTCAAAACCCATTTCACCCCTTTCTGCTGCCTCTGAGAGTCCCAACTTTGATCCAGCACCCATCTCTCCTCACAGAGCTCGTGGGCCTCAGAGGAACTGCCCAAACCCAGGACTGGGGCAGATTGGTCTTGGGACATCCAATCCTCTTCGACACTGATTGGTCAAGATGGCAGGACTGGCCCAATCAATGCATGGGCCTAGAGAATCTGGGTTAATTAGATGCTAGAGAAAGTTTGACGAGAGCTTCTGGGCAAGACATTTCCCTTCTCTTAAGAGTAAGCATGGGAAGCGACAGCTATTTTCTCTTCCTGCGACATTGCGATATGTGGATGTCAAGTCAGAAACTACTGTAGCCACCCCACCACGGGGGAAGCTGCATGGGATGAAGCTGACACACAAATATGAGAGCAGCCAGGGCCACTGTAGAAATGGAGTTGGAACAACAGGATAAAACTGACTCTGAAGTACACCTTTTGGTATTTTCAGTTACATATTCCGTAAATTTCCTATTGTTTAAGCACCCTGTGCAGTGGTCTGTGACTTGTAGTAAGACTCTCCCTAGTGGAAACAAACATCAACACAAACTGAATTCCAGAAACTTCCCTGCATAATCTACAGCTCCTGATAGCAGGGGAGCAAGTGAAACTTCTTGGAATTATTTGTGTGCAAAAGTATGTATTTATTTAGAGCAGGGGCTAATATCTGATACTCCTAAAGTTAGGATTGATGCGTTGGTTATATACCAAACCGGGCAGCCTAAGGCAAGTAAAACAGAGCATCTGTTCACTTGCTCTAGGATGGAGACACAGATTCCGTTTGATATTTAATGAGAAACATTCTAAAAATGGAGAAATTCTAGCACCCTACAGACTGAGTTTTCCATTAGAAATGGAGGAAATAGTAACATTGAAATAGATCTTTGGGAACTTTTCTGTCAAAAGAACTTTCTCTGGCCCCCTTGAAGCAGGGGATGTGATCAATTTTGTTCAGCCGCTGATAACAAAGATGACAGGACAAAGTCACAATCTACCTCGCAGTAGGCCAGTAGGCCTCCCAACTCCAGGGACACAGGCTCCATCCTTTCTTCCCCGCCAGCTGCTTCAAAACTTCGTATGTGCAAGGAGTGGGGCTGGGGCCCAGCATAGACTCACTCCTGTGACTTGCCAAGCAGTCTGGCCCTGACCTTGTGAGAATGGTCTCTCCCTGGGATTCGTTTGGCTTAACAAAAGCTGGACCCACTGCAGCTCCCTTTGTTTCTTGAGGGCTCCCTTTTTGCCTGCCCTGAGAGGATTGTTTTCTTTATTTCCCATGATCTGCAAGGCCCTAGCTTTAACCTCACTTTCTCACTGATTAGAGACCTCTCCTCTTACATTTTGTAGGAGCCTTTAAACCATCCACTGCTAATTAATGCACAACCTCTCACCTCTCCATCTGTGATCTTTTTTAATACCACTTTTAATTCAGAGGAAGACTCTTATCTTTGCCAGTATTACCTCTTTCTAAATATCGATTTAACTGAATCTCTAGCCTGTGGCATCTTCCTTTCCCAGCAGTTTGTCTAGGAAAGGCAGTATACCGTAGAGGTTATGAGTCTGGTACTCTTGGCCACAACCCTTGCCTTTGAATACGGGCTGTGCCACTTACTAGGAGGGGGATCTTGGGGATGTAAACCTAGTTGGTTTCCTTATCTAACCTATAGAGGTAATATTTCTGACACTATGAGAATCAAAGTAATTGACACATGTAAAGTATTTAAAATAGTAAGTGCATTAAATGTTAAAACATTATCTGTCACATAATAGGCACTCAATAAATGTGTTTCCTATGAAGCCTATCTCATAAAGAACTTAATATGTTGCTTCTCATATCATAAAATCTCAATAACTATTAGCTGTTATTTTACTGTTATTACCATGCCATTCCTCTTGACTACTTTTATCAAAGGTTAATGGGGGAGTTGGAAAGAAAATAGAACAGATCAGTAACCACACAGATCTGGGTTCAAACATTATCTCTGTGACGTACGGGTGTGTGACCTTTGTGGAGTCATTTATATACTCTCACTCACAATTCTCTCACACAGAGAATGGGATTAAGAACATCTAACTGGAAGATTTTGGTGAAATACTCGTGGTAAAACACATGGCACTTGGTAGGTATTCAAAATGATTACCATCATTATGACCTTCCTGGCGAGCACTTCTGATAAAACAACTCAGTGGAGGAATATGCTACGTTATTGACTAATATATAGTTTGAATTGTCAACTGATTTTATTTATCTGAGGCAATGCTATCAACACATCCATGGAGACAACTGCATAAATATCCATTTTTGTAGAATTTCTCTTGTAATAAAGGTATATCTTTTTATTTTTACTTTGTATCCAAAATTTCAACATTGGAAACCCCTGTTCATAAAAAGAAAAAGACACACACGAGTAGATGTAAGTATTTCTAACAATCAGCTGAAGATGTACAATGCCAAATACAAATGGTAATGACAGGCTGAACACAGGGTCTGTCAGCCACAAAGTGACTCAATTTACTGATTAGTCATATATATTTCCACTTGGAGCTATTGTTTAGTTATATAGGCATTACGGACAAGTCTCCATCACCATCACCACCACACACACACAAGCATACACAATGTGTTGAGTGTAGTCTGATTCTTCAGTTTCTGCATTCAAAGTATCTCCATTTGGCACATGTGTCTTGAGCACCAGCTGTGCTCACTAGCTGCAGAATTGGCATCTCTTCCAGATCACCTCAATGAAAGGATGGGGTGATTTATTGCACTTGCCCCCTTTTTTTTTTTTTGAGATGGAGTCTTGTTCCGGTGCCAGGCTGGAGTGTAGTGGCATGATTTCAGCTCACTACAACCTCTGCCTCCCGGGTTCAAGAGATTCTCCTGCCTCAGCCTCCCGAGTAGCTGGGACTACAAGTGCGCACCACCATGCCCAGCTAATTTTTGTATTTTTAGTAGAGACGGGGTTTCACCATGTTGGCCAGGATGATCTCGATTTCTTGACCTCGTGATCCGCCCACCTCAGCCTCCCAAACTTTTGGGGTTACAGGCGTGAGCCACCATACCCGGCCCATTTGCCCCCTCTTTGAACAAGAAACATGTAGTCACTGCAGAGAAATGGGGTGAGCTTAGAGACCTAGTGGACATAAAAGAATTCAAATAACTTTATCTTGCACTTCAAAGTACTTTTTATTTTCAGAGTTTGTCTAGTCTTTGCAAAGTTATGCAAATTATAAAGCAATTTTCTTTAAGAAAAGAGTTTTTCCCAAAGAGCTGCAAATACTCACCAGCGACACAAAGTAAACAAAGACCCAAAGATAGAACCAAAAGATAGTTCTTTTCTTTAGAGGAGGAATATCCAAGTTGCATTGGACAGAACAAATAATACCCTAGTGTGTTAAACCATTTGAGGGGGAGCTTGATAAGTTTTTCCTCAAAGTTTTTGGAAGAGGCCCTCTTAATTTAAAAGTCCTTTATCACATAAAGCAAGAATGAATGAGACATATTCTGCTTTCCTGGAACATTCTGTAAATTGACCGTGAGGGAGAAGCTGACCAGTGGTATTTGTGGGCTAGACAAATGTTCCAATTGTTATTTTCCAATGTTTGAATTGTTCTAAACCCAAACCATGTTTTATCCTAAGCTCTTTTCCCCTGGATTTTGCAGTCATGTGTATTTGGAGGGAAATTGAATCCATATGTGTTTAATCTATTTATACTTAAATCATTAATGTGCTGTTTTGTAAGATTATTTATGTGACCAAGAAACCCTCTGACCATCTTTAGAACTCTGCTTGTCACACCACAGAAGTCCTCATTTTATAAAGAGGTCACATTTGCCCATAGGCCTTATAACCTGACCTTATTATAAATTCATAAACCAGGTCCGTGGGACCATTCTTATTTAATGGGTTGATACCACATGATTTCCCAATTTCAAAAAAGGAAATAAGCTTATAAATGTGCTACCCTAAAAAAGAAGAAAGAACGAACAAAGACTCTAAAAACCACTTTTTTTCCTACTATTTGGATGAGATAACAGTAGATTAAGAATAAAAAAAAAATATGCCCTACAGACACAAATTGGAAGGATAATTGAAAGCGTGAGATAGATCCAAAATAGTGCTTGAGATTATCAGTAATCTGGAAGGATGGGAAGAAAAAAACTCTTACCTGGTGGGCTCCATAACAGACTATACACCTAAAAGACTTGTTCTTAAAGGTGTTTTCAATAATAGTTTTAAAAACCACAACTGAAGAGGGAAAGAAACCTAGGCAGGTTATTATGCCACACTGGATGGTGTTTTATGCAGGGCTGATGCAGGAACAAATAACAATCATTGAGTTAAGGTATCCTGCAAAGACTTGCTAGAACTTCCCTTTGGAATCTCTACTGGACCCAAACAATAGGAATCCATGGTCTTGACCATGGCAAGGCAAAAGAAGGTTTCAGGAGTAAGCTGATATTTTGAATATCCCAGTTTGATAGATTCTTCAAGCAAAACTAAGTCCAATTACTACTCTAACCTACCACAATACAAAAAAATAAAGTCAACTCTAATGGTTGCACACTTTATGCCTAGGTAATTTTGTAAAAGCTATTGTAAAAAACACCAAGTTTAATTTTTTAAAAAAGCATAAAGGGAATTTTGTCTTCTAATGAGTGCTGGCAACCCAGCAGGATGTCCTGAGGTCTCTCTGTGAATGCATGCTGTGGATCTGAGAAGTCATACGCATAGAGCTGAACTGGGGAAAGCTTGGCCAAGGACCAAATACTGAACAGAACCTAGACTGATCTCTGGTTTTTACGCAGATGCCTTTTTCTGATTATCAGAAAGACATTTAGCGCTAAACACATGTGAGTGAGAGATAAAAGGTTAATACAGACACACACACACTCTCACACACACACATACACACACAATTGTATTGTCATTTCCTGACCACACCAGAAACTGCATTTCAACTCACTGCAATTCTGCATACTGGCCCAACATGCCAGTGTATGCTGAAGTAGCACCTTAGCTCTCCTGAACACAGTCAAGAAGCAGAGGGCTAGGCTCTAACATTTAATGGGTAACAACCACAAGCCAGGCTTGATCTAGCCACTTTATATGCAACTAGCTTTCAAAGTAATCCTGTGTGGGAGGGAAAACTAACACACATTGAATGTCTTCTCCATCAAGAACTTTATATAGATTAATTAAGTCCTTTAATTTACCCAAAGAGTCTGGACTGATGTTTTGAAACTTGCCTTTTTCACATTCTGAAGTATTGCAAAGATTTTCCAATCAAGATGTGAAATACTCTACAACTTTTCAATGGTTGCATGGTATTGACTGAATGAATGTCCTATAACTTATTTAAAAGTCCCGTATTACTGAACATTTATGAAATTTCTCTTGTATTTCTATTACAGATAATGCAACAATAAACTTCCTTTTAAATAAGTTTAATTCACTTCTGTAACAATTTCATTAAACATTATTAGTAGAAACAAGTTTCTGGTACATTTTCTGAAATTTTGATTCATATGTCATATTCTTTCCTGGTATATAGAATTAATTTATTTCCCCTGCCCTGAGTGTGTACATTTTCCTATAAGACTATGATCTCCTTTGGGTTTGCGATTATACCCACTTCCTTATTACTACACGTGACTACCTATTATTACCCCATTGTTATTCATTATGACATAAATTTTGTTAATTTGTGGTCTTTGTCTTTTTTTATTATGATTGCCAGAGTTTTGTCTAATTCATTAGTTCTTTTTATTTGTTGGGGTTTTAATCACAAAGAATCAACTCTTAGATTTATTAGTTGTAATATTTTACATTTCTCGCATTTGCTTGTTTTTACTTTTATCTCTAAAATTCTTTTTTTCTGTAATTAAAAAAAATCTGAATAAGCAAGTAAAATCCTTGCATTTTTTAAAAAAAATTCTCATTTAATGATGGAAACATTTGAGGTTATGATTGTGTCCTGGAGGGCTGTTTTGATCTCATCCTATAGGTTTTGATATGTAATGTTTTCATTTTCAAACAGCCTATAACTCTAGTTTGATTACCTATTTGAGTTTATAAGTTAGAAGAGTAATTTTAATGTCCAAGTAGTCACAGGGTTTTGTTTTGTTTTGAACATAAATTACTAATTTCTTGTATGACTTTATGATGGTCTGAGAACTGGGCCTATCTGGTGATATCATCCAAAACCCAGACCTCTTTTCTTTCTAGTTCTCCATCCTTAGCGTATCTTTCACTTTCACACATTCATGTCATGGCCAAAAGATGGCTGCTGCAGCCTACATCAGTGTTTAAGGCAGAGATAGGAAAAAGGATCTGTGCCGGCCAGGGTGTCCCCTTTCATCAGGAAAGCAAATGCTCCCCCAGAAACCTCTCTGGCATACTTCAACTCAGGTATTATTATCGAAAACCAGATCCATAGTCATCTCAAACTCCAAGGGAGGCTTGGAGAGAGAGACAAGGATTATAATGATTGGCTTAGACTAATCATGATCGATTTATTTTCTAGGGCTGGGCGCATGAATACCCTGAATAAAATAAAGACTCTATTAATAGGAAAGAAGAAATGAACAAATTTTGTTGGGAAACAACTGACAATAACAAAGTAAGAATAATCCAGCATTTTAGGGCAGTATCATCATTATTGTTTAACATTATTTAGCTTCTTTCTAAATAATAGTTTGACATTTGCATGTTTTATATTTGCCAACTATTATTTAGACTTAAATCTATGCAAAGTTTAATGTTTATCCTCAGATCTTTTAGATCACAATTTTCTTGTTCTTGAATTCTTTGCAATGATTCATCAATTCATCTCTCATGAGTTCAATCACATTACCAATTGCTTTTTTTCAGGAAGAACACATGATTCTTGCATATACAAGATTCTTGCAACTGAGCTGTGTATAAAATTATGATGTGTCAAGTTTTATGCTGTTAAACTTTGAAGACATTATGTTTTTTTCTCTCTTTGTTGTAAAAAAGAAATTTGATGTGCTTAATTATTAATTATTAGTAGATAAATTGTGCAAGTGTGGCCGGTGGGATTTTTTTTTTTTCTGCCTGGGATGATGCTTTATTTTTGTAATGTAATCTGAAAATGTCTCCAGGATAAGTCTATTGTGAATTACTTTACATTAATTATACCCAGTAACGGATTAAGTCCACCCAATTTGAAGACCCAGGTCTTACTTCAAATTAAAAAAAAAAAATTCTATTATACTTTTGATCATTACAATTGGTTCTTGTTTCCCTCAAAAATATAAAGAAATGTTAGAATGCTACTATATGCCTTTTACTTTTATTTACTTTTATTTTATTTTATTTTTTGAGACAGAGTTTTGCTCTTGTTGCCCAGGCTGGAGTGCAGTGGTGTGATCTCGGCTCATTGAAACCTCTGCCTCCTGGGTTCAAGCAATTCTCCTGCTTCAGCCTCCCAAGTAGCTGGGATTACAGGCACGCACCACCACACCCAGCTAATTTTTGTATTTTTAGTAGAGACGGGGTTCCACCATGTTGGCCAGACTCCTGACCTCAGGTGATCCACCCTGCTCCACCTCCCAAAGTGCTGGGATTACAGGTGTGAGCCACAACACCTGGCCTCATTTACTTTATTTTTATGTTATTTCTTATCTTTTAATTTCCTAGAAACTTTAGGAGAATTTCTTAAGTTTATTCTTTATGCTATCGATTATATTTTCTATGTTACTGATTTTTTTTTTTTTTTACCATTTCCAATGAAGATTTAATTCCATCGTTGCATTTCACTTTGGTATGTGTCAGGCACTGTTGTAGTTACTTTAATTATCACAATAATTCATGGAAGTAGGTACTATTTTAATATCAATTTAACAGATGAGAAAATCAGGGTTTGGCAAGGTTGTGTGACTTGCCAAGGTGCAAATAAGACACAGAACCAGATTTTGAAGAATTGGATCCACAGTCCTCATTATAAACTACACTTTCCATTTCTCTCTCAATCTCTGTCTCCTCTCTCATGTATGCACCACTCCTCCGTATCTAGCAGCACAACCAGACCTAAGTTTTGGACTGGTGCTTGGGGTTCCTTTGCATAACAAGATTGAGTACATTATAGATCCAGTCCTGGAGCTTGCAGGCAGTTCACTCACGTTCTGGGTGTGCAGTGATTTTTGTTTGCTCCCTCTTTGCAACCCATGTAAATAGATTTATTGAAGCCAAAGCTTCAGCAGTAGTTGTAACTTTTTCCATTTCCATACAGAGTTTAGGGGTGGGGTGGCCTACCTCAACTTCATTTCTAGGTAAAGGGCCCAGCTCTGGGCTGCTGACATCTATGGCATACTCTATATTTCCCATATCCTAAAGGAACCAGTCTTCCAGATACCTGGATGTATCCTAGTATCAGCACCTAGGTGACCTGTGGCATCAGCCTCTACCTACTTTCTAATTTCTGCTCCACTTCTGGTCCACAAATATGTACATCTTTTTATGTGGCAACAACTGTGTTTTTAAAAAAATATTGTTTTCTCTTTCCTACTTTTTTTTTTTTTTTTTTTTTGTACCTTAAGTTCTAGGGTACATGTGCACAACATTCAGATTTGATACATAGGTATACATGTGCCATGTTGGTTTGCTGTACCCATCAACTCATCATTTACATTTGGTATTTCTCCTAATGTTATCCCTTCCCCAGACCCCCACTGCCAGATAGGCCCCAGTGTGTGATGTTCCCTGCCCTCATTGTTCCAAGTGATCTCATTGTTCACTTCCCACCTATGGGTGAGAACATGTAGTGTTTGGTTTTCTGTTCCTGTGTCAGTTTGTTGAGGGTGGTGGTTTCCAGCTTCATCCATGTGCCTGCAAAGGACATGAACTCATCCTTTTTTATGGCTGCATAGTATTCCGTGGTGTATATGTGCCACATTTTCGTAATCCAGTCTATCATTGACGGACATTTGGATTGGTTCTAAGTCTTTGCTATTGTGAATAGTGCCTCAATAAACATACATGTGCATGTGTCTTTATAGTAGCATGATTTATAATCCTCTGGGTATATACCCAGTAATGGGATTGCTGGGTCAAATGGTATTTCTAGTTCTAGATCCTTGAGCAATCACCACACTGTCTTCCACAATGGTTGAACTAATTTACACTCCTACCAACAGCGTAAAAGTGTTCCTATTTCTCCACATCCTCTCCAGCATCTGTTGTTTCCTGACTTTTTAAAGATTGCCATTCTAACTGGTGTGAGATGGTATCTCATTGTGGTTTTGATTTGCATTTCTCTGATGACCAGTGATGATGAGCATTTTTTCATGCGCGGTTGTCTGCATCAATGTCTTCTTTTGAGAAGTGTCTGTTCATATCCTTTGTCCACTTGCCCACTTTTTGATAGGGTTGTTTTTTTCTTGTAAATTTGTTATTATAACAATGTATGTGAAACTTGAAATCATTATACCAACTTTACCAAAGTCTTGTAAATCATCTTGAGATGTTTCAAGATGTTTCTATTTTATTATTCTATGATATTTGTTATACTCCATGTGTTGTTGCTATTTTTCCTATTTGCTTATTTTAAAAATAATTTCAACTTTCATTTTAGATTCAGGGAGTACATGTGCAGGCATGTTACATGGGTATATTGTATGATGCTGAAGTTTGGGGTATTGATCTCACTCATCAATTACCCCAGGTTTGGGGATTGATCTCATTACCCAAGTAGTGAGCATAGTACCCCATTGGTAGTTTTTCAACTCTTTCCCCACTCCCTCCTTCCCACCTTTTGGAGTCCCCAGTGTCTATTGTTGCCATCTGGAAAATCAACATGAAGAAACTATTTACTTAACTTTGAACAAAAAGAGATTGATCAAGACTTCCTGTTTGCTGGCAGACAAAATCTGTGACTTGCCTTTGGCCTTGTCTCCTGTGCATTTAGATGTGGTTACAAAATCCCTTTTGATTGACAATTGAGGGCAAATTGAGGTGCATAATTTTCGGCCTAATTCCCAGTGGGTGGCCCATATGCATGTACTTAGACATTCTCTTACACTCAGTGCTGGTTCTTTGTGCTGAAAAATTAATCATGGCATGTCCTTCCTGTATCCACTCTCACTCCAACCCTTTATTGCTGGGATTTAAGTTCCCAGAATGCAACATGCCACGGCCAGGCCGCCCTTCCTTCTTCTCTTCTCACTTCCTTCCAAACATGCTTCCTACCATGTGTTTTCTTAGGGGTCCAAATATCCAAATAAATGAGGAAGGAACATTACAGATGGGGGAATGGGTTATATGGAGAGATGTCTTGTGAACCACAAAGATGTCTTGTGAACCACAAAGAACGCAGGGTGGCCACATTAGTTTTTGCTTGGAATAGACCTGGTATCTCTGAACTAGCATACAGCATTGAGAAGGGTACCACAAATCTCTCTACCTCATCTGAAACAATCTGTTAAATTCTATTTCAGTGAGAAAAGGACATGCAGGTCAACAATTATGATTTTATTTCCACCCCATATACTCTATAATTGATGGAATTTCTTCCAAGCTTCTGGCAATATGTTGGCTGTCAGTTTTCATTTTGTTCAAATGTGCATTCTTTTTGCTGTCTTTATGGTTGTTTGAATAGGAAGATAATAGATGGTTGCATCAGAATCTGTTTGCCAAATGACTTTCAACCAGAAATCTACTGCTGATTTTAGCTTTAAATACAATTTTGTCTGCAACTATTACCAATTAGTAAGATCCCATTTCACCATGTTGACAAGAAAAATTTTGATTATTTCTGTTACAGTAGACATTCTAAAACTATCCAATTATGCAAAGGCCACCTGTTGAAACTCCTTATTTGCTTGGCATTATGAAACTCTGCTTAGTTCTTTTTGGAAATCAGTCTGGTCCAACTTAAACTATGAGACTCAGAAACATCTTGGCCATCAGAAGTCTTAGTTCATATCCCTTGTTCAGAACTGCTATTTATGGCTTTATGTACATTTAGAAACAAGTTATCTTTTCATCAACAAACTTTACTTCTCTCTGCTAAACAATTGCTATATTACCCTGATTTTTGTTGAACAAGCCACTTTACCATCATTTTCCAGAGTTTGTCAAAATATAGAAATGTGTAATACTTATGATGGACATGGTTTCTCTTAGAGTTGTGCACTACACACCTACACAACTGTAAATGACAGCCCTGCTCTTCTGTTCTTGAGAAAACTACTTTTGGAGATCATAAGACTTATGGTCAAAGAAAGTATATTAAACACATTCACTCTCCTGAAACCTGATTAAAATGAAAGTAAAACGTTCAAGGCATTTGTCTATAAGGACAAAGAGCAGGAGAGGAAGATATGGCAATATAACAGTGGAACCTGGAAAGCAAAAGGATAAATGGTCAATGACATAGCATAAATCAAAAATCCCAACACTACACTGCCGGTGGAAAATGCTGAGGATAACATGATTTGCACTGTGGAACTCTCCTAAACTTTAGAGACTGGCAACGTTAGGTAACTATAAATTTGGAAATGACAGGGGAGCTGAAAACAGGATGGTTATTTGAGAGTCTGTGTAAGAAACATTTAGGCTCTCAGATTCCACACTGAGTTTCCACTCAGTGAAGCGTGACCTCAACATCTCCCCACCTTAGTGGAAGGATGGAGGCTTATGCTTAGGACTGGGTGGAAAAGCGGGGGTCTCTGAGATAGGGGAAACCAGGCACAGTTAAGGAAGGGAATGCCAATTGAAAACAGATGGTTGAAGTCAAAGTCTATCTAGCTATTGAATGTTGGGACTATAAATCACTATTATCACTCAGATCCCAGAACACAGCCAGCCAGGCCAATATCCTACAGGGCACAAGAAGTTCTTCATTTGAAATCTGAGCATCCCAAGAAAAAAAATCCATAGATATTGACATTGTGAGTTCCCAGATCACCCTCTTGTGTGTCTCAAAGGTGAAAAGTTCCAGCCCTGTACAGAACTGCCTTCCAACTTTTGAGGGCCTGTTTCTTAAATACAAGCAGACAGCCAAGGATCATCCTGTCTCTGATGAAACATGAAAAATAGAGACCAACGCTCAGAAACAGCAAAATTCAATGTGGAGAAACAGAAGCTATGCAGTGAATTAAAGAAGAAAACTATCAATATCCTCTGAGAGATTAGAGAGATATTTGCTCCTTAAAACACACTAAAAGGATACTTTTCTTTAAAAATAAACATTCTAGGAAAAAATTCCTATAGATTAAAAATATTGTAGGAGAAATTAAAAACTTGATAGAGACATTGTACTGCAAAGCTGAGAAAATCTGAAAAAGAGATAGATAAAAGAAAACCGAACTAGAAAAGAAATTTAGAGGATCAGTCTATGATGACCAATATTTAAAAGGTAGAAGTTCTAGAACGGAGAATAGAGAAACTAAGGAAAAGCATGGGGGTGAATAGTAATAAGGACACAGAAGACAAAGGAAATAAAACCCAAGGCAATTATTAATTCCAAGGAGAATAAAACATTGCACCAAAAAAGTTGTATTTTTACATGATTCAGTTTTAAACAGCATTAACATGGCAATGGTTATGTAATCACTGATTGTATGGGACATGCATAGCGGTTGGTAGCTAGCTAAGGTAGAAGGTAGTAAATCCTTACTTAATGGGGGATAAAAAAATGCCTAAATAGAAAAAATCAAAAAGTATGTTATCTGGAGAAATGGAGATAAATACTATAAAAAGTGAAAATGGTAACCTCTCAGAAATGAGAACAGTGGAGGGTGTAGAGGATGCAGTTGTTTTTTGTTTGTTTTGTTTTGTCAACAAGCCTTGATAAACTATTTGATGATTCAAATTATATAAAAGCATCACCTTAATTTTTAACAAAAACTTTTTAAAATCTATGTAAATAGAATCATGAAAGAAAAATCATGGCTAGAAATCTAAGAGGGAGATAAATTAGAAGACATGAAGGAAAGAAAGATGATTGCATAAAGGAAAACATAAACAAACAACTCTTATCCTACACCCTAAAATTATGCTAAATTTGGAGAAGCAGTGTAAATGGAGCACATTGAAAACTGAAATGCAGGAAGATGCTGCCAAATGCCATCTGGATGTCTAGTCCTGTTAAGGGTGAAGCCTCCAATAATGCATGATGTGAACTATTTTTAATGAGCTGGGGAAGGAGGAAGGGCAGACATCATTTAGAGATAGGCTGCACTGGAAGATTAAAGAAAATTCTCATGCCCCCAACTGCACCTGCCTAAGTTAATGCTGGCTTTTCCACTTTCTTTTTTCCACCATCCCCACCACCAGTGTGATTCTACTGGCTCTCCTCCCATTCTGGAGCTGATGGTACCTGCTATCACCTATCATCTGATAATGAATTATATAGCTATTCTGACAGAGTGTGGGAGAATCCCTTTTGTCTTAGTGTGGATACCCTCAGGGTCAGTGTTTCAAGGGTCTATATTGAGAAAGCAAATTAAAACTAACAAAACAAACTTGCAAAAGTATAAAGACATGTTTTTTTTCCCCAAGACCCAAGACTCAGGCACCTTTTTCAACTATGTGGTCACAGATTGACATTTATTATTACTTTTAAAAATTAATTAATTAATTATTTTTTTCTTTGCGACGGAGTCTCTCGTTCTGTCGCCCAGGCTAGAGTGCGGTGGGGCGATCTCGGCTCACAGCAAGCTCCACCTCCAGGGTTCACACCATTCTCCCGCCTCAGCTTCCCGAGTAGCTGGGACAGCAGGCGCCCGTCACCACGCCGGGCTAATTTTGTTTTTGTATTTTTAGTAGAGAGGGGATTTCACCGTGTTAGTCAGGATGGTCTCTATCTCCTGACGTCGTGATCCACCCGCCTCAGCCTCCCGAAGTGCTGGGATTACAGGCATAAACCACCTCGCACGGCCCCTACAGATTGACGTTTATAAAGAACAGTCTTCAGTTCTCTTCTCTATCTTTGACCCTATCTAGGAATATTTGCCCAGATCACACATTTACTGAGATGAAGAGAAAGACTATTGTGGAATTATGCACTAGAAAGGGAGTTACTGGAAACCAAATTAAAATGAAAAAGAGAAGCACAATACAAAAATAAATAATTTTAAAAACAGATTTGAATTGTTCAAGGCAAACTGTATTAATTACTTTGAAAAGATCGATTTTTTAAAATCTTAAAGCACGAGAAGGGTATTTATACTATCCACTTTGTTCTTCAATTCCAGTAGAAGATTAGTTCATGTAAAAAAAAAATCAGACATTGAGTAAGTCATCTCTTGTTGGCAAAAGAAGTGGTCACGGTCAGGAAAAGCATACCTTCTCACAGCACCGTTATGGGCAGAAAGACCACCTTGTTAAATACCCTCTTTCCAATGATGCATTCTGGATTATTTTCCCATAACAGAGTCTGTTGAGTCCCACAACAGTAGATGTGACTGAAACTTTCATTATACCAAGAAAAAGAATTGAGTAATTTTCACTTGACTATGTAAACGTAAGAAATTATGTGGACTGTTTATAAAGATACAAGGCCTGCCGTTTCAATTACCTGACAGAACACAGACTTTTAAAGATAAGTTCAAGACAAGATGGAACTATGCTGAACATAATAAGAAACAATGTGAGTTTATAACAATAAACCTCATTAAATGTGAATTTCTGATAAAATTCAGGAGAGAATATCAGCATTTTATTTACCTTTATTTGGATTATTTATACCTATTCTTTCTATCAGCTTGGAAACATTTTATGTTAATTATATTTGTCTAAAAATCAGGGACATTATCAAGACAGCTGACTATAAGTGTCCAATGCTTGCCTCCTCCAAGAAGAACAGAACGAAAAGTAAACAACTGCACTTTGAGTAGAGTTTCTAGGGGAGGACACAGGAATTCAGCAGGAATTGACAAAACTCTCTGAAGAATGTCAACTGGTGGTGAGACAAAAGCAAAGGGCCTGGCAGGGATTGGCCTGGAGCCAGAAGTGACTCCCCATTGTGGGGAAAAGATTCCCAGGATATCCCCAGCACTGCCCATTACTACCATGGATGCCTGCAATCCTAGCTACAGGAGAGTGTCACAGCTCTCGCAAGCTCTGAGCCTATAAAGAGCTGCCTAGAGTGACATGGCTACATTGATCCAGAGAAGAAACTAATGCTATGTCATCCCCCAAATTGCCGGGACCCAAGCTGCTAGAGCACAGTATCACTTTGAGAACAAAGTCACTGCTACACTGCATCCTTCCCTGGGACCCAAGAGTGTCGGCATCTCCATATCCCTGGAGCCCTTCCCTCTTTCCATCACACCCATACAATAGGCAGCAATGCCAGAACCACAGTTGGACCCAGTGGTACAGCTGTAACCCCAGCACCTGAGCCCACACAGTGCTTTATACCTCAAGGAACAAGCAGTATAGCACAGCAGGGAGGCCTCCCCAAGACCAGGGGAGCCAGCAGGCATACTCCCAGGACCTGAGAACAAGCTGCCCAGGTGCCTCGACAGGCAGAGCTGCTGCATGTCAGACATGCCTCTCAGGGTCAGAGAACTAGCCTACCCAGCACCTACTGCTGGCAGTGCCACTCTCACAACTAGCAGAACTGCCATGCCTGGCATGCACCGTTCCAAGGACTGAAAACTGGCCTACCTGGTGGCCTCTATCCCCACCAAAGCTGCATCACTGCCTCCACAAACACCCAAAGTCTAGACCACTAAGGGACTCACAGACATTGCTGAGATTAATTATAGCTGAAGAAACCACATAAAGATTATACAACTGCACCCACCCAGAACCAAAGCCAAAGCATCCTACCTCATTGATTTCATAGGACACATCAAGAGGAAGAAGTCTTTTCTGACAAATACTACTCCATAAAATTGGAAGGGGTGACCTTTCTACCAGATGTGCAGATATCAATGTAGGGACACACAAAAACCATGAAAATGTAAGGAAACATGAAACCTCCAAAAACAACACAATAATTTTCCAGTAACAGATCCCAAAGAAAAGAAAATCTATGAAATGCTTGAAAAGGAATTCAAAATAATGATCTTAAGAAACCTCAGCAAGATTCAAGAGAATACAGATAGACGATTTAACGAAATTATATAAATCATTCATGACACATTACAGTAAAACTGTCAAAAGTCAGAGATAATTCTCAAAACAGCAAAAGAGAAGCATGAATTTACATATAAAAGAGAATCTCTAATAGACTAACAGCAGATTTCTGAGTAGAAACCTTACAGACAAGAAGAGAATGGGGTAATATACTCAAACTGCTGAAAGAGAAAACTGCCAGTCAAGAATTCTCTACCCAGCAAAGTCATCCTTCAGAAATGAAGTAGAAATTGTCTTTCCCAAACAAGCAGAAACTAAGGAATTTTATCACTGCTAGGTCAGCATTAGAAGAAATGCTTAAGGGAGCCCATATCTGGAAGCAAAAGGACAGTAACTACCATCATGAAAACATGTGAAAGAGTAAAACTTCCTGGTAGAGCATATATACAAATGAGAAAGAGAAAGGAATCAAACATTATCACTTCAGAAAATCACCAAACTGCAAACATAAACAATAAGAGAGGAAGAAAGAAACAAAGGATGTACAAATATACAAGAGAAAACAATTAACAAAGTGGTGGAATTGAGTCTTGACCTATCAGCAATAACCTTGAGTGTAAGTGGATTACCTTATCCAATTAAAAGATACAGGCTGGCTGAATAAATAAAAATATAAGACTTAACTATATGTGGGCCTACAAGGAACTCACTTCACCTGTAAAGATACACACAGACTGAAAGTGGATGAAAAAACACATTCCATGCAAACAGAAATTAAAAGCAAGTAACTATGCTTATATCCGATAAAACAGACTTTAAATCAAAAGGTGTAAAAAAAAAAGGATGCATAAGGTCACAATATAATGATAAAAGGATCAACTTAGCAAGAGGATATAAAAATTCTAAATATACGTGTGCACAACAATGGAGCACCCAGATATATACAACAAGTATTAAGTATTATTATATCTGAAAGGAGGGAGAGAGACCCTAATACAGTAATAGGTGGGAATTTCAACACCCCACCTTCAGTATTAGACAGATTATCTAGACAGAAAAATCAAGCAAAAAATTGATTTAAACTACACAGTAGACCAAATGGACCTAACAGACATTTATAGAACATTTTATCCAACAACCACAAAAAACACATTCTTCTCATCAGCACATGGAACAGTCTCCAAAATAGACCACTTGTTAGCCACAAAACAAGTCTCAACAAAGTTTTAAAAATCAACAGAATATCAAGTATCTTTTCTGACCACAATGGAACGTAACTAGAAATCAATAATAAGATGAACTTTGGAAACTGTACAAATACATAGAAATTAAATAACATGCTGCTGAATGACCAATGGGTCAATGAAAAAATTAAGGAAACTTAAAAATGCCTTGAAACAAATGAAAATAGAAACACAACATCCAAAACCATGTGATACAGCAAAAGCAATACTAAGAACAAAGTTTATAGCAGTTACTATCTACCTTGAAAAGTGGAAAGACTTCAAATAAAAACTTAATGATGCTCCTCAAAAAACTAAAGAAGAACCAAACCCAAAATTAGTAAAAGAAAAGAAATAGTGGGCCAGATATAATGGTTCATGCCTGTAATCCCAGTTATTTTGGTGGTCGGGATGGGAGGATTGCTTGATGCCAGGAGTTCAAGACCAGCCTGGGTAACACAGCAAGACCCCACATCTACAAAAAATAAAAAGAATTAGCCTGGCATGGTGGTGCACACCTGTACTCAGGAAGTTGAGGCAGGAGGATGGCTTGAACTGAGTCATTCCAGGTTACAGTGAGTTATGATCACACTACTGCACTCCAGACTGGGTGACAGAATGAGAGTAAGTAAATAAAAAAGAAATAATAGTGATCAGAGCAGAAATAAATAAAATAGAGACTTTAAAAATACAAAGGATCAACAAAATCAAAAGCTAGTTTTTTGAAAAGATAACTAAAATCAACACATTATTAGCTAGAATAATTATGAAAAAGAGAGAAGACCCAAATAAAATCAGAAACAACAGAAGAGACATTACAACTGAGACCATAGAAGTATAAAACATCACTAGAGACTATTATGAACAACTATATGCCAACAAATTGGAAAAACTGGAGAAACTGATAAATTTCTGGACCCATAAAATCTACCAAGATTGAACCATGAAAAAACAAAATCTGAACAGACCAATAAAGGTACTGAAAATGAATCAGCAATAAAAATTCTCCCAAAAAAGAAAAGCTCAGGACTGGAAGATTTTACTGCTGAATTCTACCAAACTTTTGAGGAAGAACTAACATCAGTCCTCTCAAACTATTCAAAAAAAGAATTGAAGGGAAGATAATTCTTCCAAATCCATCCTACTGATACTAAAACCAGACAAGGACACAATAACAACAGAAAAACATTAGGCCAATATCCCTGATGAAGAGTAATTCAAACATCCCCAACAAGATACTAGCAAACCAAATCCAACAGCATAGCAAAAAGATTATATGCCATGATCAAGTGGGATTTATCCCAGGGATTCAAATATGGCTCAATATATGCAAATCAATAATGGTGATACACCACATCAACAGAATAAAGAACAAAAGCCATTTGATTATCTCAATAGACACAAATAAAATTCAATATCCCTTTATGATAAAAACTCTCAACAAATTAGGTATAGAAAGAAAATTCCTCAACATAATAAAGGCCATATATGACAAACCACAACTGGCATCTTACTGACCAGGGGAAAAAACAAAGCTTTTGGTTTTTCCTCTAAGGACTGAAACAAGACAAAGATTCCCACTTTTATTCAACGTAGTAGTGGCAGTCCTATCTGGAGCAAATAGGAAAGAGAAAGAAACAAAGAGCATCCAAATTGGAAAGGAATAAGTCAAATTGTCCCTGTTTGCAGATGACGTGATCTCATATATGGAAAAACTTAAAGACTCTACAAAAAACTCTTAGAACTGATAAATGAATTTAGTAAACTTGCAGAATACAAAATCAATAGACAAAAATCAGTAGTGTTTCTATATACCAATAATGAAGTAACTAAAAAAAATACTAAGAAAGCAATGCTATTTACAATAGCTACCAATGAAAACAAATCTAGGAATAAATTTAGTCAAAGTAGTGAAAGATCTCTACAATGAAAACTATGAAACATGGATGAAAGAAGTTGAAGGGGACACACAAAAATGGAAATATATCCCAAGCTGATGAATTGGAACAATTAGTATTGTGAAAATGTCCATACTATTTAAAGTGATCTACAAATTCAATATAATCTCTGTCAAAATACCAGTGACATTTTTTACAGAAATAGAAAAAACAATACTAAAATTCATATAGAATCACTAAAGATCTCGAATCTTCAAAGAAATCTTGAGCAAAAAGAACAAAGCAAAAAGTCATCACACTACCTGACTTCAAATATACTACAGAGTTATAGTAACCAAAACAGCATGGCACTGGCATAAAAACAGACACATAGACCAACGGAAAAGAATAGAGAACCCAGAAATAAATCTATGCATTTATAATGAACTGATTTTTTACAAAGGCACCATGAATACATAATGGGGAAAGTATAGCTTCTTTAATAAATGATGCTGGGATAATTGGATATCCATATGCAGAAGAATGAAATGAATTCCTGTCCCTCATCATATACAAAAATCAACTCAAAATTGATTAAATGTTTAAATGTAAGACCTGAAACTATAAAACTACTAGAAGAAAATACAGGGAAAGTACTTCAAGACATTAGTCTGTGTAAAGATTTTTTGGATAAGCCCTCAAAAGCACAGAAAAGAAAAGCAAAAAGAAATAACAGAGATTTTATCAAACTAAAAGTCTTCTTCTGCACAGCAAAGAAAGCAATCAACAGAGTGAACGGACAACCTGCAGAATGGGGAAAAGCATTTGCATACTATCAATCCAACAAGGAATTAATGTCCAAAATACACAAGCTCAAACAGCAGCAGCAACTACAACAACAATTTCCATTTAAAAATGGGCAAGTGATCTGAATAGATATTTCTCAACAGAAGACACACAAATGGTCGTGGAGCATATGGGAAAAAATGCTCAACAGTACTAATCATCAGGGAAATGCAAATCAAAATCACGATGAGATATCATCTCACCCCAGTTAGAATGGGTATTATCAAAAAGACACAAAATAACAAATATTGGTGAGGATTTAGAGAAAAGGGAACTTTTATACACTGCTAGTGGAAATTACTACAGGCATTATGGGAAGCAGTCTCAAAAAACTAAAACTAGAACTACCATATGATCCAGGAATCCCATTGTTGAAATATATCCAAAGGGAAGGAAACACTATGTTGAAGAGATATCTGCACTCTTATGTTTACTGCAGCACTAGTTACAACAGCTAAGATGTGGAATCAACTCGTGTCCATCAACAGCTGAGTAGATAAAGAAAATGTGATATATGCATAAGGGAATACTACTCAGCCATAATAGAGAATGAAATTCTGCCATTTGTGGCAACATGGATGAGCCTGGAAGAGATTATGTTAAATGAAATAAACCATGCACATAATTATAAATACCACATGGTTTCACTCATATGCAGAAGCTAAAAATTTTGGTCTCATAGAAGTAGAGAGTTGAATAGCTGTTACTAGAGGTGGTGACAGTTAGGAGGGTGGGGGAGATGGCCAGAGGATGGTTAATTCATGTTAATATGAATGTGCAACTAGACAGGAGGAATAAATTCTAGTGTTTTATAGCACTTTAGGATGGCTATAATTAACAATTTATTGTATATTTTTAAATAGCTAGAAGAGATGATTTTGAATATTCCCAACACAAAAAATGATAAATGTTTGAGATGATGGATATGATAATTATTCTGATTTGATTATTATACAATTGTATATGCATATCAAAATACCACACTGTATTCCATAAATGCATACAATTACTATGCATCAATTAAAGATAATAATAAATAATAAAAATGATGAGATGCAAACAAATGGAAATAATGGGCTGGCACTCACATTTTATTCCCCTTATTTAATAATATATTGGGTATCAGATTTTGCTAAGGGAGGATCCAAGGTGCACAGTTAAGCAGGCATACTATAATATAACAGATTTCCAGACTTTTTTTTAGAATCATTTTAAAAATAGGAATCTTCATCTCAGAAAAATGCAGAGGAGGTTATGCTTAAAGTTCAGGGGTTTATGTTTTTCCATGTGTCTACTTTTGCTTTTGTTACCTGTGCTTTCAGTGTCATAACCATAAAATCATTGCCAGGACCAATGTCATGGAGATTTTCCCTATGCTTTCTTCTGGGAGTTTCATAGCTTTAGGTCTTACATTAAGTGTAATCCATTTTGAGTTGATTTTTGCTTATGGTGTAAGATAAGGGTCCACTATGATTCTTTTACATGTGGATATCTGGATTTTCTAATACCATTTGTTGAAGAGATTATCTTTTCTCTATTGTGTATTTTTGACACCCTTGTTAAAGATCAGTTGTTCATATACATGTGGGTTGATTTCTGGGCTCGCTCTTCTGTTGCATTGGTGTATATGTTTGCCTTTATGCCCATACCACACTATTTTCATTGCTGTCATTGGGAATATATTTTGAAATGAGAAAGTGTGATGCTTCCCGCTTTTTTCTTCCTTCAAAGATTGATTTGGTTATTCAGGGTCCTTTGTGGTTCCATATAAAATTTGGGATTATTTTTTCTATTTCTGTGGGAATAAAAGTCATAGGGAGTTTGATAGGAATCCACTGAATCTGTAGATCACTTTGGGTAGTACAGACATTTTAACAATATTATATCTTCCAATCCATGGCTATAGATGTCTTTCCATTTATTTGTGTCTAATTTATTTCATCAATGTTTTGTAGTCTTCAATGTACAATCATGATTCTACTTACGTGAAGTATCTGAAATAGTCAAACAATCAGGGAGTAGAATGGGTGGTTGCCAGGGGTAGAGGGGAAGAGAAATAAGAAGCTGCTAATCCATGGACATAAAATCTCAATTATGCAAGATGAATAAGTTATAGAGATCTTCTGGACAACATTGTTCTTTTGGATAATAAGATATTATTGTACGCTTAAAAATTTGTTAAGATGGTGATCGTATGTTAGGTGTTCTTACCACAATAAAATGAAAGTTTAAAAAATTCTTCAGGGGTTTATGGACTCTCCAAAAGCCATTCATGGCCCTATAATCATCAGATATACATTTTTTAATTTTCAAAATAAAGAGTGGGCAACTTTGAATTGTTGCTAACGTAATTCTCAAGCCCACGTATGACCTGAAGACATTTTTAGTGGCTAGCTACTATCTGCTCCTGGGTAGCTCTGGTCAAGGAGGAGCATGACATTTGCAATGCAGCCTCAAGGTTTCCTTGTAGCAGCCATTGCTCAATATGCGACCTGACTCATTTACTCAGAAAACTCCTAAGCCTCAAAGGGTTGCTTCAGAAGATTGTAAAATCAGGACAATGGGCAAAGAAAACCTGTTCCAAAAAAAATAGGGAGGATGTCCATTAAATAGAAGAGTGTGGCTGTCACCTAATTTACAATTTACAGCTGTCTGTAACAACAAACAGGATGTCAGGTTGTGTCCCTCTCAAAGGGTGTATAAATCAAGGGAAGTGTGCTATTGTTCCACTAAACAACACCAGAGAGGCCAGCTTCCAACACAATTCGCTGGATTAGACGGCTACTATCCATGAGGCCTAGAACTGGCAAGATGATGTTCACCAAGGCCCGGAGAATTTGAATTCTTTATCCAGTGACCAGCATCAGGCAGTAATGGATGGTGGTGCTGGATGAGTTGCGACAGTTGACCATTTTTCCCAAACCTTTCTCACTCTTTGATATATCCCTTGGCTTAGTTCTATGTGCAATATAATTTGACCGGAGCATTTCCCATGCTTTTAGAATTCAAATTAGTTGGCTCCTCTTAATGTTATCATTATTTGATTGGGATTCCTGCAGCTCCATTCTCTGGTATGTGATGGTCTTGAATCCAATTTTATAAGCACTTTTAATCTAGGAGGTAAGATGACAGTCCCAGATAGCTGATGTTTATTAAGGAAGCCCGGATGCCTCAGTGTTGCTACTCTTGTGCTGATTTGGAATAGTATATTTTAAAAGGCAAAAAGGCCTTTTCTAAACCAAGGACATTATCTGATAATAAGTTTAAGAAATGAGTAATTAGCATTAAATGTTTTGTGCGTCATACCACAAGGGAATAATCCCAGAAAAGGGCAGGCATTATCAGCTTCACACTTGTGCAGAAATCTGGTCTTCTGTGTCTTAGAAGGAAATTGTTTCTAAAAATCGTATCAGGCAAATTCAACCTTAATTATTAGTTAGCCAGAGGCAATACATTTGAAATGCAAAGTCTCTGTCTTCTAATCACTGTCCGGCAAGTTGTTTGTGCTATGACTTTAGGCAAATCATTTGACCTCTTAATTGTTCACATTTTCTCATCTGCAAAATGTATGCATTAGTGTTAGAATCATGAAAAGAAGCACTTGCAAAGTATTGATGTAAAGTCATGCTGTCTTTATTTTCGAAGACATGATTACTGATCTGAAGTTTGGCACATACTAAGCAACTTCATAAATGCTTATTATATTTACGAGTGAATGGATGGGTGAAGAGACTATTCAAATGTGCTTTGCCATATTTTTCATGCAGGCAGCCCTGGAATTTCATATTTTTGTATATATAAAACAGTTTAATTTAAACAATTTATATATATACACACAATTTAAACAATATAAACAATTTACATATGTGTATACACATATGCGTATATATACACACACATATATATGTGGGTGTGTGTATATACATGTGTTTAAACCATATACACACACGGTTTATACACACACACGCACACCCAGGGGCTTAAACCTCAGTGCACACACACATACAGACACATGTATATGTACACACACTCTTACAATACTATGCGATCATCCCAACCCGGTAGCCATTGGATTAATCTTCCCTCTTGACGCCTTTGAATTTCCTTCTACTCTTCTCTTTCATTCCCATTTCTTTCTCCAAGACACCTATTTCTCATTCCCCAAACTAGACTTGCCTACCAGTCTTCACTAATTTCGGTACAAATCCAAACTACTTCAGAGCTGGTCTAAAATGGCAAGACAGATAACAATAGATGCTCATGTGTCCAAAGGGCATAAAGAAAGAATATCAGATTAAAGTGGTGATTTTCCAATTGTCTACCTATCTTAATAATACCTCAGTTACCAACAAGTGAGTCAGTGAAAAAGAGGGGATAACATACATGTTCAACACATACAGCATTCATGACCTTGGGGATGCTTCTAGAGTAGATGATCACATGGACAATATAAAAAAGTTCTCCTGGATCCAGGGGATGAGTAATTTGCTACATCATAAAGCTTAGTAAATACCCTGTGGGTCTTCCATTCACAGTGCAGACTAGTCTATGGCAGTGTGTGGGCTCAACCTCTGATTTTACATAGGTTATGTAAAGTTTCCTTGAACCTCAAGTTTCCAAATCAAAATAATAGAATTATTGTTATCTTAAAATAATCAAAAAATGTATTCTTTTTTGGACTAACTGGTTAATTCGTAACTGCAAGTTCAAATATTCTCTGAGCCTCCTGGATGCAATTACAGCTTCTAATCATTTTAGTTTAAATTTCAAACTTCTACAAACTTGGAATAAAAGATAAAAATAGTAGGACAACAAGGGCCAAACAGATGTGGCTTTATTGACAATATAAAGTAACTAAGTTTTTAAAGCAACCATCAGACAGTTAAGCTTAAAAGCTACAGAGACCCATCCACTTTGCTCTATGACTCCAATTCAAAGTCATGACTCAAATATTTCACAGTTTAATAACTTATCATTGCAGAAGTTTCAACAGGGTAAATAGATGATGGAGTCAGGAAGCTTGGAGAAAATCCTCTGTATGATTAAACCCAGGCCTTGAGAAGTCAGTTGACCAAGATCAAGTGCTTTGCCAATGAGCAACAGCTCCCAAATCTGGAAAGTGAAGTTTTGATGCTTGGTATTCAGGTAATATGTACATGGTTTGATAGGTCATTTAATTGTTATCACCATTAACCAGATTTGAGTCCTCTGAGTCCAGCCAACAAGAGGGCAAGGAAGGGTTGAGAAGGCAGATTCATTCCTTCAGCTCTAAAGTGACTTCATTCCCACCATCATTTCATTTGCAAAAGCAAACCACATGTCTCCATATAGATGCCAAAGCCTGGGAAATCTAGTCTCTAATGAACAATCACAGCCACCCAGTGACAACTCTATACCATGGAAGGGGAGCATTAATTTTTGAAGAGCATCTAACCATCTCTGTAGCATTCCACTCTGTCTTTCACATTACAGTGATTCTTTCATAGTTTATATCATGATCTAAGGATAGGGATAGTTCAAGATCAGGTTGAGGTACAGACATTCCTGGATCCAGGGGATTAAACCACATCAGCAAGATTTTTTTCTCTCTCCCCATTTCCTGGCTTGTTTTTTTCTTCATTGGCTTCCTTCTCAGGCAGGCTCTCCCCATATGCCGGCCATGATGGCCAAGAGCAGTTTAGATTGCATCATCTTTAGAGCAAGTAATCTCAGAAGAAGAAGAAAATAATAAAAGCACCTCTCTCTCATGATACCCACAGGAATCTCTGAAAATAAATCTGATTGATCTTACTTGAAACACGTGCTCACCATTGAATATATTATGTCCAGAGCCAGGGTGCTCTGTTCAGCCTCTCCTGTGGCTGAAGAGGTAGAGTCATGGGATTGATTGCTCAACAGATCTTTTGGGAGGAGAAGTTTCTGAAGAGAAAGATGCTGGACATAAAATAAAGGACCAAGTAATGATAGTGAGTAAGAAAGGGATGTAAAAGGACTACAACGTCTGAATTTGCTTATTATTATTCCAATCATTGTTAGTTCTCCTCTAGTTTTGAATAGCACATATCTGCTCATATATTTCTGATTGTATGTTTACAAAAAAAGAAAAACTATTGTTCTCATTTTCTCTCATTATACTATAAACTTTCCTAGGTGAAAGACCATGTCACTCCTGTTTAACAACTTTAAACAATAAGGTGTTACATAAAAAATAAATGCTGACAAATATTCTGATAAGAAGACCAGTTAGAATACATGTAAAACTAGACCACATTGTATTTCATCTCACTTTGGAGGATGGTGTTGATTTGGTGGGGGGCAGCTTTTCAGGTATTTTCCTGTCTATGTTCATTCTGTCTACTATGAAGACTGCAAGTTTCTTAAAGACACTAGGAAGGTCAGAACTATGGACTCTTCACAGGTGCCAGATCTCTGATTCTTTTTTCAAATCTATACCATTTGGATAGTACCTAAACTGAAACATTGATTGAATAATTAGTTAATTTAGTTATTCAAGAAAAATTATCATTACCATTGTTAATATTAAATATTAGCACCTACAGTATGCCATAGGCACTGGGTTAATCCTTGCGGATGCAGCCAGGGACAAGTCATGCCCTGCCTTCCCAGCATTCATAGCTGCTGGATCAGACCAAATCCCAAACAACAGAGAGTTATGACTCTTAGGAAAGAGGATTCACAGGGGCCTATGGACACACACAACCAGAGACTACACCTTGTATAAGAACACAAGCTCTACTAGTTTCCTAGGGCTGCCATAATAAATTACTACAAGTTTCATGGCTTAACCAACAGAAATTTATTCTCTCACGGTTCTGGAGGCTTGAAATCAAGGAACTGGTAAGATTATACTTTCTCCAGAGGCTCTGGGGAGAATCTGGATTCCTTATCTCTTCTAGCCTCTAGTAGTTGCTGGTTTCTTTGGCTGCAGCCACATTGCTCCAGTCTCTTCATCTGTCTTCATGTGGCCTTCTCCTCTGTAGGCCTTCTTCTTTATGTGTCTCTTATGAGGACACTTGTCATTGGATTTAAGGTCCACTTGGATAATCCAGGAGAATTTCTTCATTCAAGATCCTTAACTTAATTACATTTGCAGAGACCTTTTTTTTTCTAAATAAGGTAACATTTACAAGTTCCAGAGGTAAAGATGTGGACATATCTTTTTTGTCGGTACTAGTCAGCCCACTGTAGAGGGCTGGCCTTCCAGAAGCAAGTCAACATGAAAGTTGAGACCTACAATATGAGTAAGCGTCTGGGGAATCGAGTTTGGAGGAGTGTTCCAGACTGAGAACAGCATGTTCAAAGCCTAGAGGCAACAGCATGGTGTAATCAAGGAACTGAAAGAAGTTCCTGTTTGGCCTTAGCTCAGAGCACTAGAGAAATAAAATAGAGACAAGGCTGGAGAGGGGGGCAGGAGCCAAATTGTGTGTAAGCCACATAAAGGAGTTTTGTGTTTATCCTTAGGCAATGGGAAGTCATTGAATGTTGTAAGAAGAGAAGAGATATAATCAAATATGCACTTTTGGAAGATCTTGCATATGGAAAATGGATTAAGAGAAACCTAAAGTGGAGGCAGGGAACCAGTGAGGAAGTTACTACCTTGGTTCGGGAGAAAGAATGAAAATGGTCAGGGGGAAAATAGCGAGAAATACCCAGATCCAACGAGTATTTAGTGTAAAGCTGGCAGAATATACTGATCGATTCGATGTGGAGAGGAGAGAAAGACAGGGAAGTATCAGGAATGACACTGAACTTTCTGAGTGTCACAGGTTGACTTGTGTCCCCCCGCAAAATGCATATGTTGAAATCCTAACCCATGGCGCCTCAGAAGTGACCTTATTTAGAGACAGGGATTTTACAGAGGTGATCAAGTTAAAATGAGGTCATTGTGGTGGGCTCTATTGCAATATGACTGTGTTCTTATACGAAGGGAAAATCTGGAGACAGACATGCACACAAGGAGAACACCATGTGAAGACGTGGGCAGATATCAGGGTGATGCTCAACGTGCCAGGGAGCCACAGAGATTCTAGCAAACCACCAGAAGCTATGGCAGAGGCATGAAACAGGCTCTCCCTGCCATTCCTCAGAAGGAATCAATCCCACTGAACCCTTCATCTCTGGCTTCTAGTCTCCAGGACCGTAAGACAATACATTACTATCATTCAAGCCAGTTAGTTTGTGGTACTTAGTTATGGCAACCCTAGCCAAGTAAGAACCCAGGGACACTGGGTGATGCCATCTGTGGACTTAGGGAGCACTGGAGAAACAGCCACCTGGGGAGGACTGATGCTTTCACTTACCAACTAAGTAATTTTCCAGCTGCACATTTAAAAATTGTTTTTCTTCATCTGAAATTGAGGTAATATATCACTTACAGCAAAATCAGTTCCCAAATGATCAAGCAGCTAGATCATTTGAACTAAATCAAGATTGTGTTGTTACTTGAATACAAATTAGAGGCAAAGTTTTAAAGAGAAAAACCATAATGTTTTCATTACTTTCTACCCCAAAGCAAAGAAGACATTCTTGTCCCCCAGGTCATTATTTGGAGAAGCAGGCTGAAGGAATATTCTGATGTCTGCTCTTCAAGTAGGATACTAATAAGTCTGAATCAGTTGAATGTATTTAATCTATGTAGTGTTTCAAATAAGTGAGATCTGTGATTACAGTAAAATATCTGTCAATACAAAGTAGCATTTTTATTAAATCTGTTTATACCAAGTACAAGAACATCAGTGCCTAGTCCAGTACTTGCCATAGAGTAGAAGAAACTCAGTAACTATTTGTTGAATGAATAAGTAAATTATGTAGTCATCAAACATTAATATTGGAAATGTAAGTGAAAGATTATCTTCACCAGTAGTTTTCAGATAATTTTTAGCTTCAGAACTTCTTGTTCAAAGACATCTTGCATGAAGCTCATGACATGAAACTGATGAAACAACACTATGCTGGTTAAAGCGTTGTTAGAGATTCATTGTACTAAAACTCCACCATCTTCCTCCTCATCAATCTTCTATTGAAGTAGAAATTTTAGGGCCCTAATGGAGAACATTTTTGAAAAGTACTGATTAGAGTTCCAGCTATACATGGCAGACTGTCTCTTACTTTTGAAATCCCTCCTGAACCCCACTAACACTATAACAAAGAACTTTGATTTTTTTAAAGTTATATTTCACAAGGGCCAAGAGAAAGGTAGAGTGCATGAAAGATTTCAGCAATTTTTTGGAACACAGAAAGTCAGTGAAGGAGCAGAAGGGAGGAAACTACCAGCTAAGTACTGGCAAAAGATGCACCAATTTGTGGGCAAAGCCCTGAAAAGCTCAGGACTGGAGGCCCCAGGTGCCACAGAAGGTGGGGGTGAAGTACAGGGCTGGAAATGGCATTAGTCAAAGTCAGTGAACAGAGCCACAGAACTTCCAGAATGTGCTGTACACCTGCATGCAGGTGACGATAACTCTTCAGGAGACCAGAGGAGTTTCCCCAGAAAATGTTGATAAAGCTCTGAGATGGAGACTCGGGGGCTCCAGATATGGCTCCAGAGAAAAAAAGAGAATGAGAAGGAGGTAATGAAAGTCTGTAATCTGAATGGTGAAGTCCCTAATCTTTTTATTTCCCTTCCCTGCTCTCAGAATATCAGCAGCCAGTCTGAACATTGAAGCCTTCCAGGTAAGAGATTAAAGAACTTGTCTCTTAAGAAACTGCCTGACCCAGAACAAAAACCTCCATTGCGTGCCGACATTTAGAAGCCCCTCAACTAAAGAGCATGTTCCATACCCACTCACTTTAAGGTGAATTTCATTAAAAATTATGCAAGAAAAAAATTAAACAAGAAAATTTCTCAAACTTAAAACTTCAAGTCTCTAGTTTGAAAATCCTCTTCAAATGCTTAGCAAGAAAACCTTTTTAATTGTTTTGAATAAAGACCCACATCAAGACTCACCAATTAGAAATTTCAGGGCACTAAAGATAAAGAAAAATACCTAAAAGCTTCTAGAGATGTTTTTTAAACATGTCAAATACAACCAAGGGATATAGAAGCCAATGGAAAATGCCTTCAAAATTGGGTGGGAAAAAAAAGATTTTTGGTTTAAATTCTAATACCAAGCCAAATAATAAGACAAGTATAAAGGTGGAACACAAATGGTCTCAAAAGACTAAGGAGATCTTTTTAAATTAAATAATCAGATTAGCCTATAAAACAATAGTGTAGGCATCCTGGCTTTCCCTCCAGCCCTGCTATTCTCCCCAGCTCTGGGCTTGGCCACATCCTTTCTCCTTCCTGCGCTGTGCTGTTTCTTCCCTTCAACACCCCAGGCCAAATGGCTGCACAAAACTTGATTGCCCCAGAGGACCTCCACTGGAGGCCAAAAGCCAGCAGGATAATAAAAGTTGGCAAAAAGAAAAGAGGGAGATCTTGAAAAGATACTTTTAATTAGGTGATTCAAAACAGCTAGATCATTTATTGACTCAATTCCAGGGTGTTGTGGTTTCCAGTTATGACTTTCAGATAGGCATGATTTTACTGTATTTGCTTAGGAAACTTAAAATAATTCAATATCAAACTTAATGAGACAATGATGGTAATTTATAGATTTTTAAAAGAAGGAAAGTAAAAGAAAAGCAATGCTTATACCATGGTAAGTCCAGATCTTCCAGAGCAGCTGATGAAAATATCAAGTACCTTGTTGTTAGACTAGGATTTATGCTTATGTTGTTTTACACACATACACACACACATACACAGACGCACACAGTTTTTAGTAAGACCTTCAAGAAAAGGACATAGCTCCTTTGGACAAATGTCTGTTCACAACAATAGCATAAATTAGGAATCCTATGCAATAATCAGAAGCATTGAGTCTATTTCTCTTCAAATCAAAGTTACCCTCTCCTAGAATATGTAAACCTTGTGCAAAGACAAAACCGTGGTGGAAGTGTCAAAATTAAAATTGTATTCCTTCAATGTGAGACTGTGATCCTTGGTAAAATGCAATTACACCAAGAAATAGGAGTGCATTAAACTGTGAGAGGAGCCATCAAAGGTTTGCTGCCACCAAGTTTGAGAACCTTTGAAAAAGCAGGTTTGTACAGAGGGGGAAACGTGGGCACAGACTAGAAAATGAGCACAGCAATGAAGCACATCAGAGACAAAGGTCTCAATGTCTCAGGTGTCACAGCTGACCTCACAGTTATCTGCATGGTGCTTGCTTATTCACTAAGAGATATTAATTCCACGCTTAAAATATGCCAGGTATTGTTTGAGGCTCTTAGGACATGATTGATTCAAACAGATAAAGACCTCAGCCCTCAAAGGGCTTACTTTTTAGCAGGAAGAGACAGAAAATGAACAATAAACAGAACATAAAATTAAATCCTACGGTATTTTAGAAGGTGATAAATTGTCATAGGAAAAAAAGAAGAAAAGCAGAGCACAGTCTGGGGATTAGGGATACCAGGGTAGTAGGAGCGGTTTCCAATTTTAAATAAGGTGGGTGGTTTGCATTTTCAAATAGGTAATTCAGTTAAGACTCCGCTGAGATGCCAAGTTTAAAAACCATAAAGTGCATCTGTGACAACTGCCAGACACTGAAAATTCACATAACACATGGGCTAAGAGGTAGTGAAGGCGTTTATTATCCTCTCTGGATATTTATAGGTGTTCAAATAACATCACATTATCTCCTTTATTGTTTCATGAATGCAAGGGACATGCTGAGTTTCACAATCAAAAGCAAAGAAAAATATGTCTGTTTGAGCAATGTCACACCTTCACCTCCTCTTCATCTGTAGACCTGCCTGTGTACAAATCACGCTTAGTTTGTTGGGTGTTTGCTTCATCAATATGTGAAAATGTTTAAATATTTGAATTAAATATTCTGTTTAAAGACGACAATTACTGTAAGTGTTGATAGTGTTGTGATCTGCCTCATACTGAAAGAATAAAAGACCAGAGAAAGCATTGTTTCAGTATGTTCTTCCTTTCTAATAGAAGGTAGGTCCTTAATCACCAGGTTCTGCTCTCTGTCATTAGCATTCAGGAAGTTGAAACAGCATTATTTGGTAATTGAAGCTCATTGAAAATTACAAGGAAGAAATAGTCATGAAAATCACACATAAGAGCAAGAATTCAAGTCAAGATTATTTTATCCTGGATTGATCAAACTATATCTTGAGATTTGCTTTATGTTGACTTTAACCTTCAAATCACACATTCATTAATCATGTCTGAACAAAACCTATGTGCTAGGACTGGAAAAGAAGAGAAAGAAGTCATCAAAACGTTAATTATCTGCCCAATGCAATTACTGAATAAGTTGAACAACTACTGCTAAAGTAAAACCTTGTTAAGCAAGATTATGTATCCTGAGTACATGTGACAGATGTTTTAGACACAAGTTTTCTGAGTAACATATGGCATTTTGCTTTAAATGTCTTGAGTTTGAGGTAGCTTTGAGACACCTGCAGTAAACGTTTCTTATTGGGAGGGAGGATTTGCTATGCAACAGTTAATTCCCATCCCAGCGGTGGAAATCCCTTTGTATGTTGGGGTCAGCTAGATCCTCTCTCTGCTGGCTTGTAGGGCACAGGCACATGATCCAGGATCAGCCATTTGGATAGTCCAACTGGAGACTCTGAATCTTGCATGCGATGCCAGGATGGTGGCCAGGGGGAGTCCGTTCCTGACACCCAAGACATAGTCGTAGTGCTGGAGGCAGCAGTGGTGGCAGCAGAACCCGTGGTTGTGGCAGTAGTGACTGCAGGTGCAGTATGTCTGCAGAGCCAAACTTTCCCTTTAGTGAGAGTTGTCTGTCATTCTAGCTTTGTAAACTCCTGGGGATGTCCTGCTCCAGTCCTTCAATCTGTCTCCCCTGTCTCACTCACAATCCTAAAACTGCCAGATACCTTATGACAGATTCACTTTCTGTTCAAGCTATCCAGGGTTGTTTCTGTCTTCAACCAAAAACCTTGACTGATGATATTCATGTGAAATCTGAATGAGTATCTAACCCCTTCGTCTCACAAAAGAGGAGAGGGGCTCTCAGAGAGGTCGTGACTTTCCCTGGGTTACTCAACAACAGTTGTTATCAACACCATGAACACCACGACTCAAATACCAAAGAGATTACTGAAAATGTATACATAGAACTCGGGAATTAAGATAAAGATAAATTCATTGCTTAAGCCTTGAGAATGAATAGCATCACCATTTGAGACTGTGCAATGGGACCAAAAGGGAGAGCTAAGAACTGAACCTTAGGGATAATTCACTTTTAAGAGTTGAATTTAACAAAACAGCATGCAAACTAAGCAAACTAGGAAGAGGCTGATAAAATATCAAGAAAGGAATAGGAATGTAGAGCCATTGAAATCAAGGGATAAGAGAGTGATTCAAAAGAGAATAATTGATTAGCAGGTGATGATGTAGTCAGTAAACTAAGAATTGAGAAGAGAATTGATTCTGGGATTATGAATTCATTTGTAAGTTAAGATACGTTTAAGATAGAAGTCCTTAGAGAGGCACTGAAGCCAAAGCCAGCTTGCAAAGTGTGCAGAGCGAGTTAGGCTATGAGGACAGGGAACGTTAACTTTTGTTTTAGAAAGCTTAGTGTAAGAAGAAAAGAAGAAATGAGATTGTGTGTCAAGCAATGCAGGAGTGAGGGATGGACTTTTGTGTAGGATGGCTGATTTAAACACCAAGAAGAAGGAACTAATGAAAAAGGATATGAGAAGTAAGGATAAGGACGGAGACACTTTCTGTTGAATATTTGGGTTCACACCCGCTTTCTCTTCAGTCAGTTGATGACTGGCTGAATATTTTTCTTGCTTGGTTTCATGTAGTTCTGGTCATAGCCCGTTGTGTGGTTAATCACATTTTCTATATTTGGCTCAATTGCTGTCTTTTTTTATTTTGTACTACCGCACAATAAGAACTAGATGTTATTCATCTAATAGGCACGGACATGTTCATCAACAGCAGGCCTGCACTACCCTCAGAAGGCAATTATCTCAATAAGTCAAGGCAGGGACAGTTAGTTGCCTGGAATACCTGACTGTTCCATGACCGCGTATGGAGTTGGAATGGATTTTGAGGGAGTAGCACTATTGGTTCCACATTGCATCTGTTATATAGGAGTCTCCCACAGTGAAAACCTAGCAGCCTCACCTGCCATTCCCAGATAACATCACTGGAGGAACTGTGGTGTCACTGAGTGTCTGGAAGGAAAGATCTTTTTGAGAAATTCACAGATCTCAGAAAAGACATTCTTGCTGCTGCCATCTGCATGAGTGGAGATGAAGCATCCAATTCCAAGTTACTCTATCATAACTGTTGTGGTAGAGGTATTGGGTGGTAGTGGGTACAGGCATTGATAAAACTCCTCTTCTGTCTAGACTCTGGCTGCATCTTGCATATAACAGACTTTGGGGACTGATGAGGTTGAATTCTCAACCAGTCTCCAGATTATTAGCTCAAAGTATTTGTCTCAAAAAGATTCACCATCTGTTAGCTCTGGGATCTTGGACAAATTACTTAACCTCTCAGAGGCCCAGTCTTCCCCTCTATAAAATAATTGTGTAGACTTCTGGGGCTCCTGAGGTGATAAAATAAGACATGCAAAGCACTGAGTCAAAGGCCTCAATAAACGATGGTGCTTTTGTTCAGTCTCTTTGAACTTTGAGATGTATTTTTTCATAATTAACAATTCCAGAACATTTGTGTGCTTGATGGGTAACGGGAAACAGCAGCCAAGCTAGTGAACCTCGGGTTGATTCATAACCTTAGCATTCTTAAACTAGGACATGGTGTGAGCCTGTGAGTATTAAAATGGAAGTTTTTAATATAAAATAAACATTTGGATATTAGCTCTAATATATTGGTTAAAAAATAAATCAATTTAATGTGAGACTTGTAGGCATTCAAACCATGTTAGGTTATGATTGTTTAGGGTGTGTTATATTTGCACATGACATTTATCTCTTGCTTCTCATGAGATCTCATAGAGCCTCAATGATCTCCACTATGTATATATGTGTGTATATACACACATACACATACACACACACATATATCACCAAGCATAAACTTCTGGGAGCCATATCAATGCAAAGATTGCCTTATATCCTCTAGTGAACCTGTCATGCAAATGTAGTATGTTACTGAAATATGCAGAAATATATAATATTTACACATTTGGAAGCTTTATAAACTTTTATGGGCCAATCTTCTTTTATTTCCGTGTGGCATGTAAAGAACACTTTTAGTATAATAGAAAAAGAATCTTGGTCTCATCCTTGACTCCTCTTTCTTTCACTCTCAACAACCTATCTGCCAGCAAACATTGTGGGCTCCTCCTTCAAACTATATTCAGGATTCAATAATGAATATCTTCTTACTAGGTCACCTCCATTCACCCTTGTCTCTTTACAGCCTGTTCTCCTCACAGCAGCCAGAGTAATACAGTAAGAACTTAAGTCACCTGTCTGTTCAAAAATCTCAAATGACTTCCACTCTGGGTATACACTCAAAAGATGTGAAAGCAGGGACTCAGGCAGATATTTGTACACTAATGATCATAGCATCATTATGAGCAATAGCCAGAAGATGGAAATAACCCGAGTATCCATGGATGGATGAATAGATAAACAAACTCTCTCTCTCTCTCTCTATATATATATATAAAATATATATATTCCATTGTGTGTGTATATATACATGTATATACTATACTATATATGTATATATTTGTATATATGTATATGTATATATGTATATATACTGTATAAATAAAATACATATATTCCATTGTGTGTATATATAAAAAATATATATATTCCATTGTGTGTGTATATATACATATATATTATACTATATGGATATATTTGTATATATGTATATAGACATATATATAATATACATATATTCCATTGTGTGTATATATACATATATACTATACTATATAGTGAGTATATATATACTATATACCTATATATACTATATATATTCCATTGTGTGTATATATACATATGCATATATACATGTATACATACATATATACTATAATATAGTGTGTGTATATACTATATACATGTATATACATACATAGTATATGTATATAGTATATATACATATATGTATATAGCACTATATATACTATATATGTGTATATATACACACACATGTGTATACTATATATACTATATATGTGTATATATACACACACAATATTATGCACACACACAATGATATACACTACAACACGGATGAATCTAGAAGACATTATGCTAAGTGAAATAAGTCAATCACAAAAGTAAAAATATTGTGTGATTCCACTTATACTAGGTATCTGAAATAGGCAGACAGATAGAGGCAGAAAGTAGAATAGTAGTTGCTAGAGTCTGCAGGTAGTGGACAATGGAGAGTTATTGTTTAAAGGGTACAGAGTTTTAGTTGGAGAAGATAAAAAAAGTTCTGGAGATGGATGGTGGTGATGGTTGCCCAACAATGTGAGTGTACTTAATGCCAATGAACTGTACATTTAAAAACAGTTAAAATGGTAAATTTTATGTCATGTCTATGTTACCACATTGTGATGGTTAACAATGAATGTCAACTTGATTGGATTGAAGGATGCAAAGTATTGTTTCTGGGTATGTCTGTAAGGGTGTTGCCAAAGGGGATTAACATTTGAGTCAATGGACTGGAAGAGGCAACCCCGCCCTCAATCTGGTGAGCACCACTCATCAGCTGCCAGAGCATCTAGAATAGAGCAGGCAGAAGAGAGTGGAAAGAGCACACTTTCTGAGTCTTCTGGCCTTCATCTTTCTTCCACGCTGCCCTCACACATCAGACTCCAAGTTCTTCAGCTTTTGGACCCTTGGACTTACACAGTGGTTTGCCAGGGGCTCTCCGGCCTTCGGCCACAGACTGAAGGCTGCCCTGTCAGCTTCCCTGCTTTTGAGACTTTGGGACTTGGACTGGCTTCCTTGCACCTCAGCTTACAGATGCCCTATCATGGGACTTTACCTTGTGATCGTGTGAGTCAATTCTCCTTAATAAACTCCCCTTCATATATACAAATATCCTATTAGTTCTGTCCCTTTAGAGAATACTGACTAATACACACACACACACACACACACACACACACACACAAATACCTATAAAACTGGAATGGCTACCCATTTCAGATTAAAAGCTCAAATTCTGATATTGTCCTAAAGATGCTATGCAATTGGATTCCATATTATCCTCTGCTCTAAGTTCTTTTGCCCTCACCCTTGTTCACTCCACTCCAGCCCATGGCAACTTCTTTGTAATCCTCAAACACCCAGAGCATGGAGCCTCTACAGGTGCTGCTGTTCACTCCACCTGGAATGCTGGGGTGCAAGACCCCCAGATACTCGCAGGGCTCACATGCCTCCCTGCCCCCACCCTTCATCTCCATGGAATGTGTTAATTCATTACTTGTAGTAGAATTTTGATAGAGTGAATATTAAATTTAGGCATCAAATTTTGAAGCAACAAAAATAGGAGAGAAAGTAGAGCTGATTTGTGACTGCTCTGAAATACATTATATTAGAGAAAGGTAAAACAGGGAAGGGGGAATGTATTTTCATCACAAACAGTGGTCAGGGAGCCTCCCTGAGAAGACACATCTAAGTAGGAACTGCTGTTAACAGACCAGTGTCTTGACTTTGCCATTTGTCTTTTCGTTAATTTATTTCAGAGCAGTCACAAATAAGTGCTATTGTTATAGAGATGCGTGCACCATGAGAATCCATCCCACCCACTGCCTGCTCCAGGCAGGAAGTGATTTTATAACATTTTACTGAGTAAGGATATATCTTCTTTGGAGGTTATTCTTTCAGAAACACTTACTTCTACCATAATTATATATAAAAATTAATTGTGAGTTATATGATGATCCTCATTTTATAGATGAAGAAATTAAGGTAGATAATTTAAGTTTCCTACATTATCAAATCGAGTTTGTGATAGGATTAAAATTCACACAAAACTCAAATGATCCACTTCTGAGTGGCTTTCTGAAGCTTATTGTTTTTGTTTTTGTTTTTTTTTTGAGACAGAGTCTCACTCTGTCTCCCAGGCTGGAGTACAGTGGCGCAATCTCAGCTCACTGCAACCTATACCTCCCAGGTTCCAGTGATTCTCCCACCTCAGCCTCCTGAGTAGCTGGGATTACAGGCACGTGCCACCATGCTCAGCTAATTTTTTGTATTGTTAGTAGAGACGGGGTTTCACCATGTTGGCCAGTCTGGTCTCGAACTCCTGACTTCAAGTGATCCTCCTGCCTCAGCCTCCCAAAGTGCTGGGATTACAGGCATAAACCACTGCACCTGGCCTTGAAGCTTATTGATTTTTATTAGCACACAATATCTTTTCTTTGGCAAGTAACATTTTCCACAAACCAGTATCTTTGGAGTAAAAGCGTACAACTTTTGACTCTATAAATGACTCCATTTTGAAAGTCTCTCAAATCGGGTTTTTAACTTATAAATGGCAACATATAATTTTCAGGGATGAAGTTAAAATTCTAGCATATCCAGTTCCATGGGATGTGTCAATTAATTACTTGTAGTAGAATTTTGGTAGAGTGAATATTAAATTCAGCCACTAAATTCCAAAGTAGCAAAAATGGGAGAGAAAATAGAGCTGATATGTGAGTGCTCTGAAATAAATCAACAGACAGGCAAATGACAAAGTCAAGATGTTAATCTGTTAATAATAGTTACCACTTACTGATGGCAAAGATTCTCTCCTTGACCAAAGTTCAGTCAGGCCTCTCCGAGCCGTCTCTGGACTGGACTTCAGCCTCAGCTCCTGTTCTTGCCAAACCTGCAGAGGCCAGACCTAGCAAGAATCCTGCTAAGTCACTTTAGAGAAAATTTCTTACCCTTGATATCTGATTACCCTTGATATCTGATCAAGCTCCTCTTCCTCTACTTTTGATATGTAAGTCCTTGACCTGCCTTCAGCAAGAATCCTGTTAAGTCAGTTTAGTAAGAATCCCCCCTACCCTTGATGTCTCCGTTTAGTAGAGTTCCATGCACTGAAGCCCTCACTCTACCCATTGACTACAAAGCCCCAGCTGTCTGCTGTCTCTGGAGTTGAGCTCAGTCTCTCTCCTCTGTTGCAATAGTCTTGACACCTATTGCAAGAGTCCTGAACAGAGTCTTTCAGTCTTACCATTTTAACAAGTGTCAGAATAACTTTTTCTTTACCGCTGAGCATCTTTCCATTTATTTATTCTGTCTGTATTCTCTTTCAAGGTCTTGCAATTTATTTATTAACTGATGGGAAATTCACACTTTGGGGTGCTTTGGGTGAATGATAAGAGAATTACACTGTTTGGATTGATGCGCTGTTTTGAAGTTAGTGATGAGAACAAACAAAGAAGAGAAGGAAAAGATGGTAAATTTCAGTTTATCACCTGGAAGATTGGTTAAAAGGTCCTATTCTGCCATCTGGTTCCTAGATATCTCTAAACACATTTTTAATAGTTTTGGTAAATTGAGACACTGTCTTCAGAGGCTGCTGCTCATGATTTAACAAGATTCTTAGTTGAGAGGGACAAATAGTCCTTACTTGGACATTTGAATATTGGAAGTGAGGCAGCTCACTCTCCAAGGAGTATTTTTCCACAATTCTGTAGCTGGTATGGGAAAGGATCATGTAAAAAGGAGAATAACCTGGGCTGAGAACTAATCTCTCCAAATCTTACTGATGGAATCTTATTTCATTTTATAAGGTGGAAATGTTTGTTAAGTTTTTATGTAAGGTTTTTGTGAAGCAATGCAATTCATTTTTGTTATGGTGCATTTTACTTCGTATTTTCATATTTTTGTTACAATTTCCAATTGAACTGCAAGACCACTTGTACCTACTTTATGATAACTAACTTATGTGGCCTTGCAAACAAAATTTTAGAAACTCACTAACCCAGAGAGACACTCATAATCTTATCCCATCAAAAGCAATTTTGTTGGCTTTTTAACCTACAAGGCTGCATTCGTGATTCAAAGCCTTAATAGACTAGCATCACAACCAGCAAAAATAATCACACCAGTTGTTAATTAAATTTAAGACAGTGATAAGGAGAAAATGGTCACAGTAATCATGTATTAAGAGATTAAAAATAACTCCCCCAAATAGGCTGCTGAAATTCACATCACAGAGTATGATGTTGAGCATTTTAAAGCTCTCACTACCCAGCACTCAACAAACAAAGGCACGGAAACTCAGCTGAATGAGAGGAAAATTCTCTTATCTTGCATGGAATGATAATGAGAAACTTGATCTGTTATGCTGCCAACTCCAAGGTTGCTGTAAGTCAGTGATTTCATGGGGTCTTGCCAATAGTATGTTTATATTTAAGTGCAAATCAAGCTATGTCAAGGTTACAATGTTTAGTGGAAGAGAACATTTCAAACACCGAAGAACTAAATATTTTTAACCACAGGATCAAAAGGAGATGCCTTTTCCTCCTTATTGTGTACAAATCAGGACCTGAAACATTTGGGGCAGGAGAACCTGACAGGGAGAAAAACTCTTTTTAAAGGACAACACTGTTCTCTAGGCCAAGTGTAAAGTTAGAGCATTTCAGTACAGGAAAGAACCCCAGGAATCATCTGATTCAGCCCTCTCGTGTTCCAAAAGAGGAGACAGCAGCGAGGGAGAATAAGCTGGACTGGAATCCAGGTCTCCTGACTTACTACTGTTTCTTTCTGCCAGAAAGATGCCTTCCCTTGTGTCGGGGCGTGCAGGATTCCCTTCCTCAGGTGGAACACAAGGCTAGCCCGATGCCATACCACGTACAAATCATGTGTAAATGGTGTAGACCACCTCTGTCTATGTGGGGTGTCATCCTTGTATGGTGCTACAAATCCCACAGCCCACTAAGGAACAGCAGCTGGATAAAGCCTACTTCTTTACTTCCATCTCTTTAGTCTATCTGTATTCTCTTTCAACGGAATAAAGGCTTTGTAGGCTTTGTTTCTGCATCAATTCGTTAATATCTCAAGTACTTACTGTTTCCATATTTAATTCTCTTTTTAGTGCCATTCCAACTAAAGATTTGACTTCAAAAATTAGTAGATACAGGCTCCTGCCTGTAATTTGAGCACTTTTGGAGGCTGAGGTGGGTGGATCACTAAGGCCCAGAAGTTCGAGATCAGCCTGGGCAACATGGTGAGAGCCCGTCTCTATGTAAGAGAATAAAAGTATATATAAAGCCCTTCATATTTAGGCAATAACCTTTTTCTTTTACTGTATTAGCTCTTTATCATTCTACTGAAGTTTCCAGAAGGATTGGAAAGTGTCTTCTTATACCAATATTTTCATAGCTATGCAATGTATGGGACTTTTCCCTAAGGCTGTGCCTATAGTTGGTCAAGTTTTATAAAGAAAGTCATAAAAACATGGAACCAGTTATTTAGATTTAAGACAACTAAAATATTTATTTCAAATATCATTTGAAACTTTCTTCACCAACACTGCCATTTTTGGTCACAATTTTTCAACACCCAAAGCATTAATTTTTCTACACCAATCTAGGCTCAGAAGTAAGCTTCTAGGCAGGCTGATACTGGTGGAAGAGTAAACACAACACTTTTTGTAAGTGAATTTTAAAATCTTGTAGATATTGACTGATGAAATTCATCCCAGCTCCCCCACTCACTCAGTGTCAACGGAGATATAAAAAAGAGTTTTCTTCTTCCTGTCCCTCTTTTTCCTTCTTTCCTTTCTTTCCTTGAAAAATAAGTCTCAGTCACCTACTATCAAGTAGGCACTGAATTAGTGGCTGTGGAGCCAAAATAATTCATGGTTTCTGTCCTTAGGAGGGGGAACACATGTGAATAGATAAACTCTTTTCTTTTTTTTTAAGTATTCTTTTAACATTTTTGTTGCTGCGGTGAGGAGGGGAACAACTCATATACCAAAAAAGACATTTGAGTCAAAGGATCCCCATGGAAACACCCTGAGATCCTAGAGTGTTGATATTTTAATCTACAATTTTCCAAATGTAAGAATTTTCTTAAGCCATCTGATCAATTTAGTTTTTTCCTGGAGTTTGAGTATCAGTCCCCATGCATTCTGGAGTCAGGCCATGATTACTGATAGAAAAGAATTTCAGGAAACCTAACCAGTGAATGGGTTCTTGTAACAATCCAAAAAGCTGATAATACCAAAGGCTTCATCCTGGATTTAATGAAACTCCAAGAGTAAAAACTCTAAAGCCACAAATAAAGCAGAAAAAATACAAGAAAAATTACCTAAGAAATCCTCTGAAAGAAGTCCTTGCTTAGCTGTGAACTAACTACCTGTCACTCTGCCAGAGCACTGCACTAATTAAATACCCTGCATGAGAAATATCCTAGGGAAAACCAAACCTAATTCAATTGATCATCTTACTCAATGTATTAGTTTCCTAATGCTGCTGTAACAAATTATCACAAACTTAGCGGCTTAAAACAACACAAAGGTATTCCCTCTCAGTTCAGAAGGTCAGAAGCCTAAAATCAGATTCACTGGGCTGAAGTCAAGTTGTTCTCAGAGCTGGTTCCTTTTGGAGGATCTAGGAGAGAGTCTATTTCTTTACCTTTTCTAGCCTCTGGAGTCAGTGTACTTTCCCTGGTTCCTGATCTGTTCCCCACATCACTCTAAGTTCTGTGATTGCCACATCTCCTACTTCCTCCTTTGACCTTCTTTCCCCACTCTTACAAGGACCACTGTGATTACACTGGGCCCCCTAGACCTTCCCATCTCAAAAACCTTAACTTAATTACATCTGCAAAATCTCTTTTGCCTTAAGGATCGTACACACAGGTTTTCAGCATTACAATGTAGATATTTTTGTGGGGCCATTATTTAACCTATCACAGTCAGCCAGAAGTCAACTGGACTGACGGAAAACTTCCAATTCACTCATCAATGTGGGTTAGAACAAGGCTGAAATGTGGACATTTAGATGACCTATTGCTCATCTTTCTGGACTATTTCTTTTCACGTTCAGTGTGGGAGTTTTTGTTACTGGCTAGACAGAGACACAGATTCTGGTTATTTTTTTTAAAACCATTGCTTGCTAAGTCATGTTCCCATCTCTAATGTAATTTGCTTTACACTCTAACCCCAACGTTGCTTTTGGCACTTGGTCCTGACCAATTCCCTCCTATTCATGGTGTTTGTAATTGACCCCCAGTGATACTGATGTTCAACTTGAGAGATTTCCCCTATTTCCTCCCCTCTCCAGTTTTTAAACTTTCTAGGGTTTTCACAATATGTTGTGTTTTTGAGCCAAATGCAAATTTAATGGTTGTACATTATTTCTTTGAAAATTTAATGAATCTGTTTAAGAAGATGACATCTAATTTTGATATCCATCCAATGATTTCTATAAAATAGAGGATCCTTAGTGTATAATCTATACAAATTTCAGTCAATACAATAATTTTTCAACATTTTTAAATATGTTTAGGGGAAGAGAGAATCAAAATCATACTATAAGACACCATAAGGTCATACTATTTCTCTCCTACTGTCACTTATATAGAGATATAATTGAACAACGTAGTGCCTTGTGCTATTTATATTTGTTAGTCTTCTCAATTAGATTAGTTGCTCTTAATAGAAAAAAAAACCCTTTGCTTCTTTTATATGCTCAATGATAAATTGTATTGAATTGGCCACACAATTAGCAATCAAATTATTTTTGGCTGATTAGTCTTTTCTTATAAGTCACATATGGCTATATGATTTTATTCCTTTCTACATATTTGGAAACATTTCAATTTAAACAAATTATATCTATGAAAACTTGGGTTGCAAAAAAGAAAAATCATAATATGATGATTTACTTTCAATTAGGATATAAACTCCTATCCATGAGAACTATCCACTGGGAAAAAAAAAATATATATATATATATTTGTACAGGAATATATTGATTGAGAAATTAGGATATGGTTGCACCCTGATTTATTGCTTTGTTTTTAATCTTCAGCTTTCAAGCAATATTTAAAATATCCATGTACTGCTTTATAATTCCATTATTCTATTCTTTTTAGAGAGAGAAAAACAGAGTGTTGCTCTGTCACCCTGGCTGGAGTGCAGTGGCACAACCGCAGCTCACTGCAGCTTCAAACTCCTGGGCTCAAGTGATCCTCCCACCTCAGCCCCTCAGAGCACTGGAATTACAGATGTGAGCCATTCACCATATTATTACTTATTCTTAATACCCCACCTTTGATTCTGGTTTATAGATCATGATAGTTTCAACATTTACCATTTTTAAAACTTTCATTGTATTTTGTTTTGATTTTTACTTTTTACTAATGTGTAGCACATCTAAGAAAGCATATGGGTCACGGTGTCCAGCCCAATCTATCTTCATAAAGTACCACCCCTCTCATAACCCCACAAAGGTGTAGAAATGGAACATTGTTAGTGTTCCAGAAGCCCCAGTCCCTCCTTCCCAAGTTAACCTTCCCTCAACTTCTAATACCACAGATCAATTTTGCTTGCTTCGGAACTCATTTTATTATAAAATTTGCTTGTTTACTTGTGTCCAATTGTAAAAAGGTTCAAATTCTGCTGCCCCTAACCCCCCCCCCCCCCCCCGCCAAAAGGAAAAGGTTCCAGGAGATCCTCAGGATATATTTTCTTTCTTCTTTTTAATAGAGAAATTTAGTAATGCAGTTAATTATCTCAATAATGTTATTTTCATCATTAAATCCATCTTTCTTCTTACTTACTAATGGACCTCCTGTTTCTTTTCTCTCCATTCCTTTTACAAAAGCCTTGGAAGTCCCTCTAATCCTTACACCTACACATTCCTTCCAGGGACTGCTGTCCTTTCCTGTCCCTTGTTGTTCTCAGGGGTCCTCTGGTCAGAGCCCACCTTCTTTCTCACTCTCAGAGGGAGATGCATTTTATATCTTTCAAGGTGAACTCTCCTATTTTCCTTTGTGAGTTCTCAATACAAGTGTACTTTTCTTGTCTTAAAAGAAAAAAAAAATCCCATATGTATTAATTACAGAGTGTGGTTTACATCTCTGAAGATTCCTGGGGGCACTTACAAGCATTTAATAATTATCATTTCTTTTGTCTGGGTTATTTTATTCTTAAAATTTTAAACCTAGGAATCGTGCCTTATATTGCTTTGGGCTATATGTTCACCAGTTTTTACCATGCCAAATTCAAATGGCCACTGTGTCTTCTTGTCTGTGACTCTCATCCTCATTGACTTCCCTCTCCTGTGTTCAGAGGCAGATTGAAGCTTTGGCTGAGGCTCTATCCTCTGCTTCTAATATCAATGCTTCTCTCTCTGACTAATGGACCATTTAGATGATGGATATACTATGTGCTTGTTTTCCAGAAGATGCTTCGAATAATTCTTTCCAAGGAAATATTTTGAGCGCTCTAAGGAATTTGAAGAATTGAAAACTCTAAGTACATCTCACATTCTTGATACACTTGAACTGTAGGGCCACAGAATATTATAGACGATAAAGCTCTTGACTGGAAGAGAGGAAACATGTGTTCTTATCTTGGGCAGCCAGCTAACCAGCTATAGGATTTGAGGCAGCCATCTGTAGGCATTTTTCCTCATCTGCTACAGGGATTGTGCTACAGAGATTTTCCATGGATGTGAGGAGGAAAAGTACCTTGTACCTCTAGAGACATGGAAGAATCTATAAGGGTGCATATTTTTATGACCCAAACTATAAGAAGTGAAATTACTGAAAATTATCTCAGGTTGTAGAGATGCATGGAAGCTTCACTGAAAAGGTGTTGTGTGAGAAAATTAGTTTTAAAAGGTTGAAAATACTGAGCAACAATATCTTTAGGATCTTTGATTTCTGATATTTATGAAGATCTTTAGGTTCCTTTCATTTCTTGAATTTTTGATGGCATGAGTCCTTCTCTTTTCCTGTGCCCTGCCCTCCGTGGAGTTTGTTATAAATTATACAGTCCCCACCGAGGGTTTCTAGGCCTTTTACTCCTCCAGATTTCCTAACGAAAATAAATAATTCTTTCTACTCAGTAAGAAATATAATCGAAAACCAAAGGACCAAGTCCTCCGAGCAGGAAGCTCGCCCAGCCCAACTCTCTTGTCTGTGTTCCCTGCTGCTCGGTGCTGCCAGAACTGGGATGCTGGAAAGAACAGTGGGTTGAATTTCAGATCTGAGTCTTTTTGGTCCTGTATTTCCCATTGTTGATAGGGTTCAGGACACACTACCCCAAACTATTTTAAGCTGAAAGAATTTTAGAAAACTGCAGAAGCAGGAAGGCCGCTCCGATCCCTCACCTTTCTCACCTGCAGCAGGTCATAAAACCTAACAAGCATTTTCTGACCTTCCACTGATGCAGGGCATGAGACCCTAATTCGTAAGGTGCCCTCCCTATACCCGGAGAAAAGGCATAGCCTTGTCTCTGAAGACACAGGGTCACAGAGAAGAATCTAAACAAACGAGTCTTGCGAAGTTCCCCCCAGTTACTAGATCCAAGCATATTCATCCACAACTGTCTGCTCCTCATCAAACTTAGCATAAAAATACACAAGTTTACTATGTCTTTGTCTCTCTGTTGCCTTATGAAGGCTCTCATGCCACATAAAACTTATAATAAATACATTTGTATGCTCTTCTCTCGTTAACCAGCCTTTTGTTATAGAGGCCTCAGCCCCAAACCTAGCTTTGGTGAGAAAACGGTACTTTTCTTCTCCTATACTAACTACGCGGATGACAGGAGCACTCTTTCACCTCCTGGGGCTCAATCTCTGAATGATAAATTTCCATTTTTCTTCCTGTACTCTTAGAACTGGCCTAGAATCAGCTCTGGGGAGAGCTCCCTTATTGCAAGGAGACCAAAAGACTCTGAGGGCACTCGGTCTGCCAAAAGAGCCTTCCAACTAGAGCTCTGTTTTTCACGAGAGTCGATTTGGGCTGGGGTGAGGGGCAGGAGCCCTCAGAGAAAATCCTTCAAGAAAAGCCCCAGAAGAATGGCAGCTCCAGGGACAGGGATTTTAAACGAGGGGAGCCAGCTGCTCCTTCTCCCCATTCCCATCTCAGACCTGCAGAGACACCAAGAGGAAGACTGGGGTGACAGAATTCCTTAGCAGTTGTTTGGTGATGGTGGCACCTAGGAAACAAACTATGAGATATATGACCAACAGCATAGGGACGACCAAGGTGAGAGGGATGCTGGAGAAGTAAGGACTCCTTCGAAAACATCTGGAGATGATCATAAACTAAACCTTTTTAAATACTATTTTGGAGTAAGTTAAATGACACCATATTATTTATCTGTCTTTGCCACTTGGCCTCAGGAGAAGCTGGTCTCAGAATGAAACTCCAAAGACTGGATCTCAATGGGCAGCCTCCCAATGACTTTTTCCTCTCCTAGGATGATGTATTGGAAAGAAATGCTGTGAGTCCCTGCATCCCAGAATGCAAGGTAGAGCCCCTCTGAAGAGGGACCCTGGTAGCAGTGAAGAGGTGGGGTGAAAGTCCGTTCCAGTGGGCAGAAGACCTTTCCTTGCACCTGAAGACTTACATTGTCGTGGGACAAGGGAACAGATCATTACAACTGTAAAGAATTAACTTGCATGAATAGTGAGGCACTGGAGTGCAGTGAGCCCAAAAAAGGTTAAGCTTTCTTATGCATGCGCGCGCGCACACACACACACACACACACACACACACACACACGCAAAGGGGGAAAAGATACCTGAGAAATGGACACTATTTTCCTAATGACTGCCAAGAGTTGACTATGGACTCCTTCCATCAAATGGCCAGATAAGCAATGAGGCCCTTCCTAGCTAGGACTTGGAAGCATTTTGGTCAAAGTAATGGAAGGGCTGAGCCTGTTTTGCTGACTCCCACAGGAAGTGGTGGGCCGAGAGCACAGCTACAGGCTTTCCTGTGCAGCGTAAATTGGCCCAATGTGCGCAAAACATTCTTATCTGATAAAGAACTGGAAGTGCGAGTGTGTGCTAAAATGTTGGAAATAATATTGGGTCTCTGCTTCACTCGTCCCTCATTTTTCTTTCTCTGTTGTCTCTTCTTCATCTTTGGCAATCATACTGGCCTCTGGGTTCTTTTCTAGCTTCTCATATGGTTTTGATTAGGAAAGACAAATATAACAGAGAACAGAGCTGATCTGGCTTTTCCCTCTTCTTTTGGATGAATGTGCTTAATTGTTAATCTTCTTGTATGTTTACATCAGAAATACACATACACACACAGACCCACACACACATACACACAAATATTCAACTTAAAATCATCCCTTTTTGGCCTATCCCTTTTTAAAAGATGTCAAGGCAAAAAAGTGTTAATAGAAAACCAACTACACTTGGCTAAAATCTGTTTCTTTTCTAGGAGGAATAAACTAAACCTGTCATCAGACATTTGATTTCCAGTCCTGGCTCAGCATCTAACTAGCTGTGCGCCTTTAGACAATTTTCTCGAAGCTTCTGGTGTTAATTTCCTCATCTCTAAAGATGACAAATTTGGATTAGGTAAACTCCCAAGTACCTCCCAGGAGATGTTATGATTATCTTTGTAAGGTATATTGGTACCACATTTATGATAAAAGCTAAAATGGGTCTCTACATGCATAGGAAAATGAAGGCAAAAATAGCAAAACAAAACAGGCATTTGTATTTATTTCTCTAATGAAATTTTTTACATGGCCAAAAAGTAAAGTGTTTTCCAGTTTATTAGCACCATTTTACTAAGCACATAGGCGCAGCAGGAACACAGATTTCAGAGCCATGTACAGTATCTGACACTTAGAATGCACATAGTAAAAGTCTGCTGGAGGGTGTACTGCTCTAGCTGCTAACCAACCAAAGTGTAGTTGGTTTTCTATTAATACTTTTTTTCCTTGACATCTTTTAAAAAAGGATAGGCTAAAAAGGGATGCTTTTAAGTTGAATATTTGTGTGTATGTGTATGTGTGTGTCTGTGTGTATGTGTGTGTGTGTATTTCTGATGTAAACACACAACACTAGCATAGCCTAGTGACAAGAGCACAGAATTTATAATAGTAAGACTCAAGTCTCAGCAGCCCCACTACTTACAGCTCTGTAATTAAGAACTAACCTTTCTAAGCCTCAGTTTCCTCAACTGCACAATGGGATGAATACCTGCACTTCAAACCTCAGGGTAAAATCAAATGACAAAATACGTATTAAAATGCTTCACAAAATGTTGAGTACTTGCAAATATTCAATTTGTTCTGTCACTGTCCTAAAGATACATGTCTGTCTCCTTAAACTCAGTATTCATTGGGCACCTTTGCACACTGTGATAAACCAATAATTTTACCCCAAATTGTAGCTGACTCATTCAACTTTAAACTGCAGGAAGTATACCTGGCCACTAAGACGAATGAACAAGAGAAATGAACACACCCATATAATTTTTTAAAATTAGCCAGTAAATCCATCTCACCAGATGAGTTGAGAAGTCTTTGCTTTCCAAATTCTACAGCCTCTAGTAGGGTGCTAGAAGCCTTTCCATCCTAAACACGGCCAACTCAAGGCAGAGGCCTGAAGGAGTTTGCCTCTTTTATCATCCTAAAATAGCTTTTGTGTGTGTGGCAAATTTTAAAACTTTTTATTTGGAAATAATTTGAAACTTACAGACAGCTTGCTTAAAAATAAAATGGATAAACACAGTTGAAATCCTCTACCCAGATTTACCTAACATTTCACCCATCTGCTTTATCATTTGCTGTTCCATCTATCTATCTATCTATCTATCTATCTATCTATCTATCTATCATCTATCTATCTATCATTTATCATCGAATTTCTTTCCTGAGCTATTTGAAGTAAGTTACATATGTCATGGTCTTTGACCCTTAAATATTTCAGGGTTTATTTCCTAAGAATAGGGGTATTTTTATACATTACCATAATACAGTTATCAACTTCTATAAATTTACTATTGAGACATCTTAAGATATCTTTTGCAGGAACTATGGCTTCTATGAAAGACAGTGGGATAACTGAGTGTCAGAATTCTCTTTCCGTTCTTGTCCTTGCTCTCCCACTCAAGAATACTAAACATTGAACATTCAAGCCTTAGAATGTATATCAAGGAAGTTGGCCTCTGCAACCTATAAAGTGACTTCTGGCTTTGAGCATTACTTGCTCTAAGACAAGGCTGCAGTTCTGTCCCTAGGCAAGTTCCCAGTTCCAGGAAACTTGGAGCAATACTTATTGGGTCTGGAGGTTTGGAGAGAGTGGTTAGAGATTCATATAACCTCACTGTTGGCCCTACATTGCATCATGTGGGCCTTCTTCAAAGACATTTATGGGCATAGTGAACTCATCTTGTTCACCGTTACCTGCTAAGACATTCCACCCCAGGGCTCAGTGTGCTGTTATCATCAAAAACACTGTGGTCCTGGCCAGGCGAGGTGGCTCCCGCCTGTAATCTCAGCACTTTGGGAGGCCGAGGCTGGTGGATCACCTGAGGTCGGGAGGTTGAGACCAGCCTGACCAACATGGAGAAACCCCGTCTCTACTAAAAATACAAAAAATTAGCCGGGCGTGGTGGTGCATGCCTGTAATCCCAGCTCCTCGGGAGGCTGAGGCAGAAGAATCATTTGAACCCGGGAGGCAGAGGTTGCAGTGAACTGAGATCGCACCATTGCACTCCAGCCTGGGCAACAAGAGTGAAACTCCGTCTCAAAACAACAACAACAACAACAACAACAACAACAACAACACTGTAGTCCCAAAATATGACTTTTTTTTCTAATATCAGTGTGTATGCATGCAATCTAGTGGAGAAGGGGGAAGAACATGTGGTAGTAAGCAGCAGCAGATTTCAAGTTATATATCCTTGTGTTTCACTCCAATAGAGTGTCTCTTACTTTTATTTTACCATTTATTGAAAATAAGCAAATTGCTGGTAAAGTATCCTAAACTTGCAATGGAAAAATGACTGTTTACAGAGTCACCTGCAAATCTACATTACACAACGTGAAAGTTAGTTTATTATTGGAAAGTAGAGGGGAATTGTCTTTACCTAAAGCATGTGGGGTCACAACTGTTCTATCTTCTGATGCCCCGAATGTACCAATACGCATCGTCCCCGGCCGGCCTGGCAGTTAGACCTCAAAGAGAATGCGTGGAGTGTTAGTGCCCCTAACAGTGGGGAGGTGCCCTGTCCACAATCTGGTAAATAAAAGGTTGTGAATGAGGGCAACTCCTTCGGTTTATAAAAATAAAAAAATTAAAAGGGCAGAGGAATTGAGCAAGGAACAAAACTCCAGCTTACAATGAAAACATCTTTTGAAATGTGGGATATTCGTTTTTGTATTTTGGGATCGGTTTTTACCCATTGTTCTCTATTGCTTACCCCCAAAATTACTGTCAATATGATTATTCATCCCCCATGAGTCTGTGTGTCACCAGTACAGTAAGGGGTGGCTCTGCTATTTTTAGACACACAGATTATCCAAGCAGAAGGGCACATTCCACTTCCATTCTGCTGAGGGCAGGCTACACCCTGGCACAGTTTTACTCCTAACCACACAAAGGCTTGTTTTGAGAGGGGAGTGAGCAGTGGGTTGAGGAAGGTTTCAGAGAATAAGAAGAAAAATATTTCTAGATTTGAACTTGAACAAAGTTAATGCTGATAGCAGAGTTAAATGACCTGCAAAATTCAAAAGTGCAGACGAGGCATTGCAATCCACACCCAGTGTTCCCTGCAGGCAAAGACTGTGTCTCCTGTGACCCACAAGGGTGAGATTGATTTGGAAAAACCCCAGAGGGTAGAACTGATCTTTGAGGATTAGCCAGTCTTTTGTTTAAGAGTTTAGTCAATATTTTAGTAGGGAAGTGGATGGTATCACAGGCTCTGATTAGCATGAGTGGCATGTTTCCTCCCTGAGTTGCTCCTGATCAGGGATACCTGACCTCCAGGTAGACTATACCCGCTAGCTTGCTGTCCCCTCTCCTGTCCCCACTCCCCAGGTTTTCTTAAAAGCCAAAACTACCTTCACCTGGAAAGGCAGGGCTATAAAGAGGCCATCAATGCCTTTGCCTGAAACCTACCTGTACACTCTACCTTCAGAGATGAAAGGCTCAAATGCCGCCTACACCCAGTGGCATAAATTTCACACGTCTGTCATTTTGGCTGCAAGGTAGGACATCTTCTGGCAAACTTAATAAGCAGATTATCTCAGTGATAGGAAATTATTGCTTAACGCAACTCTATTTCCCGTGGTTAAAGCATTTAGATAGCAGTAGTCACCTGACCTGGTGTGAAGTACAAATAGAAGTTTTGTTTCCTTTTTTCAATCTTTTTTCTTTTAAGCTTCCATTCTTTTAGGGGGGATGGGGAGGTTAGGTTTTATCTTTAATAGGCCTGGTTCATATAAAATAACTTGGGTTTGAATTGTGAAGCTGGTATCATATTAAACCTGATTTACAGAGTGGCCAGCACTTGCTTAACATGAAGTGCTCCTCCTGTTATTGGCAGGTCTATGATCCCTGTGCATGTGGCTGGTAATGGAGAGAGGCTGTTGCAAAGCTATGAAAGAGCAGAGGGGTGGCCGGGCGCGGTGGTTTACGCCTGTAATCCCAGCACTTTGGGAGGCTGACGTGGGTGGATCATGAGGTCAGGAGTTCAAGACCATCCTGGCCAACATGGTGAAACCCCGTCCCTACTAAAAACACAAAAAATTAGCCAGGCTGGTGGCACGTGTCTGTAGTCCCAACTACTCGGGAGGTTGAGGCAGGAGAATTGCTTCAACCTGGAATGTGGAGGCTGCAGTGAGCCGAGATTGCACCATCGCACTCCAGTCCAGCCTGGGCGACAGAGCAACTCTGTCTCCAACAAAAGAAGAAAGAAAGAGAGAGAAAGAGAGCGAGCTAGCATAGGGCAATAAATGGAACCTAAACTGAAGTATGGGGTTACTTATTGTACGTAATGCCAGTAAAAGCCAGTTCACATGCCAGGCATTTCTCAGAAATCGCAAGTCTCGACAGCTGATAGAAACCCAGACTTTCAGACTGAACTAATGTCCCTTCACCTCAGGCTGCATCCCAAAAATTGGACCCTCATCTGATCTTCCACTGCCTAGCCTGAAAAGACCACCTATAAAGTGGGAACACCTGGCCCAACAGGTAAAACACACCTCCCCAGCTGTTGTGCTAAGGCACAGTAATAGATTTGAGAGTGGTTTTAAAAGTTTAACATGTACGAATTCAGAAGTCTGCAGAAGCACATTTTTGAGTTTCACTACAAAAAGGGTATAACCTCAAAATATCTCTTTTATTCCAATAGTCCAAGTAAACAAATGCCACAGGCATTTATGTGACTTAGCAGGTCTGCATTTCATCAGTTTGTCAGGAAGCTAAACAATGTACCTATTAAAAACCCATAAAAAATTGGACACTATAATTCTGATTTTTATTTATAACTTAATTCCAGTGAGCTGGCACCAACCTTTTAGAGAGCTTTTTTTTTTTTTTTTTCCAAAACAGAGTATGACTCTGAGTCAAAACCAAATTGATTCCAGCTTTCTCAGTTTATTCATTTCCTTTTGATTTTCTGCATCTTTTAGTGGCCCTGCTGTTGCTGCTCCATTATTATGCTGCTGATTCCCTACACACCCTTTTTCCCCCAAAGAGATTGTAAAAAGTGAAGGGACGACATCCAGCAGTTCAAAGTCAGTACAGAAGTGAGATGGACAGGACCCATGTTTCAGCAAAAGAAGTTAATATATAATCAAAATAATAGTACTCTATTAGCAGTGGGGAGGGGAGGGAGATAAAGATACAAAAGACTGTTTTATGAAGCCAGTCAGCTTTTATAAAATTTCTCAATTTTATGAAAATTGACTTTCTCAAATTAGAGACCTTCCTTTTGACTCTCCTTTGGGACCTTCCTTTTGATTCTCCTTGGATGCCAGAGCAAAAGACACTACACAGGAGAAACAGCCTAGGTTTTGTAATCTCAAACCTGAGATATATGTACTGACTCTACTCCTTACTTATATGTATGATTTTGATAAATTACTTCAATACTCCGAACATCAGTTTCTTTATACGTAAGAGGAAGACATTAGTATAATATATGTTTTAGGGTATGGCTCTAAAACATATAATAGAATTCAAAAGATTCTACATTAAACAGCTATTGTAGTGCTTGACACATACTACATTCCGAATAAAGAGAAGTCACAATTGTTACTTTGTCAAATGCTTTTTTTTTTGCGTCAATTGAGATGATTATGTTTTGGATTTGTTTTCCTTCATTCTGTTAATGTGGCATATTTCATTGATTTTCATTTATCAAATCATCTCTGCATTCTGAGAGTAAATCCCACTTGGTCATGATATATAAACCTTTTAATAACCAAATTTGGGTGCCAGTACTTTGTGGAGAATTTTTGTATCAATATTCATAAGGGATATTTATCTGTAGTGGTTTTTTGTTTGTTGTAGTATCTGCTGGTTTTGCTGTCAGGATAATGCTGGCTTCATAAAATGAGTTGGGAAATGTTCCCTCCTCTGCAATTTTTTGGAAACATTGAGGATTGTTGTTAGTTCCTTAGATGTTTGTAATTTACCAGTGAAGCCATCTGGCTCAGGACTTTTCTTTACTGGAAGGTTTTTGATTACTCATTTAATCTACTTACTAGCTATAGGACTCTTCATGTTTTCTAGTTCTTCATAATTTAATTTTGGTAGCTGTGTATTTCTAGAAATTTGTGTATTTTATTTAGGTTAGACAATTTGTTGGCTTAATAATGTTCATAGCATTGTCTTAACTTTTTATTTCAACAAAATCAATAGTAATATCTCACTTTGCTTTCTGATTTTTGAGTCACCTTTTTTTTTATTAGTCAGTCTGGCTACAGGTTTGTCAATTTTGTTAATCCTTAGTCTCGTTACAGGTTTGTCAATTGTGTTAATCTTTTCAAAGAACCAACTTTTAGTTTCACTGGTTTTTCTCTATTGTTTTTCTATTCCCGATTTTGTTTATCTCTCCAGTAATCTATTATTTCCTTCATTCTTCAAACTTTAGGTTTAATTTGTTTTTCTTTTTCTAGTTCCATAAGAGGAACTTTAGGGTTTTTTTGTTTTTTTTGTTTTTTTTTTTGAGATCTTTCTTCTTTTTTTAATATAAACATTTATAGTTAGAAATTTCCCTCTTAATACTGCTTTTGCTGCATCCCATTGCTCTAGGTAATTTCTAATTACCCTTGTGATTTCTTCTTTGATCCATTGATTGTTTAAGAGTATATTATTTAATTTCCAAATATTTGTGTATTTTTCAGGTATTCTGTTACTGAGTATTAGCTTTACTCTATTGTAATCAGAAAAGTACTTTATATAATTTCAACCTTTGAAATTTATGAAGACTTGTCTTGTGGCCTACTATATTATCTATTCTGGATAATGTTCCATGTGCAATTGAGAAAAATGTATTCTGCTGTTGTTAGGTGGAGTGTTATCTACATGGCTGTCAGGTGTATTTAGTCTATAATGTTCTTCAAGTCACCATTTCCTTACTGATCTTCTCTCTTATTGTTCTATCCATTATTGAAACTGGAGCATTGAAGTCTCTTAGTATTATCTTAGAGCTGTCTATTTATCCCTCTAATTTTTCAATGTTTGCCTGAAATATTTTGGATCATTGATGTTTGGTGCATACACGTTTAAAATTTTTATATCTTATTCATAAATTGACCCTTTCATCAACATATAGTATCCTTCTTTGTCTTTATAACAACTTTTCACTTAAGGTTTATTTTGTCTGATATTACCTCAGTTCTCTTTTGGTTGGATACTTTTAGCTGGAATATCTTTTCATATCCTTTTACTTTCGATCTAATTCTATCTTTGTATCTGAAGTGAATCTCTTGTCAACAGCATATAGTTCTATCATTTTAAAATTCATTCTGCCAATCTATGCCTTTTCACTGGAGAGTTTAATCCATTAATATCTAACATAGTTACTGATAAGAATGGACTTGCTTTTGCATTTTATTGTGTTTTCTACATGTCTTGAAGCTTTTTTTTCCTTATTTCCTCTATTACTCTGTCTACTGTGTTGAGTTTTTGTAGTGACACCCTTCTCATTTAGTTTTGTATATACTTACATATATTTTCTTTGTTGTTACTACTGAAATTACATATAACATCCTAAAGCTATAACCATATAATTTAAATTGATATGAACTTAACTTCAATCATATTTAAAAACTACTCAAAGCTCCATCCCACCTCATGTTATTAACGTTACAATATTAATCTTTATATATTGTATATTCACTAAGAGATTTATGATCATGTATTATGCATTCATCTTATAAATCATGTAAAAACTAAAGATGGAGTTAAAACCAAAATTACAACACTAGTGGCATTTATATTTGCTCACATGTTTACCTTTAACAGAGATCTTTATATCTTCATCTGACATTGAGTTACTGTCTAGCATCATTTCTTTTCATCTGAACAACTCCCTTTAGCATTTCTTATAAGAGAAGTCTAGTGGTAGTGAGTTCCCTCAGTTTTTATTTGTCCAGGAATGTCTTAATTTCTCCCTCATTTTTAAAGGACAGTTTTGCTGGGTTGAGAATTCTCAGTTGACAGTTTTGTGTGTGTTTTGGGCTAAGGGTGTCATTCAGTACATTACATGTATCATCTCACAGCCTTGTGATCTCCATGGCTTCTGCTGAGAAATTAGGAAATAGTCTTATTAACGGTCCCCTATATGTGACAAGTTGCTTCTCTCTTAATGCTTTTAAGATTGTCTCCAGCTTTGCCTTTCAACAGTTTGACTATAATGTGTCTTGTTGTAAGTCTCTTTTGGTTTATCCTACTTGGAATTCATTGATCTTCTTGGATTTTTAGGTTCTCATATTTTATAAAATTAGGGATGTTTTGGTCATTATTTTAACAAATAAAGTCTTTGCCATTTTCTTTCTCTTTCTGTGACTTCCATAATGCACATATTGGTCCTCTTGATGGCATCCCATAAGTCCTTTAGTCTCTGTTCACTTTTCTTCCTTTTTCTTTCTGCTCTTCAGAGTCAATAATTTCAAATAACCTATCTTCAAATCCTCTGATTATTTTTTGGGCTAGCTCAGATTTGCTTTTGAGTCCCACTAGTGAATTTTTTGTTTCAGTTATTGTAGTTTTTAGCTCCAGAATTTCTGTTTGGTTCTCTTTTACAATTCTAATCTCTTTGTTGATATTCTCATTTTTTATACATCATTTTCAAGATTTTCTTTACTTCTTTTTTCATGTGTTACCTTGGCATTTTGAGCATATATAAGAGAGTTATTTTAAAGTTAGTCCAATGACTGAGCTTTCTCAGGAATAGTTTTTGTCATTTCATTTTATCCATTTAAATGAGTCATATTTTTCTGTATAGATTTTTTTTGTATACTTAGTGATTTTTTGTTGTTGAATATTGGGCATTTGACAATTATAATGTGGTAATTCTGAAAATCAGATTATCCCCCTCCCCAAGGTTTGCTATTTTGATTTTGATTGCTGAAGGCTATAGTAGTCCATTTGTTCTGAGATTTTTCTTGTCATGTGTGCTCACTGAAGCATGTGTTCCTCTAGCTTATGTTTAGCTAATGTTTTGATAGATTTCCTTGAGTCCCAGGAGTTAAAACAAAATTTTAAAAATACCAGAGAGACAGGGTGGGGTTGGTGAGGAGAAACCACCTCTCAGTCTTTTCAGACCCAGCTCTATGATTGGGGAATCCTTTAGCACTCAGGCTTGTTCTGAGCCTAGATGTCAGCCTTGGGTGAACATCTAAGGTCTCCTTAGAATTTTTTTAAGCATGTATCTTATCTGGCCATGTACATGGCTTCCCAGATTCCCCCATATAAACAGCTGCTTTTGAATGTCCTAATTTCCCAAAGAGTCTCACCCCAGCTTCTCCTTCAAGCCATAGTTGGACTACCATATGTCTTCAGCAAGACTCTCTTGACTCAGCCAATCAGTGGGTTTGTAGTCCTCTTGTACCTTTTCTGAACAGTACTCATTGTTTCTCCTGCCTGTTTTCTGAGTTATGTAAGACAGAGAAGAGCAGGTCAGTTTTTCAGGTATCCCCAGGCAGGTTGGAACAGACACACATAATAATCTGCAAAGGAGGTCTACTCTCTCCTTGTGGTTCAAAGAAGGGAACTGGGAACCGGGTTGCTGCCCCTCAAGACCAAGACTGTTTCTACCAGGGGAAAGGATTGGGGCAAAGGAGGGTAAAACACCACGTGACTTCACTGACATTTGGAAGATGGCCTTTTCTTGATTCGCTGTTTGCTTGGTTGCTGTAAACTTTTGATTGTTTTCCAAAACTTCTACGAATTTGGTTCACATAGCCTCTGGTTGATTTGGGGTTTGTTTGTTTGTTTTAAATAATTTTTTGAGGGAACAGGAATTTGGAGCTTCCTAGTCCACAATTTTGCTAATGTCCCATCATTATTATTTTAAGTGGATTCACCACATACCAAAAACTGTATGGAGCTTAGTATTTTCCCTTTGCCCTGCAGACCCACTGTCACCCTCTATGTCCTGCTGTGTCCCCTGTAGGCTGATCTGTACAGGCTGTACCAGTGGGCTCCCTGCTCCAGTGAAAGGAAAAGGTGACTGTGCCTTTAATTCCCTTCCTGCAGTGTGCACAG